>NC_065451.1:33165813-33481139 GCF_917563875.1 Diabrotica virgifera virgifera
GGATAGCCATGAAAAAATCCTAGACTACTAGTACTTTTCCTTGATCCAAACTTCTACATGTTGCCAGATAACCAGTAACTCAGGGAATTGGAATACCCAGTAAATCTTATAATTTTCCGAGTTTGTGCTTCTATATCTTGAAAATCCTTCATACGATTGAGTTGTGCCCATGAGAACTTTTTATCAGGATGCTTCAAAGTGTATTTTCCCAAAGTATGAACGAAATCCACTGGGACCTAATTTCCATAAGGTTTGTGCGGGGTACTTTGCCGAAACTACTGAAAACATTGTAATGAAATTTGGTGAGTTTTAAGAGGTAGTTATTGTGCATTTTTTGATACCCAATTAAGAATTTTATAGTCATCATTGGCGCGCATTGGCAATGTTAATGTTGCCTTCCCAATCCTTAATTGTATGAGTAGGGATTTTGTATGTATTTTTCGAAAATGTTCACAGATTTGTTTACAGTTTGGTTTAACAATAAACATAAAGAAATCAAAAACCATGGTTATCAGTAAGAAGGGTAAAGTCATAACAAGGATATAGACAAACATATGAGGATATCGAAGAAGTAGGCAAAATGAAATGAAACACTAGGAGTCTGGATTACGGAAGATCTAAATCAGGAATTAGAAATTCGATCAAGAATAGAGCAATCAAGAATAGTCTTTTTGAAGATGAGGAAATTTTTGAGTAACCAAGGACTCAATCTGCAAATCCGAGTGCCGAAGCTTAGACTGTTAATATTGACTTAATAAGAAAGCTGGAAGCTTTTGAGATGCGGCTTTTAAGGGGAATTTTGAAAATACCATATGCCGATTATATTATTACGAACGAAATGGTGTTACACAGAATGGAAAAAGACAGAGAACTTTTGACCACCATTAAAATGAGAGAAACAGCATATATGGGCTGGAAAGCATATATGGATATGGGCAGCATAATCGAAGGAAAGGGGATCCTGGTAGATGACAAATATTCTGGATGAGAAATATTCGCGACAGGACCGGGTTAGCGCTGTTTCACATTATAAGAATTTAAACGTGCGAAGGTTAGAACGCACGACGACATTCCAATGGTGGCTCATATAATCATATGGTCATGGAGCCTTTCTCACTAGACGGTGGTTGGAACGTTCGGCGAAGTCACCGTGTTTATGTCGTCCCTTGCAGAGGCGTAACAGAGGCCTCCGCAGCATGAATCTTGCGGGGGGGCCCCAATATGTCAGGGGCCCCATCTTGTCGTCTAATATGTAAAAATATGTTATTATTTTACGCATAGATGAAAAATGTAAGTTGCCATAAAAAGTGAATAAATACACTAGTAGCAGTAGTAGCTCAGTAAATGACCGTTTTGGAGTGTAATTATCAGCGCCACAACAGATTTGCTTGACAATTTGGATTTAGGTTCTACTTAAACTTCAACTTCAAAGTTTGACTTGTGTCGTTGGTTGCTTTTACTTGGGAGGGCGAAAGGGATGACTCTCGGAGGTGAAAAACATACGTTTAAAATAAGTCCGAAAATGGATAAATTGACTAATTCTAATTCATTTTTGTTCTATAGAGTTTATACAAGTCAATACATTTCAAGTTATTTAAGAGTAAAAATGTTTATTTTTCAACAAATAAGACACGTTTTCAAGCGGTTTTTAACAAAAATGTACCTTATAAAAAAAAAACAAATGGTGTATTCATGAAGTATATCGACACAGTAAAAGCAAAGTTTTGGCTCATGAAAAATTGATCTTATTCGTCCAATTCCGAATCGAATATTTCAACGTGAAATAACCAAAAAGTGAAGCACTTTTTGGGGAAAGCTCATTAAAACTTTTTTTAAATGTTTAAAAAAGAGCTTTATTTTTTATAAAAGTCTCTAGCATCAAAACTAGGTGAGTTACGCTCGAAATAAAGTTAACCCCTTCTTTTTGGTAAAAAAATAATCGTAAAAATCTCCCCCCATTTAGCACCCCAAATAAAATTAATCGTTAGCGCTTTATATTTTACTTTATATATGTATTGTTTATATGATCTGTAACTTTGACCGGTTCGAAGTTCTTATTTTTGAAAAAATTTGGTTTTATAGTACCTAAAAAAAATTCTTTTTTTTTGGAAAAATGACCTTTTCCAAAATATATTATAAAGTATTAGTGAGACGAAAAAAGTCAACCAGTAAAGAAATGTAGGTTTTGCTTCTGTAAATATTTTGTGTTTCTGTAAGACAAAAATTGGTTAAGATGTTCAAAATTTGCATACACTCGTGATTACTGACTCGTTCAAACCCTTTCAAAAATAAGCACTTTGAACCGATGAAACTTAATAGTCGTATAAAAAAAAAGTTAAGTAATTTGTAAAGCGGTAATGATTAGTTTCATTTGGGGTGCTAAATAGAGAGAGATTTTCACAATTTTTTTCAACCAAAATAGGTTTTAACTGTATTTTGAGCACAGCTCGCTTAGTTTTAATTCTAGAAACTTTTATAAAAAAATAAGTTTTTTTAAACACAAAAAAGTTTTAATGAGCTTTCCCCGAAAAGTGCTTCGTATTTAGGTTATTTTATGTTAAATATTCGATTTGGAATTTGACGAATAAGAACAATTTTTCATGAGCTACAACTTTGCTTTTACTGGGTCGATAGACTTCATTTTTTTATAAGCTACATTTTTGCTGAGAATATTTTTTCGATCAAATACATACTTATTTTTTGATTTTTTTGCGAAAAACCGCCTGAAAACGTGTTTTTTTAAGAATAAACATTTTGACTGGTAACTAACTCGAAAAGTATTGACTTGGCCACTTTGGTGGTGACACTGAAAATTACACGGTATCGTCGTATTTCACGTACATTTTCTGGGCTATATTATAAGTTTTTGTTACACTAAAAGCATTTAGTAATTTTTAAAAGGGGCCCCATTTCCAATTTTGCGGGAGGGCCCCGACGGAGTTTGTTACGCCACTGGTCCCTTGCTACAACAACTACAGACGCACCCGGTAGCATAGGGGACTTAATGCATCCTTTCATATGATACTGTCGTTCAGTCGCAGGAAGGTAGTTTCCTTGGTTGTTTGGTATATTATTTTCATTTACACTTTGTGGCTGTTTGAAGTAGGTGCATTTATATATTTTTGTAGGATTGTAAATAGTTTACCTTATATTTTAAATTCCCCTGTATATCATATTTCTTTAATTATTAGTATTTACAAACACGAAACGAGCGGTTGTCGGCGAGGCTCTAATGCACAGATGGGTGGGCGTATCTAATCGAGTGGTAGTTGAGTGAGCAGATTCTGTTTATTTTTAAGACGTAAAAATAACAAAGTAGAGCCCTTTGACCCAATTTTTATTACTAATAGGCTAGTTCCCACGAAAGCGAATTTAACGATGAAAAGGGGAAGATTAGCATTAAGTAAAAGAATTTTGGTTGTGTGGGAATATACAGTCAGTCGATTTTAAGATCTCAGCGACGATAGACGTGTTATTTATAATAACACGTAAAAAGACGAATTAACGGGTATTATATTGATTAGACGCAAATTATCGATAAATACATTTCTTTTTGTAAGAATAAGAACACGTAAGATTTTGGTCGCAAATTACACAAGCACTTTTACATTTCGTTAATTTAATAGTAACAATAATTTAGTCATCTATTTTATTAATTAAAACTGTTAAACATCAATCGGACTTTTATTACGATTGTCTTTAAAGAAAACCTACATTTTATATTATAATGTCTCAGATTGATAGTGAAATATTAATAACATTAATTGAAGCGACACCTGTTCTTTGGGATAAAACAATAGAAATATATGAAGATAGAAACTTAACGAGAAATGCTTAGAATGGCGTGCATTTACCAGTGAATTTGACGAATTAGGTGATACAGAAAAAAACACATTTGGTAAGTACACCCAAATTATTTATATGTTACTGACTATTTCACTCATCTTAAAATTTTCACATAATCTGACCAATCACAAACCAAAGACAGCTTGTGTTATCGCGAAAACACCAACTGTCTTTCAATTCTGATTGGTCTATCAGCTTCGTGTTTTCAACGACGTAACCATGGATACCGATCGCAAAGCAAAGTTTGACGTTTGCCAAAAAAATTATTGTAGCTGTATACGTCAAAATGAGTCGTTTCGGTGGTACTTCAAACGAAGTTATAAACCAAAACATTGAAGAAAATATACCGAGTAACACAAGAAAATCTAAATCTTATATATGGAGACAATTTATGATGTTCTGTGTGGATCGCAACTACAAATTAGATGCAGAAAATAACAACGAAAGACTAGCATTCATTCTAAAAAACTGGGCCTTCAACATGCGAAAAATTGATGGTAGTGATTACAAGGAGGGTGTTATTAAAACCATATGGAACACTACTGCAAAATTGGTACAAGAAAAATATTTCTGTGAGTATCAGAGACATATTGATCCCTTCAAAGATATAACCTTCAAGGAAGCGAGAGCGACTCGTGATAGTAAGAGAAAATTGTTGCAAACTGTACCCGATAAAAGGAAAATGAGTTCTGTATTATGACTAATTGTGAATTATTCAAAAAATGGGTAGATTTGGGTTACCTAGATCAAATGTATTATTATTAAATTCCTTCCTCTCATTCTACTGAATTTTTGACCTATCACTTTGTTCGTGAAATAGTCTAATAAAATACCACTCGTGATTTAATTTATCTTATAAGTCTGTCTTTTATTTCTAAACTCAACTGAGTTGCTTAAAGAAAACACTAAAGTTTTCAAGTAACTCAGTTTCGTTTAGAAGTAAATCGACAGACATCGCGAAAATTGAATCACTAGTGGTATTACTATTGATAACAACAATAGTTATTAAAACTGCTAAGTATATTATAATAAACATTATTTTACATAGTTGCAAGTAACGTTGACTATAGAGGGTGTTCCATCAATATGTGTGAATATAAAAATATATAAATCGTATATTTTTGCGTTAATAAGATGGACCCAATGAATTCGGTTCCTCTTAATTCTCTTTCTTCGACGATAAAGTAATCACAGCGCTATAATTTGATTTCGCTCCATATAATATACACTAACTATACCTTTTATTTTACGAAATTATATTTAGTATTATAGGATAAACGACTCAGTGAAGATTGGAATAGGGCGTCCGTCTTGTGTGAAATTATTTAAAAACAACATTTAAAACGAGTGGAACAACATTTGAAAACGAGTGGATGACAGAGAGTCTTTTAAATTATGTACATGAAAAACATAGATTGTAATGTTGTTCTTAAGCTGTTTCCTTCTGGCATTTTTGTAATAAACTATTATAAATGGGAAATAAGCCACAATTTAACTAATAAAATCATTTTTTTAGTTCAATTGTGACTTATTTCCCATTTAGAATAGTTAATTATATAGATCGTATGAGCTAATTAGATGAGCTAATCCAAGATCCCACAAATAACTTAGTAGAACAACGATTATACAAACAAATTAAGAGTTTTAATTAAAAACGTAAGAAATAATAACTGACAAAATAGAAATTGCAAATGAATTAAATACGCATTACAGTATATTAGGACAAAAGTATGGACAAAAATACCCATTTGTAATGATACATCGTAATGATACATATCAGACATCGTATCATGTACCTACCTCAGCCACAAAGTGTAAATAAAAATAATATACCAAACAACACAGCAAAATATCTTCGTGCGACTCAATTCTTATCGTGTCAAAAGGATACGTGAGTCAAATCTACCGCACGAGAAAACCCTCTCACGTTCAAAATCCTTATAATGTGACACAGCCCTTAAACACACAAATGCTTTTAAGAAAAGCAGAAGATAGAGTCGGCTCTAGAAGAAGTGCACAGATGACACAAAAATGACAAATAAAATTAAATATGCGCAAAGAATTTCCAATTTTAAAGGAATGAAACACCATGGTAAACTATGACTGTTTCACACAGAAAAGACTAATATAAAGAAATAAAACTACTATTGTGTATCAATCTATCAATCAAAGATAGAATAAAAAACTTTATTAATTTTAATAGAACGCGGGCACATAAATTTGATACACCCTGTATATTGATTTGTAACTATTTATTATAAGTAGTTTTTAAGAAGTAGGTTATCGTTAATAAGTTTTTTCCCTGAAAAATAAAACACATTAGGAAAGAAAGTGATATGAATAGACAATAATTGTTCAGGGTATTTGGAGATTATAACGGTGTTTTGTTATGCACGAGGTCAAAAGTCACAGGTAATGATATCCTTAGAAAATAATGTAAAAGAAAGTTTGGAATTTTAATCTCTTTCTGTTTAACCCCGAGTAAATTTTGTAGAATTTCCCGAAAGTAATTATTATGATGGTAGGAATATTTTTGAAAGTATGAGTGGTTTTTTTTTTAATGAAAAAAGAATGGGGAAGAAGAAATGTCTCTGATTGGTTTGGCAATTTGGAATGGGAAGGAGAGAAGGTGGAATTTTCAGATAGTTTTGAAAAGAGGGATTATTATGTGATCGGCATCGCTGAAGAGCAGTCAACGTTTTCGTGGATAGTTAAAAAGCAAGTACCAGTGGTTGTTTGATAGTGGAGAGTGGAGCTGAAAAGTGGAACGAGAGACAGATCAAATTGAGAAGAAATACCTCTTTGATTCTGTATTATTGTGAGAAGGAGAGGAGAGAATTTTGGAGTTGTTTGAATCGAGTACTGGTTAATAGAGGCCTGGCTCGTTGATTCTTTGGAGAATTAGTGCTGGTATGCTGCTGGATTGAAGCTTGAGAACGGAGAGGGCTTTGATGGGTAGCCTAACATAGTCAACAAGGGAGAGCTGTTTGGGCCAAGAGGAGACATCATTGTGAGTGAAGCAAAAGGTCAGTCAATTTATGTGAAAGATTTTTTTTTATGTTCGGAAACTAAAATTTTGAGTAAAAGCATTTGAACTAAGATTCCAATATTTCAAAAATTAAATATGAAGTATAAGTAATTTTGCGAATACCTAAATTTGTTTGTTTAGTTTGTTATATCAAAGTCATCGGGAACAAACTGATAAATTTTTATTTGAACTAGAATAAATTTAAGTGGTAAAAATTTCATTCGGACAGCTATGTCCACAGGTTTTAATTGATCGATTTTTACAATATTGATTTTGATAATAAAAGATATTTATGTATGTTTATTTATGTATTTCTATTTATTTCCCTTTCCTATTTTTCTCCCGATAAGAATCAACTAAGAGATACTGAAACCACGAGAGAAGATAAGTAAAACATAAGATAATTTAGATATTTTTTTTATATTATAAAAAAGGCACCCTGAGATTTTGTTTTCTTAATTTTTCTTTGAATGATTTGCAACAATTGGATAATTAATTGAATAAATAATTGGAGTAATCAAATAAAGACTAATTGATATGAAAGTAATAAAAAGCAGATCACAACACTACTTACGTTGGAAACTTTTGGATTCTCATTCCCATACAGCTTGTGCATTGCTTGCTGATAGGCGAAAACAGGGCTTTGGTTTGAGCTTGTATGGTCAACGGTGATCTACAACAGTAAATTAATATTAGTCAAAATATTACAATATAATCAAAATACATAGAGTCATAAAAAAAGTAATTAGAGCAAATATTTGATATGTGATCCGTCTTTCAGTTGCATACGTCTCATTACCTCTACGTTTGTTATTCTATCCACCTATGAAATCTTCAGCATTCTTCGCTGCAACTTTACATTTCGAGTGCCTCCAGTTTCCTAACGTTCCTTTAGTGTCCACGCTTCCATCCCGTAGTATAATACGGATAGCACATAGCACCTCCGCAGTCGTATTTAACTCAAGGTTTAAGTCTCGACAGTAAAGAAGCCCCTTCATTCTTATAAAATTCTTATAAAATTATTGATTCTGATTCGTATTTCTTGAGAGCTGTCATTGTTTTCAAAATGAGATGATAGATTTGTTTAGAGACTCAATTAAAGTGAACTACATACTTCATAATATTTGTGCATCTCCATTTTTTTCGATAATATTATAGATGCAACTCAAGACATTTCAAAAACAGACCAACTTAGTTAGTTTTTCGATATGTAGAAATTGTGCATGCAGAAGAAAATGTCTTGGATGTTGTAATTAACAAATCATTTTTAGGATTTGGTCCGATAACTGACTAAACGGCGTGTACACTTCGCAATAAAATTGTGGTCGAAATAACTAAATTAAATATTATTGTGTTTCAATTTATCAATCAAAGATAAAATAAATTTTTTTATTTTTTTTAATATAACGCGGGCACATAAATTTGATACACTCTGTATATTGATGTGTAAATATTTATTAGAAGTTAGCTTCGCAAGGTGGTTTCTCCTTAATGAATTTTTCCATGAAGAATATTAAAAACATTTGTAAATAAAAGTGAAGTGAAAGTTATTTAGGATTATTATTTTAAACCGATTGTTTATTACGGGAAAGGTAGAAGCCATAGGTAATTAGTTCTTAGAAAATTAAGGTAAAGAAAGTTTAGAATTTTAATCTCTTTTTGTTTAACCCCGAGTAAATTTTGTAGAATTTCCCGAAAGTAATTATTATGATGGTAGGAATATTTTTGAAAATATGAGTGGGTTTTTCGAATGAAAAAAAGAGTGGGGAAGAAGAAATGTCTCTGATTGGTTTGGCAATTTGGAATGGGAAGGAGAGAAGGTTGAATTTTCAGATAGTTTTGTAAAGAGGGATGATTGTGTTACCGGAATTCGAGAAGAGCAGTCAAAAGTTTTCGTGAGTAGCTCAGAAGCAAGTACTAGTGGTTGTTTTGATAGTGAGAGTAGCTGAAAAGTGGAACGAGAGACAAATCAAATCGAGAAGAAATACCTCTTTGATTCTGTAAAGTCCAAGAGAGTAAGTTACAAGAATTATCGTTATTAAAATTATTTGTGACACCAAGTAAAAAAGATACTTGGGTCTCAGGAGATTATTGTTTGAGAGAAAGAGAGGAGAGAGTTTTGGAGTTTATTGAACGAGTACTGGCAAAAAGAGGCGTGGCTTGTGTTTTGGAGAAATAGTTGCTGGTATCCTGCTGGATTGTTTGCTGAGAACGGAGAGGGCTTTGATTGGTAGCCTAACATAATCAACAAGGAGGAGCTGTTTGGGTCAAGAGGAGACATCATTGTGTGTGAATCAAAAAGGTCAGTCAATAACCTATGTGATAGATTTTCTTTATAATCTGAAGTTAAAATTTTTTACGTAAAAGCATATGCATTTAAGATTCCAACATTTCAAAAATTTAATAGGAAATATAAGTAATTTGCGAATACCAAATTTGTTTGTTTAGCTTGTTTTTTATTAAGGGTATCAAGAACAAAGCGATAAATATGTGTTTGAATTAGATTAATTTATATGGTAAAAGTTTCTTTTGGACAGTTATGCCCACAGGATTTAATTGATAAATTTATAGAGCGTTGCTTTTGATAATAAAGGTATTTGTATGTGTTTATTTATGATTTTTCTATTTATTTCCTTTTCCTATTTTGTCCCGATAAGGATCAACTAAGAGATACTGAAGCCACGAGAAAGGATAAGTATAACCTAAGAGAATTTAATTAAATTTTTTTGACAAAAGGCACCCTGAGATTTTTTCTTAATATTTTTATGTATGATTTGCGTTAATTAAATAATTGATCAAATAAATAATAATTAATATAAAAGTAATAGAAAGCAGATCATAACAATATATATATATATATATATATTGTTGTGATCTTGATTATTGATATGAGATAATATTTTTATATGTCATTTATTTTGTTTAAATGGCAATCACTGCTTAATATTTGCTATATCTTATTATTCTTAAACATAACATTGACACATGGGAATCTTATTTCCTTTTGATTTCCAAATTGAAAGTTTTTATTAACATTTAACTATTATGATTTATCAGCAACAATTCTATTTAAGTTTGATGAAGCTTTTCTGATATTATTGATTATGTTTCTTCAAATTTAAATGTGGTATTTACTACGAAAAACTCATACATTCATGTCCAAACAAATGAGACTGACCTTTTTCTGGTGTACTGAGAATGTCTTCACACAAGACCCGTTTCCTGCTATCCTTGGCTGCAATCAAAACCTCGTCCTGGCTTCCAGTAATGTTCTCCTCTGAAACTCACTCGTATAGCTCTCGTTTCCTGCTTCTGTCGTGATGCTGTGTTCTACCTTTTTCGAAACTGCAATCAGCTACCGGGAACTCTTGGCTCAAGGAGGTTCTTTTACTCTCAACCTGGCCTACCTCTCGTTCTACGATAGATACTCCACACTCACGGAACTAAACCGGCTTTCTCACTCTCCGTACACTACCGTCTACTACTCGACTTCACTTCTCGACAGCTCAAAACATTCTGCTCTCTATTTGTCATTCATTCCCCTACTTTCTAAATATCCCTTCCAGATTCACAAATCAAAATTCCACCACCAACTCTCATTCGCAGTATTCCTCAAAACCAATTTTTAAACTTTCTAAATATGCTTAATGGATTTCAAAGAAAATAGTTAATTCCCATTCTAAAATTACTTTCTACTATATACAAATTTTAATGACCTATTCTCTATTTCCACTTAGTCTTATTTAGCATCGGCTAATGATCGATCCTTCCGCGAACAAACGATAATGACCTATTAACGATTTCACTTGAGTCTTATTTAATCACTTCTTAAAATTAAATATAACAATTTGTTGTATACAGGTTGTTCTAAATTTATATGCCCGTGGTTGAGAAAATTGAAAATATTTTATATTAAATTGAATTTTGTCTATAATTATCAAATTTTAATTTTCATATCAAATAGAAATATAACAAATCCCCGCCTTGTATTCGATAAAATTTATCTGCATTTTTAAATAAATTTTCTTGAGGCAAAACCAACTCCCTGTATATTTCCTTACTTTAATCTACGTCTTATATCCTAACTTACTATCTACTTCATGTAATTCTGTCTCTTATTCGTGATATTTGTATACATCGTGAATATTATAAATTCCTCGGATCTTTTCCGAGTTCCTGTGCCTCAACTCATAACTATTTATCCCATTTTCATTATTCACGATATACGGGCCTTCGAAAACAGGCATCAACTTTGCGCAAATGCCCCCAGGAAGATTTGATACTCGTAATGCCCTCACGAGTACTTTTTCACCCTTTTGGAAAGTCACTGGTCTTCTTTTTCTATTTTGTTCCTGTCTTTGGATATATTTTTCGTTGCTTCGCCGTAATCTTCTCTGTACGGTTTCAATCACCTGTTGATATTCTTTTGGCTCTTGGTCTTCCCATGGCCTTATCGGCAGTACACCCTTCATGATGTATTCTGGGGTCTCTTTTGTTACTGTGCTCGGAATTGTATTTAGATACCTTTCTATTTCCGCCATTTTCCTGTCCCAGTGGCGATGTTGACCATCTGTTGCAATGCGAAGAAATTTCGTCACTTCCTGTATGAATCGTTCCGAAGGATTACTCTGTGGATGCCTGATGCTGACAAAATTTGTCTCTATTCCTCGTTCTCGAAGTTGTCCCTTGAAACGATCATTTCGGAAATACGTTGCATTGTCCAGTAGAATCTTTTTTGGTGTTCCTACTATGGCTATAAAATTGTCGATTTTTCTTAATATTTCTTCCCCCTTTGTGGTGCGGCAACTATATAATTTTACGTATTTTGAAAACACATCCACCATTACCAGAATATGTTTGTTCCTTTTAGTGGTCATAATTAGATCGCTTAACATATCTATTGCTACAATGTCTAGTTTGTTTCGGGCTTCAATATTTTTGGCAACATTTTCGTTTTTGAAATTCCGACTCTTATATTTTTGACATACATCGCACTTCTGGGTAATTTCCTTTGCAATGCGGTAATCCTGTCGGCTTATGTAATTTTCCCTAAAAACGAGCCAAACTTTTCTGCTACCGATATGCCCATTGTCCTCATGTAATTTCTTTATTATCTTTTCGGCCAATGTCTGTGTCACTAAATATAGTTCCTTTCCGTCTATTCTCTTAAAATATATGTTATTTTCTACTTCCGCTCTTCTTTTCTCTCTTTCCTCTAGGTCTTCCTGGTTTGTCCTTATCTCATTTAACGAATATATCCCTTCTTCTTGTATTAATCTATTTAGTTCCACCTGTAGAGTAATTGTTTCCTTTTTTCCGGTGTCCTCATCCCGTGTTAGAGCGTCGGCTATTATGTTGTCTTTTCCTTTTATATATCGGAACTCAAAATCATACTCCTGTAATAACAGAATGCCTCTATGTATTCTATTATTTACTAATCTATTCTTCATGATATGTACTAAAGCTGCATGGTCTGTTTCGATTGTGAATTTTGCTCCCAATAAGTAAAACCTCAATTTGTTTACGCAATATAGTACACTGGCAAACTCCAATTCTGTAACACTATATTTTCTCTCATGTGTTTTAGTCACTCGAGATATAAAACATATCGGTACTTCTTGGTCGTTTTGTATTTGAGACAGAACTCCTGCAAATTTTTGTATGGACGCATCAGTTCGGAGTATAAAAGGTAAATTGTAAATGGGGTGGTATATTTTCGTTCCTTTTGCGAATTCTCGTTTTAATGTTTCGAAAGCTTCCTCCTGTTCTTCTTTCCAATTCCATTTTATTCCTTTTTTAAGCAATTTTATCAGAGGGATTTCCTTTTGGCTCAAATCGGGAATCAGCTTTTTAAAATAATTTATCGTGCCAAGAAAACCTCTCAATGTTTTCAAATTCGTTGGTCTTGGGTATTCATCTATGAGCTTGACTCTGTCTTCGGCTAATCTTACTGTTTTGGTGTCCAATTGAAAACCCAAATAAATGACTTCTTTTTGAAAAAATTGACATTTTTCAATGTTTAATTTCAATCCCGCTGTGTCCAATTCTTTCAGAATTATTTCTATGTGTTCCAGATGACTCTGAGTATCTTGTGAAAAAATTAATAAATCATCGATATAATGAACTATGAAATCTTCATGGCGATTCAAAATGGTATGTAGTGCTCGGACGAGTGCAGCACAAGCACTCTGCAATCCAAATGGCAGTACCTTAAACCGGTAGACAATACCATCAATAGAAAAAGCGGTGTAGTTTCTACACTTTTCAGCTAACGGTATCAACCAAAAACTGTGTTTTAAGTCAATTTTCGAAAATATGTGTGACCCGGTGATTCTTCCAAAAATGGCCTCGATGTTTAGAGGTGATTCATATTGTGATACAGTGTGCTGGTTGATATTCCTGGCATCTAAACATAATCTCAATTCTCCATTGCTTTTCTTTACTATCACAATCGGGTTAACATACGGTGAATCACATCTTTCGATGATTTGATCTTCCAACATTTTATTTATTTCTTCTTTCACCTCTTGTCGGTACTTGTATGGAATCGGGTAAGTCTTTGATCGAAAATTTCCCAAGTTTTTCACCTCAAATGAGTGTTCGTACTTTTTCGCCACTCTGTTTTCCTCATTGATCAAATTTTCGTAGTTTCTTAACATCAACCGCAATTCCTTTTCTTTCCCTTCTCCACATATCAATTTTCTGTCTTTTTTTTCAGATTCTTCACACATGTTTACCGTGCATTCTGCATCCTCGTTTGCATATACCTCCTCTTCAAATACGACTGTTTCAATCATATTCTTTTCACTTTCATTTTTTTGCTTTATTTCTTCTTCTCCTGAGCTCGTCTCTTCTTTTGAGGAATCCCAGGTTTTCCTTGTTTCTGATACTCCCAAATTTTCTTCTTCTGGGCTCAACTCTTCTTTTGAGGAGCCACAGGTTTCATTTTCTTTTATCCTTTTCTGACTTTTTCTCCCTTTTCTTCTTTGTCCTTGCTTCGTTGCCAAATTCATTTCCACTGTTTGTTCTTTACCTGATTCGTCCGTATTTTGTTTCTCCTGTTCCTTGTCCTGTTCCTTTTCTTTTTCTTCTGTTAGTTTCATCGTATTATTTTTAAAATCTATCACTACATGTTTTTCTGCCAATTCGTCAACTCCTACTATCATGTCATGTGACATATTTGGCATTATTACACATTGTAGTGCATACATATTCTTACCCAGTCGTACCATTACTCGTATGCCTTCATTTATAGTTGCCAATGTCCGTTTGTTTGCGCCCACTAAATTTACCCTAGGTATTTTGTAAATTAAATTTGTTAAGTTAACTTCTTCTATTAGTTTTCTGTTGACCAATGTTATTTCCGATCCAGTATCTATCATAATTTTAATTGGTGTCTCGTTGATAAATCCATCCACAAATTTTAAATTAATTCCATTTTTCTTTTCGTTGTTTCCTGCCAATTTAATAAACTCCTTGGGGTGACAAAAGATTCCTGTTTGTTTTTTTGTTTTTAGTGAGCGCCGTCGTGAAAAGACGCCGGTTGCTCATCGTTGTTTATATTTTCGTCATAATGTCTCTCTCCGTCATATTCATCTGTCTGGGTATTATTTACTTCTCTTCTATTTTCTCTAGGTCTGTCGGATCTGTTTCGGTTTTCTCGATATCCCTGTTCATTTTGTCTACCATTATTTCTGTTTTCTTGATTTGAGCGTGTGGTGTTTCTATTCTGGTATTCTCGATTTCTGTCCTCATTCCATTGCCTATTTCTTTGTTCATAATTTCCTCTTCCGTTGTCTCTATTTTCGTTTTCCCTTCTGGGATTAAAATCTCGTCTTGTATAGTCCCTCCTATTTTGATTTCTATCTCTGTAATCTTGTGTTTCTCGGGGCCTGTAATCTTCTCGCGACCTTCTAGATTTTCTTTCTCTTAGACGTGATTCTCTTATTTGTAGGAATTGGCATAAACTATCTATGTCTTTGTAATTTTGCAATGTGATATGGTCTTCCAGCGTTTCCTCGAAATGTCTTGCAATCAGTTCGACTAATTGTTCCGATGAGTAATTATATTGTAAATGTTTTGCATTATTGTAAATTTGCAAAGCATATGTCCTTTCTGATACACCCATCCTATCATTGTATTTCCCATTTTGCAATTCCTTGTTAATTTCCAATTGTTGGACCTTTCCCCAGAAATAATTCAAAAATTTTTGTTCAAATTGTTGCCAATTTCCGAATTCTTCTTCTTTGCTATCGAACCATAGGCTTGCTTCATATTTGAGATGGTTTCTGATAGTTTCTTTTGCTGTTTCGAAATTTCCGATGTGCTGTATTTTCTTTTTCAGGCTATTTATGAACGGCACTGGGTGTAATCTTCTTACATCCCCGCCAAACCTTATCTTCACGTCATCTGTGCTATGTATAACCATTTCTCTTCTTTCTCCGACATTCTGTTGCGTCCTGTTTTCGGTGACTTGTTTTTCTATTTCTGTGATTCTTTTTTCCACTTCTTCTCTGTCTACTTGAATAGCATTTTCTAACTTATTTTCCAAATTTTCTATTTCCTTTTTCTGGCCATTCGTTAACTCCTCCATTTTGTTTTGAATTATCATTTCTTGTTCTTTCATGTGGTCCTTCATTCTAATTTCTTGTTCTTGCATGTGATCTTTAATTTTCATTTCTTGCTGTTCTATCTCGTTTTTCATTGTTGTCAAACATCCTTTTATTTCCTTTTCATACTTTTCTATGCGTTCCTCTATTTTCTTATTGTTCTCTTCTATTGCTTGTTTTGTTTCCTTTTGATTGTCATCCATTTTTTGCTGTGTTTCATCCATTTTTTGATCCACTTTATCCATTTTCTTTGATGTTTCTTCCTGATTTTTATCCATCGTCCTTTTTGCTTCATCCATTGCTTGTTTTGTTTCTCTTTGATTGTCATCCAGTTTTTGTTCTATTCTTTGTGACTGGAGTTGCATCATTTGCAATAATTTATCTATTCCTGATAATTCTTGCTGTCCTGATGCCATGATTGTAGTGTCTAAAATATCTTCTTGGTCTGAATTATTCTCTTGATTTGAATGTTCTTTTTGTTTTTTGTTGTCCTTGCTTTGGCTTCTTGTCACAGACATTTGTTTTCAAGAAGTACTGTCCCCGCCAAATATGAAATTTTACTAGTATGTTACCAAGACGACTTTTTCTCACCCAAATATTATAAATTGTCAATAAATATATCAAATGTAAATATCGTAAAAATAAAATATTAAATCAGTTATGTAAAATTTGTACCTAAAGAGATCTAAAATTTTATGTTATCAAATGTAAGTATCTCACTTTTTACCACAGGCATATAAATTTTCAAATACCGGCTTTACTCTTTCTATCCTTCAAATTTGCCACTAGAAATACTTTACAATGCCCTCCACGTTGGACGACAGTTGTTGTGATCTTGATTATTGATATGAGATAATATTTTTATATGTCATTTATTTTGTTTAAATGGCAATCACTGCTTAATATTTGCTATATCTTATTATTCTTAAACATAACATTGACACATGGGAATCTTATTTCCTTTTGATTTCCAAATTGAAAGTTTTTATTAACATTTAACTATTATGATTTATCAGCAACAATTCTATTTAAGTTTGATGAAGCTTTTCTGATATTATTGATTATGTTTCTTCAAATTTAAATGTGGTATTTACTACGAAAAACTCATACATTCATGTCCAAACAAATGAGACTGACCTTTTTCTGGTGTACTGAGAATGTCTTCACACAAGACCCGTTTCCTGCTATCCTTGGCTGCAATCAAAACCTCGTCCTGGCTTCCAGTAATGTTCTCCTCTGAAACTCACTCGTATAGCTCTCGTTTCCTGCTTCTGTCGTGATGCTGTGTTCTACCTTTTTCGAAACTGCAATCAGCTACCGGGAACTCTTGGCTCAAGGAGGTTCTTTTACTCTCAACCTGGCCTACCTCTCGTTCTACGATAGATACTCCACACTCACGGAACTAAACCGGCTTTCTCACTCTCCGTACACTACCGTCTACTACTCGACTTCACTTCTCGACAGCTCAAAACATTCTGCTCTCTATTTGTCATTCATTCCCCTACTTTCTAAATATCCCTTCCAGATTCACAAATCAAAATTCCACCACCAACTCTCATTCGCAGTATTCCTCAAAACCAATTTTTAAACTTTCTAAATATGCTTAATGGATTTCAAAGAAAATAGTTAATTCCCATTCTAAAATTACTTTCTACTATATACAAATTTTAATGACCTATTCTCTATTTCCACTTAGTCTTATTTAGTATCGGCTAATGATCGATCCTTCCGCGAACAAACGATAATGACCTATTAACGATTTCACTTGAGTCTTATTTAATCACTTCTTAAAATTAAATATAACAATTTGTTGTATACAGGTTGTTCTAAATTTATATGCCCGTGGTTGAGAAAATTGAAAATATTTTATATTAAATTGAATTTTGTCTATAATTATCAAATTTTAATTTTCATATCAAATAGAAATATAACAATATATATATATATATATATATATTGTTATATTTCTATTTGATATGAAAATTAAAATTTGATAATTATAAACAAAATTCAATTTAATATAAAATATTTTCAATTTTCTCAACCACGGGCATATAAATTTAAAACAACCTGTATACAACAAATTGTTATATGTAATTTTAAGAAGTGATTAGAATAAGCGTACGAAACTCGGAACAATGTGGTTAGAATAAACAAAGTGAATGACGCGTACAATTATCGGTTCTTCTCGGAAGGTCGATCATTAGCCTATGCTAAATAAAACTCAGTGAAATAGATGATAGTTCATTATCGTTTTTCGCGGAAGGTTTCGATCATTAGCCTATGCTAAATAAGACTCATTTGAAAGAGAGAATAGGTCATTAAAATTTGTAAATAGTTAGAAAGTATTTTAGAATGGGAATTAAATATTTTCTTTTGAAATCCATTAAGCATATTTAGAAAGATTAAAAATTGGTTTTGAGGAATATTACGAATGAGAGTTGGTGGTGGAAGATTGATTTGTGAATCTGGAAGGGATATTTAGAAAGTAGGGGAATGGATGACAAAGTGAGAGCAGAATGTTTTGAGCTGTCGAGAAGTGAAGTCGAGTAGTAGACGGTAGTGTACGGAGAGTGAGAAAGCCGGTATAGTTCCGTGAGTGTGGAGTATCTATCGTGGAACGAGAAGTAGGCCAGGTCGAGAGTAAAAGAACCTCCTTGAGCCAAGAGTGTCCCGGTAGCTGATAGCAGTTTCGAGAAAGGTAGAACACAGCATCACGACAGACGCAGGAACGAGAGCTATTCGAGCTAGTTTTTCAAAGGAGAACATTACTGGAAGCCAGGACGAGGTTTGTTCGCAGCCAAGGATAGCAGGAAACGGGTCTTGTGTGAGGACATTTTCAGTTCACCAGGAAAAGGTCAGTCTCATTTGTTTGGACATGAATGTATGGGTTTTTCGTATTAAATTCCACATAAAAAATTGAATAACATAATCAATAATATCAGAAAAGCTTCATCAAACTTAAATAGAGTTGTTCCTAATAACTCCTAATAGTTAAATGTTAATAAAAACTTTCAATTGAAAACCAAAAGGAAATAAGATTCCCATTTGTAAATGTTATGTTTAAGAATAATAAGAAATAGCAAATATTAAGCATTGATTGCCTTTTAAATAAAATAAAAAATATTTTAATTATAATTGTAACCCATATGTGTATTTTTTTTACTCTTTTCTTTTCTATCCCGATTAGGAACCATTAAGAAATATTTAGAAGCCACGAACGTAAGTAATTAATTTATAATTCGCCCTGAGATTGAAAACATATTGATATGTGATCTGGTTAATTAATTAGATTAGTATTAATACATTGATTAAATTAAGTGACATATAAGAATATTATCTCATATCAATAATCAAGATCACATCAACTGGCGCCCAACGTGGGGCATTGTAAAGTATTTCTAGTGGCAAATTTGAAGGATAGAAAGAGTAAAGCCGGTATTTGAAAATTTATATGCCTGTGGTAAAAAGTGAGATACTTACATTTGATAACATAAAATTTTAGATCTCTTTAGGTACAAATTTTATATAACTGATTTAATATTTTATTTTTACGATATTTGCATTTGATATATTTATTGACAATTTATAATATTTGGGTGAGAAAAAGTCGTCGTGGTAACATACTAGTAAAATTTCATATTTGGCGGGGACAGTACTTCTTGAAAACAAATGTCTGTGACAAGAAGCCAAAGCAAGGACAACAAAAAACAAAAAGAATATTCAGACCAAGAAGATATTTTAGACACGACAATCATGGCATCAGAACAGCAAGAATTATCAGGAATAGATAAACTATTACAACTGATGCAACTCCAGTCACAAAAAATGGATGAAGCAAAAAGGACAATGGATAAAAATCAGGAGGAAACAAAACAAGCAATGGATAAAAATCAGGAAGAAACATCAAAGAAAATGGATAAAGTGGATCAAAAAATGGATGAAACACAACAAAAAATGGATGAAACACAACAAAAAATGGATGAAACACAACAAAAATTGGATAAAAAAATGGATGAAACACAACAAAAAATGAAACAAGCAATAGAAGAAAACAACAAGAAAATGGAGGAACGCATAGGAAAGTATGAAAAGGAAGTAAAAGGATGTTTGACAACAATGAAAAACGAGATGAAAGAACAAGAAATGAAAATTCAAAATAAAATAAAGGAGATAACGAATTGCCAGAAAAAAGAACTGGAAAGTTTGGAAAACAAGTTGGAAAATGCTATTCAAGTAGACAGAGAAGAAGTGAAAAAAAGAATCACAGAAATAGAAAAACAAGTCACCGAAAACCGGACGCAACAAAATGTCGGAGAAAGAAGAGAAATGGTTATACATAGCACAGATGACGTGAAGATAAGGTTTGGCGGGGATGTAAGAAGATTACACCCAGTGCCGTTCATAAAGAGCCTGAAAAAGAAAATACAACACATCGGAAATTTCGATACAGCAAAAGAAACTATCAGAAACCATCTCAAATATGAAGCAAGCCTATGGTTCGATAGTAAAGAAGAAGAATTCGGCAATTGGCAACAATTTGAACAAAAATTTTTGAATTATTTCTGGGGAAAGGTCCAACAATTGGAAATTAACAAGGAATTGCAAAATGGGAAATACAATGATAGGATGGGTGTATCAGAAAGGACATATGCTTTGCAAATTTACAATAATGCAAAACATTTACAATATAATTACTCATCGGAACAATTAGTCGAACTGATTGCAAGACATTTCGAGGAAACGCTGGAAGACCATATCACATTGCAAAATTACAAAGACATAGATAGTTTATGCCAATTCCTACAAATAAGAGAATCACGTCTAAGAGAAAGAAAATCAAGAAGGTCGCGAGAAGATTACAGGCCCCGAGAAACACAAGATTACAGAGGTAGAAATCAAAATAGGAGGGACGATACAAGACGAGATTTTAATCCCAGAAGGGAAAACGAAAATAGAGACAACGGAAGAGGAAATTATGAACAAAGAAATAGGCAATGGAATGAGGACAGAAATCGAGAATACCAGAATAGAAACACCACACGCTCAAATCAAGAAAACAGAAATAATGGTAGACAAAATGAACAGGGATATCGAGAAAACCGAAACAGATCCGACAGACCAAGAGAAAATAGAAGAGAAGTAAATAATACCCAGACAGATGAATATGACGGAGAGAGACATTATGACGAAAATATAAACAACGATGAGCAACCGGCGTCTTTTCACGACGGCGCTCACTAAAAACCAAAAATCAAACAGGAATCTTTTGTCACCCCAAGGAGTTTATTAAATTGGCAGGAAACAACGAAAAGAAAAATGGAATTAATTTAAAATTTGTGGATGGATTTATCAACGAGAAACCAATTAAAATTATGATAGACACTGGATCTGAAATAACATTGGTCAACAGAAAACTAATAGAAGAAGTTAACTTAACAAATTTAATTTATAAAATACCTAGGGTAAATTTAGTGGGCGCAAACAAACGGACATTGGCAACTATAAATGAAGGCATACGAGTAATGGTACGACTGGGCAAGAATATGTATGCACTACAATGTGTAATAATGCCAAACATGTCACATGACATGATAGTAGGAGTGGACGAATTGGCAGAAAAACATGTAGTGATAGATTTTAAAAATAATACGATGAAACTAACAGAAGAAAAAGAAAAAGAACAGGACAAGGAACATGAGAAACAAAATACGGACGAATCAGGTAAAGAACAAACAGTGGAAATGAATTTGGCAGCGAAGCAAGGACAAAGAAAAAAAAAGGAGAAAAGGTCAGAAAAAGATAAAAGAAAATGAATCCTGTGGCTCCTCAAAAGAAGAGTTGAGCCCAGAAGAAGAAAATTTGAGAGTATCAGAAACAAAGGAAACCTGGGATTCCTCAAAAGAAGAGACGGGCTCAGGAGAAGAAGAAATAAAGCTAAAAAATGAAAGTGAAAAGAATATGATTGAAACAGTGGTATTTGAAGAAGAGGTATATGCAAACGAGGATGCAGAATGCACGGTAAACATGTGTGAAGAATCTGAGAAAAAAGACAGAAAATTGATATGTGGAGAAGGGAAAGAAAAAGAATTGCGGTTGATGTTAAGAAACTACGAAAATTTGATCAATGAGGAAAACAGAGTGGCTAAAAAGTACGAACATTCATTTGAGGTGAAAAACTTGGGAAATTTTCGATCAAAGACTTACCCGATTCCATACAAGTATCGACAAGAGGTGAAAGAAGAAATAAATAAAATGTTGGAAGATCAAATCATCGAAAGATGTGATTCACCGTATGTTAACCCGATTGTGATAGTAAAGAAAAGCAGTGGAGAATTGAGATTATGTTTAGATGCCAGGAATATCAACCAGCACACTGTATCACAATATGAATCACCTCTAAACATCGAGGCCATTTTTGGAAGAATCACCGGGTCACACATATTTTCGAAAATTGACTTAAAACACAGTTTTTGGTTGATACCGTTAGCTGAAAAGTGTAGAAACTACACCGCTTTTTCTATTGATGGTATTGTCTACCGGTTTAAGGTAGTGCCGTTTGGATTGCAGAGTGCTTGTGCTGCACTCGTCCGAGCTCTACATACCATTTTGAATCGCCACGAAGATTTCATAGTTCATTATATCGATGATTTATTAATTTTTTCCCAAGATACTCAGAGTCATCTGAAACACATAGAAATAATTCTGGAAGAATTGGACACAGCGGGATTGAAATTAAACATTGAAAAATGTCAATTTTTTCAAAAAGAAGTCATTTATTTGGGTTTTCAATTGGACACCAAAACAGTAAGATTATCCGAAGACAGAGTCAAGCTCATAGATGAATACCCAAGACCAACGAATTTGAAAACATTGAGAGGTTTTCTTGGCACGATTAATTATTTTAAAAAACTGATTCCCGATTTGAGCCAAAAGGAAATCCCTCTGATAAAGTTGCTTAAAAAAGGAATAAAATGGAATTGGAAAGAAGAACAGGAGGAAGCTTTCGAAACATTAAAACGAGAATTCGCAAAAGGAACGAAAATATACCACCCCATTTACAATTTACCTTTTATACTCCGAACTGATGCGTCCATACAAAAATTTGCAGGAGTTCTGTCTCAAATACAAAACGACCAAGAAGTGCCGATATGTTTTATATCGCGAGTGACTAAAACACATGAGAGAAAATATAGTGTTACAGAATTGGAGTTTGCCAGTGTACTATATTGCGTAAACAAATTGAGGTTTTACTTATTGGGAGCAAAATTCACAATCGAAACAGACCATGCAGCTTTAGTACATATCATGAAGAATAGATTAGTAAATAATAGAATACATAGAGGCATTCTATTATTACAGGAGTATGATTTTGAGTTCCGATATATAAAAGGAAAAGACAACATAATAGCCGACGCTCTAACACGGGATGAGGACACCGGAAAAAAGGAAACAATTACTCTACAGGTGGGACTAAATAGATTAATACAAGAAGAAGGGATATATTCGTTAAATGAGATAAGGACAAACCAGGAAGACCTAGAGGAAAGAGAGAAAAGAAGAGCGGAAGTAGAAAATAACATATATTTTAAGAGAATAGACGGAAAGGAACTATATTTAGTGACACAGACATTGGCCGAAAAGATAATAAAGAAATTACATGAGGACAATGGGCATATCGGTAGCAGAAAAGTTTGGCTCGTTTTTAGGGAAAATTACATCAGCCGACAGGATTACCGCATTGCAAAGGAAATTACCCAGAAGTGCGATGTATGTCAAAAATATAAGAGTCGAAATTTCAAAAACGAAAATGTTGCCAAAAATATTGAAGCCCGAAACAAACTAGACATTGTAGCAATAGATATGTTAAGCGATCTAATTATGACCACTAAAAGGAACAAACATATTCTGGTAATGGTGGATGTGTTTTCAAAATACGTAAAATTATATAGTTGCCGCACCACAAAGGGGGAGGAAATATTAAGAAAAATCGACAATTTTATAGCCATAGTAGGAACACCAAAAAAGATTCTACTGGACAATGCAACGTATTTCCGAAATGATCGTTTCAAGGGACAACTTCGAGAACGAGGAATAGAGACAAATTTTGTCAGCATCAGGCATCCACAGAGTAATCCTTCGGAACGATTCATACAGGAAGTGACGAAATTTCTTCGCATTGCAACAGATGGTCAACATCGCCACTGGGACAGGAAAATGGCGGAAATAGAAAGGTATCTAAATACAATTCCGAGCACAGTAACAAAAGAGACCCCAGAATACATCATGAAGGGTGTACTGCCGATAAGGCCATGGGAAGACCAAGAGCCAAAAGAATATCAACAGGTGATTGAAACCGTACAGAGAAGATTACGGCGAAGCAACGAAAAATATATCCAAAGACAGGAACAAAATAGAAAAAGAAGACCAGTGACTTTCCAAAAGGGTGAGAAAGTACTCGTGAGGGCATTACGAGTATCAAATCTTCCTGGGGGCATTTGCGCAAAGTTGATGCCTGTTTTCGAAGGCCCGTACATCGTGAATAATGAAAATGGGATAAATAGTTATGAGTTGAGGCACAGGAACTCGGAAAAGATCCGAGGAATTTATAATATTCACGATGTATACAAATATCACGAATAAAAGACAGAATTACATGAAGTAGATAGTAAGTTAGGGTATAGGACATAGATTAAAGTAAGGAAATATACAGGGGGTTGGTTTTGCCTCGAGAAAATTTATTTAAAAATGCAGATAAATTTTATCGAATACAAGGCGGGGATTTGTTATATTTCTATTTGATATGAAAATTAAAATTTGATAATTATAAACAAAATTCAATTTAATATAAAATATTTTCAATTTTCTCAACCACGGGCATATAAATTTAAAACAACCTGTATACAACAAATTGTTATATGTAATTTTAAGAAGTGATTAGAATAAGCGTACGAAACTCGGAACAATGTGCTTAGAATAAACAAAGTGAATGACGCGTACAATTATCGGTTCTTCTCGGAAGGTCGATCATTAGCCTATGCTAAATAAAACTCAGTGAAATAGATGATAGTTCATTATCGTTTTTCGCGGAAGGTTTCGATCATTAGCCTATGCTAAATAAGACTCATTTGAAAGAGAGAATAGGTCATTAAAATTTGTAAATAGTTAGAAAGTATTTTATATATATATATAACAGCGCTAACAGGCCTTATAGGCCTACGGCTTCTAAATTCTGGATAATATTTCTCCATTCTGTTCGGTCCTCTGCACTCTTTCTCCAGTCCTTCACCCCGATTTCTTCCAAATCCCTCTCTGCAGCCTCTAACCATCTCTTCCTTGGTCGACCTCGTCTCCTTTTTCCCAATGCTCTGTCATTCAATATTCGTTTGACGTTTCTAGTTTCTGGCATTCGAGTAATATGTCCCAGCCATCTAACTCTTTGGGCTCGTATTTTTGTCGTTATTTTTGGTCTCCCATACATCCTCATTACTTCTTCATTTGTTCGTCTCCTCCAGGTTTTCTCCGCTATCTGTATACCTCCAAAAATTTTTCTCAGGATCTTCCTTTCCCATATCTGTATCTTCTTCTCCTCTTGTTGATTCATTACCCACGTTTCGCTCGCATACAACACTGTGGGCCGTATTATCGTTTCATACATTCTGATTTTCGCGTTTATTGATACATTTTTTGCTTTTAATATCGTGTTTAAGGCACCCACAACTCGACTTCCCTTCAATAATCTTTTATCTATTTCTTTTTCTTCCCTTCCAGTACTGGTTACAGTCACTCCCAGGTATTCGAATTCTGCTACTTCCTTAAATTTATATTCATCTCCTTCTCCTTTCATTTTTATATAGTTATCCTCTTTATTTATATCTCCTTTCATTACCATGTATTGTGTTTTTCCTTGGTTGATTCTTAATCCATACCTTTTTGCTTCCGCTTCGAACTTTTGGAATATTTTTTGGAGATGTTCCTTTGTTCTTGTTAGGATGACTAGATCATCAGCGTAAGCTATAAACTGCTGTCTGTTGTTAAATATGGTACCGCTTGTATTATTTTTTATCCTTCTTACTATGTGTTCTAGTACCAAGTTAAATAAGTCTGTAGATAGAGGGTCACCCTGTTTCAGTCCTTTATTCACTGTGAATTGTTTTGAAAAATTTCCTTCCAGTGTTATCCTGTTTTTTGTATTGTTGAGCGTCATTCTCACTAATTTAACCAGCTTTCCTGAAATACCCAAGGATCTCATTGCTTCATATAGCATATCTCGGTCTACTGAGTCGTAAGCCTGTTTAAAGTCAATGAACAACATGTGTAGTCCCAAATTTTGTTCGTAGCTGTTGTTCTGTATTAGTTTTAATAAACATATTTGATCTGTTGTTGATCTTCCTGGTCTAAAACCTCCTTGGTATTCTCCAATGATCTTATTTACCTCCTTTTGCAATCTATTTCGGATGATTTTTGCAAGTATTTTATAGGCCACTTCTAATAGCGATATTCCTCTATAATTTTCGCAACTTGTTTCATCACCTTTTTTGTAGATTGGACAGATGAGTGCATTGTTCCATTGTTGCGGCATTTCCTCTTTTTGCCAGACTGTTAATATTAGTCGGAAAATTTTTTCTTGCAGCTTTTCTCCTCCTACTTTAAAAATCTCTGCCGGAATTCCGCTTTCTCCTGCGCTTTTGTTATTTTTTTGCTTCAATATTGCTTCTTTTACTTCTTGTAGTGTAGGTTCTTCTTCACGTTGTTGTTCTGTGTTATCCTGTTTATGTTGTTTTATTTCCTGGGGTTCTGCTTGTTTATTTTCATTTAATAGTTCTTCAAAATACTCCGCCCATCTGTTCAATTTTTCTGTTGTTTCTCCTAAAAGCACACCGTCTTTACCTCTACAATAACTTGTTTTACTCTTTGCAGTTCCTCGAGATTTTTTTACTTCTTGGTAGAAATTTCTTATTTCCTTGTTTACGTATGATTCTTCTATTGTTTTCAACTGTTTGTCAAGATGTTCTCTTTTCTTTTTTCTGCAGATTTGTTTTACTTCTCTTCTTGCCATTTTATATTTTTCTGTAGTATCCTGTGTATTATTTTTGTCTTTTTCTATTTTTGCTTTATTTCTACGTATCAATGCTATTTTACAATCCTCGTCAAACCAGTCTCTTCGTTTCTCTGCTTGTGCTTTTCCTAGACATAGTTCCGTTGCTTCTGTCATCGCTATCTGTATATTCCTCCATTCTTCATCAATATCTTCTGCGGTGGGGTAACGAAGTCTTTTATTTATCTCTGCCACAAATTTGTTTGCCGTTTTTTCTTCTTTAAGTAATTCTATCTTGTATGTTAATCTTTCTTTTGCTGTTCTTGGGTTTCTTGGCAGCTCTTGTTTAAGTTTGGCTATCGTTAGAATATGATCGCTATTGGTATCTGCCCCTCTGTAGCTTCTGGAATCGGTAATTGCTCTGATATGTTTACTTTCTATTAATACGTGGTCTATCTGGTTTTTTGTCCTTCCATCTGGAGATATCCAAGTTATCTTATGAATATCCTTATGGTCAAATCTTGTGCTTACAATTTTCATTTTATTTTCTGTTGCAAATTCAATTAATTTTTTCCCATTTTCATTTGATTCCTTATGCAAACTTTTTCCACCCGTTATACTTCTGTAAATCTCTTCTCTTCCTATTTTGGCATTCATATCTCCTACGATTATCTTTATGTCATATTTCTGAATTTTATCCATCAAATTACTTAGCTTCTCATAGAACTCTGTCTTGGTTTCTAGGTCTTTTTCTTCAGTGGGGGCATGTGCATTAATGATGCTAATTTTTCTGTACTTTCCTCTTATTCTTAAATAACATATTCTATCTGATATTGCTTGGAAGTCTATAACTAATTTACTTATTTTTTCTGTCACCATAAATCCAACTCCAAAATATCTGTTTGTCCCGCCACTCTTAAAAAAGGTTCTTTTTCCTATTTTGACTATTTCAGTTCCCAACTGTTTTGTTTCTTGTAAGGCCAGGATGTCTACTTTGTAATTCTCCATAATATTATCTAAATTTTTTAAGGCACCCTCTTCGTACGTACTTCGTACATTCCAGGTTCCAATTTTTATTATTTCCTCATGTTTTTCTTTATTTGTATCGTTTTTTCCCTCATTTTCCAAAGTCGTTATTCCTTTTTTTGCCATGTCAATACCATATTCCAGCCGCTGTTCTTCGTTTATTAGTTTTTTGAATTTTCTATCAGCTGTTCTCTCTCCTCGTCCCATATCCAGATTTTGCCATTTACTATTAATTTCTTGTAGCCGATTTTCGTTTGCTTACCTTTGCTTCTTTCTTCCTTTGCTATTTTAGTTATTTCCTTTTGTATTTCTTTTTCTTTCGATGTCAAATCGTTGTTTATATAGATACATATAAATTTAAAACAACCTGTATACAACAAATTGTTATATGTAATTTTAAGAAGTGATTAGAATAAGCGTACGAAACTCGGAACAATGTGGTTAGAATAAACAAAGTGAATGACGCGTACAATTATCGGTTCTTCTCGGAAGGTCGATCATTAGCCTATGCTAAATAAAACTCAGTGAAATAGATGATAGTTCATTATCGTTTTTCGCGGAAGGTTTCGATCATTAGCCTATGCTAAATAAGACTCATTTGAAAGAGAGAATAGGTCATTAAAATTTGTAAATAGTTAGAAAGTATTTTAGAATGGGAATTAAATATTTTCTTTTGAAATCCATTAAGCATATTTAGAAAGATTAAAAATTGGTTTTGAGGAATATTACGAATGAGAGTTGGTGGTGGAAGATTGATTTGTGAATCTGGAAGGGATATTTAGAAAGTAGGGGAATGGATGACAAAGTGAGAGCAGAATGTTTTGAGCTGTCGAGAAGTGAAGTCGAGTAGTAGACGGTAGTGTACGGAGAGTGAGAAAGCCGGTATAGTTCCGTGAGTGTGGAGTATCTATCGTGGAACGAGAAGTAGGCCAGGTCGAGAGTAAAAGAACCTCCTTGAGCCAAGAGTGTCCCGGTAGCTGATAGCAGTTTCGAGAAAGGTAGAACACAGCATCACGACAGACGCAGGAACGAGAGCTATTCGAGCTAGTTTTTCAAAGGAGAACATTACTGGAAGCCAGGACGAGGTTTGATCGCAGCCAAGGATAGCAGGAAACGGGTCTTGTGTGAGGACATTTTCAGTTCACCAGGAAAAGGTCAGTCTCATTTGTTTGGACATGAATGTATGGGTTTTTCGTATTAAATTCCACATAAAAAATTGAATAACATAATCAATAATATCAGAAAAGCTTCATCAAACTTAAATAGAGTTGTTCCTAATAACTCCTAATAGTTAAATGTTAATAAAAACTTTCAATTGAAAACCAAAAGGAAATAAGATTCCCATTTGTAAATGTTATGTTTAAGAATAATAAGAAATAGCAAATATTAAGCATTGATTGCCTTTTAAATAAAATAAAAAATATTTTAATTATAATTGTAACCCATATGTGTATTTTTTTTACTCTTTTCTTTTCTATCCCGATTAGGAACCATTAAGAAATATTTAGAAGCCACGAACGTAAGTAATTAATTTATAATTCGCCCTGAGATTGAAAACATATTGATATGTGATCTGGTTAATTAATTAGATTAGTATTAATACATTGATTAAATTAAGTGACATATAAGAATATTATCTCATATCAATAATCAAGATCACATCAATATATATATATATATATATATATATTATGATGATCACAATAATTTACCTCTAATGTAAATGTAAATGATGATCACAATAATTTACCTCTAATGTAAATATATATATATATATATATATATATATATATATATATATATATATATATATATATATATATATATATATATGCATGGAAAAACTGCGGGATCAGGGATGGTAATGGCGCAGCAAACATGAATGGCGTTTATCATGGCGTTCAAGCCAAAATTTCAAAAATATATCAAAACGCTCCTCATGTCCACTGCGCTTCATATTATAGTCTTAACTTAGGTTTAAAAGATTCGGTCAAAAATATTTATTTAAACTTTACTCTGATCATTGATATGTGTTCAATATTTTTAGATGTTTATTCCACATTTTTTTGTGTTTGCACCAGCTTTATGAATTTTATTTTGATAAAAGTCGTTTTTGTTTTTTTTTAACAAACTATTAAGCTTATTTCTATAGTTTTTATAATCAACATTAAGTGTTAGCGAAAATTGCTTTATTAATTTCGTTTTAAAAAAAATCTCGTCGTTTGATTAAGATCACACAGTAACGATCAACAGGTAGCAACAAACGTGGTCCAAGATTGCGAAAGTTCTGCGAACTTTCAAAAGTGAGGCAACAGTGCGTCAGTAATTCTACACTGACAGTGACGTTTATACTAGCAAAAATAATAATTTTTATACACATAGGCGCGAAATGTTGCCAGTCAGTGACGTTCGATTTTTTGTTATAACGAAATCGATTTTTAGTAGTTCCAATGTGACACAAAATCTAGGCACGGGATAAAAAAGTTTATTTAAAGAAAATTTATCTTTTGTCTTTCTTAATGGCGGTACAGGCTCCTTTTTTCAATATTTTATTTAGTTATAAAGTAATTTCCACATACTAACATATTTCTGAAATTGGGCTCTGTACCGCCATTCTTTATTATATTACGAATGTGTGCCAAATATCTCGACAAAATATTCAAAATTAGAGCCGCAATCTTGGAACGCGTTTGTTGCTACCTGTTGATCGCTACTGTAGCCTCTTAAAGATGGGTATCAACTCCACCGTTATCCAAGGTTTTAGTATTCATATTTTTTTATTTAACCGTTGTATCTCCCTAGAGGTTGGTATGCAATTTTTTAATTTATTTTTAAATTATCTATTTTGTTCGTATAAATATCATTTCAATGTTCATTTTTTAAAAGCTCTGTTAGTTTTCCGATATTAAGGTTTTTAATTATGACTGGATTGTTACCGATTCTAATATGAATATCCTTAACGATGGAAGAATCACAAGGTTCAATATTTCCGCCGGAAATGGGTCACCAGTAGATTTATCCCTTTGTGACCCTGTCTTACAACCAACTCTGTCGTGGGATGTGACATCTCATTTGCATGGAAGCGATCATTTTCCTATCCTAATTATTAACAATAACCATATCTCCTCGTCAGTTCCGTCCAATAAATGGTATTTGAAAATGCAGATTGGTCTCTTTATTCCTCTTTAATTTCACAAAAAATTTCTCAGTTGGTTTAGCCCTTCGATACAGATATTGATATCAACTCCAAAGTAGTCCATTTCGTACAGTTTTTAACGTCAATAGCTCACGAGTCCGTAAGTTATTCAAAATTTCCAAAAAAACGTGCCCCAGTCCCGTGGTGGAATTCTCATTGCGAGGCAGCAATTAAGGAGTCAAAAAAGGCATTTTATAAATTTAGAAGGCACCAACTTTAAATAACCAGCTAGAATTCATAAGATTAAGGGCGTACTGTAGATACACCTTAAAGAAGAGTAAGAGAGAAGCCTGGAAAAAATATGTATCATCTTTAAATTCATCTACCTCGACTTCTGATGTTTGGCAAATGATAAGCAGAATGTACGGGAAAAAATCATTTAACACCATTCATTACCTAGAACATGAAAACCATATTTATTCAACTAAGCAAGAAATAGCCTCCGTACTAGCAAAGGTATACCAACAACATAGCAGTGACGAAAATCTATCTACAAGTTTCCTAGCCCATAAAAATGAAGTTAATAATGCCTGTATAAATCTTGATGATCACAATAATTTACCTCTAAATGTTACATTTACGATGGACGAACTGTTAGAAACGTTAAACAAAGTTAAAGACACTAGCCCAGGGCCTGACAACATACCTACGACATTTTTAAAAGCTATGCCAACGGAAGACAAACAATATCTTTTGGCTCTCTATAATTTCATTTGGACAAATAATGTTTTCCCAATTGATTGGTACGATTCCATTATTGTACCAGTTTTTAAACAGGGCAAAAATAAATCGGACCCAGAGTCTTACCGACCAATCTCTCTGACTTCTACTATGTGTAAAGTACTTGAAAAAATGGTAAGCAACCGACTAACGTGGTACCTAGAAGATCGACAGCTACTTAGCTATATACAAAGTGGATTTAGAAAGTCCTGGTCTACATTAGACAACATAGTGGATATTGAAACCGTAATTCATGAGTCATTTGGATGTGGTCAAGTATGTTTGGCTGTATTTTTTGATATAACACGTGCATATGATACAATTTGGAGATCAGATATCATAAGAATTCTGTCAAGTTGGTCGATTAAAGGAAATATTATCAAATTTATTAATAATTTTTTATATAGGCGAAACTTCAAAGTTCGAATACATAACTTTCTTTCAGACTCCAAAATCCAATTAAACGGTATTCCTCAAGGGTCTACTCTTAGTGTTGTACTTTTCCTTATTGCCATCAATGACATCGCTAAGTCACTTAGCCCATTAGTCAAAGCCCGTCTATTTGCTGATGATCTTGTTATATTCTGTCGTGGTAAAAATATATCAACAATGACGACCCATATACAGCAAGCCATTTACAAATTAGAGAACTGGTCTAATAGTACTGGCCTAGAATTTTCACCTACTAAAACGAAAGGAATGATTTTCAGTAAAACTCCAAAGAAATACATAAATCCATCTAAACTGTACCTAAAAAATATACCAATAAGGTATTCAGAATCGATTAACTTCTTGGGAGTAAAACTAGATAGCCGACTATCTTGGCAAGACCACATCCACTCTCTCCGTCTCTCAGTTCAAAACGGCCTTAACTTAATGAAAAGTATATCTCATAAACAATGGGGTGCAGATTTCCAAACTCTTATAACTGTATACAAAACCCTAATCCGTTCAAAACTAGATTATGCTGCTGTTGCCTACAACCCAGCCAAAGGTTCACTATTGAAAGTGCTAGACACAGTTCATAATTCAGCAATTAGAATTGCACTGGGAGCACACTACACAAGCTCAGTTGAGAGTATGTATGTTGAATCAGGTGAACCATCCCTTCAACTCAGGAGAGAATACCTTAGCCTCATGTATGCCTCAAGAGTATCAACTAACCCACAGCTACCTGTTTATAAAAACACATTTACAGATAAATTTCCATCGTCATTTAATAGGGGGAAAAGATTGGATCCTCCGTTTTATCATCGAGTAAGAGCAACGTTACAAAGCTTAGACACAATAATTCCACCCACATACAATATTTTTAAAGTCAGTCAAAGCATGCTACCATGGACAATTGCTCTCCCTGGTTGTAATACAAACCTATCTGCATTCAAGAAATGTGACACACCAGCAAAAATATTCAATCAGAAATTATTAGAGGTATTAAATGTAGTAATGAAACAAAGACTTACTCACAATCATTTAATTATACTTTGACGACCGGTTTCGATCTCTACATTATTCAGATCATCTTCAGGTCGGCGTTACAAGTAGTTAAATGCTACAATTAAAGAAGACCAGAGTTAGAACATTGTCTGGTTACACAAATGTTAATAGAAAGCTAAACCCGAAAACATTTTTTTGAAATAAAGGTTTGCAACTGTTGACATTTCAGAAATTCGATACATACAAATGCACACTTATGAATAACAGATACTCATAAGCATGCATAAGCAAATAGGTGCTTGCAGTTTATGAATATTTGTTGAAAAATTTTTTAAATAAAAACTAATGAAAATATTAATCAGAATTAGATATGCTTCCAGAATTCAAAAAATAATAATAATAGATAGTAATATTGCTCTGATCTACTTACATGCCGTTACAAGGGATGCGTTGCCACTTAGTTGTTAACATGTTAATACGTCCAATTTATGCTAATAGATTAGCTGGGAGAGGTATAGGGCAAACAGATATGTTACGTAGTTCAAAACACAGTAAACTTTTGAAATTTAATTTAATTTAATTTTTTAATTTAATGGCGTAGTTGGCAGAGCGGTGGGACAGAGAACGGAAGCACACGGAAAGTCGCGGGTTCTAATCCTGGACGATTCATACTTTTTTTTATTTTTCGTTATTTTAATAAAAATTTTTTGAAAGTGGTAGATAAGAAAGTTAGTTTAATTTTTAAATAAAATACAAATAATCTGTTAAGTATATTTACTTCGTTTAAATTACCTATATAATAGAAGAATATCTTCTTACGTGCGTACAAAGTACACACACATTCTTTTTTTTTATCTCTTTGTCTAGAAACTGATACGCAACGTAGTCTTTCCGCTTGGATTCTCTTCTTCTGTCCATCATCTTTAATATACCGTCGTTCATCCATGGTTTTTTCTTTTCTGTCTTTTTCGGTCGCAGGTATTGGTCTAATATTTCCTTCCCAATGGTTTCTAAGTGGTTTATTTCTGTGTCAACATCATAAACTACTTCTGACTTAGATATGTTGTTCTTCAGATATTCCCGTACTTCTTGCTTTATGTCATCATCTCTTAGTTATTTGAGATCGTATCTTATAGGATTAGGTTTACGGATTTTTTTAAATTTCAGACGAAACTTACCGACTAGTGGGTTATGGTCTGACTTAATATCTGCACCAGGGTAGGTTTTCACTGATGTTATTGAGTTTTTGAATCTTTTATTGTGAAATGGGTCCTAGTAGATGATAAATATCCTTGCCGAAAAGCATTCACGACTGGACCAGGTTAAACACACCGACGCTTTTCAGAAAACCAGAAGACAGAGACGAATTTGCAGTACTTATAGCCAACCTTCATTAGTGGAGTCGGCACTAGAACAAGAAGATTTTGATTCAAAGACAATACTTACGTTAGCAAGATCTCTGGAGCTCCTTCCATAAAATCTTCCCATCGATGAGCGACTGCTTCGTGGTTCGGCGTCTGATTGTGTTCTGGATGTTGTAAATATAGGAGAGTTTGGGTACGATTCTCCATGTCTATATCTGTAAAACTCACGAGGAAGGTGTCCAGCAGGAGTTAGTTCTACACCATTTGACCAATCATCATTCTTCCTTACCGGAGTACTAGTGTGCCGTACGCCATGTTCTGGACTTCCTAATGATGATGAAGCAGATGGAGATAGTGTTGAAGGTCTTGCCGTATTAGATGTTATTTGACTCCTAAAAGATTTTAAAAAATTGGTAATTGTATACTACTGAAACTAAACTCAGTGATGTGTGGAAAAACAAAAAATAGCAATAAATCTAAAGGAAAGGGTTGTATTCTACCAGTTATGACGTATGGAATGGAAACCCTGACACTTACAGAGTTGTAAAAACAACACAGAGAGCCATCGAACGAGCTATGTTGGGAGTATCTCTGAGAGACCATATCGACACCTGATATGAAAAACATTGTAACTCCCCTTACAATGTTTTTCAACTATAGCTTAAATGATATCTATAAAGGATAACCTTCATTTTGACCTAAAAAATTTTATCCTATCTTATGTAAATATAAAGTTATTTATTAAAATATCCTCATTGTAAGTGCAAATTTTACAAAAGACAATATTTATGTAGATATGTTCTCAGACAAGAGACAAAGGTTGCAAAGTTAAAAGAGTCCAGAAGAAACTGGACATATGCATATAATTTGCAGTTAGCAGAACATCGACAGCGACTAAAAGTTTGTAAGACAACGCCATTAAAAAAATCATAGTCAGGAAGGTGGAGGGGGTATATCTGGAGATATGCGTGGTCGCCATAAGAATAGAGCAAATACTGTAGACAGGAAAATTCACAGCAAAACCATACGATTTACACGGTCTCAGTCAAAATGATATCTAGGTTTTTAAATCAATGTTAAACAAAATACCGAATTGCGATTTAGACATAGATAAATTCCATGTTATCAATTTATACAAATAGGTAAAGAACAACCCCATATTCTCAATTTTCAGTACAATTTTACTTCTGAGCAATTATCATTTAGAAACCTAGAATACAAACCAAAATTAAGCAAAAGGGCTACCAAATCCGGGAATAAAAATATAAGTAGGTACAAAATTTATGGGAACTTCAAATGCCTTTAGCATAGAATGGATTACCTCCCATAACAACTTAAAAATATAAAGATCTTGTTGCTTCGTGCTCTAGGAAAGCTATACCCGAGCAATATTGCAGTTTTTATTTGAATCTTCCACACTCTCAACAAACACAATATTTGGATGATGACTGAATAAAAGTTTGCTGGGGATTAATTTTGTTTTTTAACGAAAATAATATAAACTGTTTTATACAGTTGAGTCCCTGAATCTTTACCCGTGCGTCGTCGTTTAAGGCACACAAAATAAGTCGATGATAAGTCGGAAATTGAAATTTACTAAACGCAACAGCAAGTCACTTTCTCTCGATCTCCGGGACCTCTCGATCTCCGGTCACACGCTCTACCACTGAGCTATATTCCGTTTGCTTTGACAGGTTACAAGATTTCTCATACATAGTGACAAATTTAATAGACCAAGTGAAGCATACAAAAATACTTTAAATATACTTACTATTATTATAAAATATTTTATTCCCGAGGAAGACAAATCCAAAGACACAAAAATTATAAAAAATATTACATTTACTAAAAACACTAATACAGTAAAACCTCTGTTAACCGAAATAATTGGCCGTTTCGGATAACAAGAATTTCGGTTAAAAATAACATTGTTTTTTGTATTCTTCTTGTATCAAATTACATGATATTGGAGATATATAGCTGCAAAACCTCGTTGTCAAAGGAAAATACAAAAGAAAATAGAAGATTTCTTAAAAAAACACTCTAAACATGTTGATTTTCCTTAATTTTATTGATTTTTTGAAATTTACATTTTATTGACAAAATTATTGAAACTGTCAGCCATTTCGGTTAAACGATGTTTCGGTTAAAAAGGTTTCGGTTAACGGAGGTTTTACTGTATATCCTTTTAATGACTTATTTGCGCTGACAGCGCTGATACATACATATCTTGAAAGATTAGCAACGACCTACATACTCTCTGTGTGCGCATGCGCCCAGTAATATAAAATTTCACTCTCGATCGTAAAGAAGTATAACTTCAAAAAATCACGTTTTAAGTAAAATCAATTAAAAAACTAATAATAATCTCTTTATTTTGATATTTACTCATTAGTTACCATTTATATGCACCTAATCAAAGACACATACTTTGTTGAAATATCATTATATATGTTACAGTTCAAGTTGATTCTCAGTTAGAGTTGACTCCAACTAGTTGGAGTCAACTCCAACTGAAACGAGCAGTAAAAGTTGATTTTAAAAATTTAAATCAACTTTTACTAGTTGGAGTTGACTCTTCCTGGATCGATTCAGTAAATGTTGATTATACGAGAATCTCAAGTGCATTTTTGACGAGTGTGCGTTTCTTTGTTTTGACCGTTTCAACTACTTATTAGTCCAGCTGTACCGTCGCCCCCGTTAGGTAAATTATTCTGATTCGATTTTTTGCACAAACTTACTCAAAGAAATACATCCGTATAACAATCCTTATAACAAATACACAGGGGGTCACGCGGTACCGCGGTCGAAAAATTGTTTAACCAATTTTTGTTAACCAAATTCACAAAAATAATCTTTATCTACTCTATCTCATATTATGTAAAATGTAAAGGTTTTATTGTGTGAAAATTGTAAATATAGATAGCAGTACTTGAAGGGTTTAAAGTGTGTCTGAAGTAACAATGTATTTTAAATCGGTTTTACTTTTTCGCACTGTTTTTTAGCACACTTTCATATAATTAAACATCCTTAACTTTCGCCTTCGGGAGGAAATCAGACACGCCCTTGCAACGGCAACTGAAATGCTCACATAACAGCGACCACGGAAGCAAAGATGGATGACAGAGGAAATATTGGATTTAATGGACGTCAACTAAAAAACAACAAATCTGTAGGAAAAGATGAAATACCAGCTGAGCTATTGAAGTTAATCAACGAGGAAAACTTAGACCTTCTTCTTGGACTATTTAATAATGTTTACAATACAGGGACTATCCCTAAAATATGGCTTGAATCAGTCTTCATACCACTGCCTAAAAAGAAGAATGCCAAATTATGCCAGGACTTCCGCCTTATAAGTAAAGACTGGATTATATGCAAAATGCATATGCATATATATGCTGCATATTTCTCATGTTTTTCATAAATGCATATGCCTTGCATATTTGGAGATTTAAGAGCATATAAATGCATATTTTGATGGGAATTTACTCTACCCCATTTAAAAATAAGGTATATATTAGTAACATCAACATCCATTAAAATAAAATGTGAAAGTAAATATTTTGCTGTTAAGCTCCTTTGTTGTTGTACCCATAAACATAATGGGCGTTATTTATAGCTGCAGGTATCATTATCCGGATATTTAAGATTTATAGACTTCTCAGAATTTACAAATTACCTAAGTAAATACCGATTATATTTTGAATAATATTACAAATATTACCTGTACTTTCTGCTGGTGTCGGCCAACTATGAATTATTCTGGGAAAACCAACCAAAACGAAATTTTAAGCATTTTAAGGGTAGGATAGATTATTTTATTTTATGAATGGTTAGTCTTAAATCAATCGCCGATTATTCAACTTTTGTGATTGCAAGTTATTGACTATACTGTGTAAAAAAATCATTTTATTATTATTGTGAAAATGCCTAAAGTAGCAAGGGAAAAATCAAGTCTTCTCAGAAGTTGGATTGGAAGTAACAATCATCTAAAAGTTATCGACAGTGAAAGTATGTTTTGCACCATTTGTGATAAAAAGGTAAGTTCTCCACTTCAATAGATTTTTAAACTTATCAAACTTCTTTGCACATCTATGTGTCTGTCTATTCTAAAATGACAAACCGTCCCATTTCTTCAAAAACTGTTTTTTAAAGTTCGCAACGGTTTGGCTTATACAGAGCGAGGTGTTGAGAGTGGCCCACCCTGTATACTACGGTACACTGACTGTACTTTATTGTTTGACGATTTCAATTTCACTTTGAGAAATAAAAAAAAATTGGGGGAGGTTTAAAAAGTTTGATCATTTTAATGTAGGTATCTATTTACGAAAACATCTAAAACATCATTATCATTATATTCCAGATTCCATGTCAAAAGAAATTCCAAGTAGTTCAACACATAAAAACTTCACTTCACCAAACTAAGCTATCAAAAAATGATAATAAACCTCGCCAGCAGATTCTACAGAACAGTTTGCAGATTCAGAATACGTCAGTTGGGCAAGAAACCTTTGCAAAGGATTTATGCCATTTTTTTTTGAACTGCAATATCCCTCTGCACAAGTTAGAACATAAATCGTGTCAAAACTTTTTAAAAACTTATTGCAAGATTAAAGATAAACCAGCTCAAATACCAAGTTCTTCAACTCTTCGGAAAAAATATGTCAGTGCATGTTACAAAGATGTGATGACGAGTATTAAAAATCAGTTAAAAGCCGAATATCTTTGGATTTCCGTCGACGAAACAACGGATACAAAGGGTCGACAAATTGCGAATCTAATTGTTGGAGTTCTTAACGACTCTGGCGATTTTAAAAACTCATACTTAATTAGTGTAAAATGTTTGGAAAAAACAAACTATGCTACAATAGCTAGATTTGTTAACGAATCCCTAACAAATTTTTTTTTACCTGATCAAGTACCATTTGAAAAAATATTATTAATGCTTAGTGATGCCGCCTCATATATGATGAAAGCTGCATCCAATCTTAAAATCTTTTTCCCTAATTTAATTCACTGTACATGTTTGGCGCACGGCCTAAACAGAGTTGCAGAGAAAGTTAGAATTGAATTTCCCAATGTAAACACCTTAATAAATAATGTAAAAAAAGTATTTCTGAAAGCACCACTACGTGTACAGGTATATAGGGAGATGCTTCCCGATATTCCTTTACCACCAGAACCAGTATTAACCAGATGGGGAACTTGGCTTAAAAGTGCTATATTTTTATCTGAACACTACGACGACATCAAAAGCGTTATTTCAAGTTTTGATCCGACTTGTACCGCTATTGATAACTGTCAAAATATTTTTAAAGAAAAGTCTATTAAAAATCAATTGTTGTATATAAAATCGAATTTCGATATCATTGAAAGTTCAATTACAAAATTAGAGGCTCAAAATTTATGTCTTCACAATAGTATGTCTATTGTTGATTCGGTTAAACAGAAAATAACAAATCTGAATGGGGAAATTGGAGTAAAAATTAAAGATAAACTTGATGACGTTTTAAACAAAAATGAGGGTTTCACTTTATTGCGTTCAATAAATAATATAATCAATTTTGGAAACTTCGATGAAAATATTAATATGGATCCGTCTCTAATAGCAAAGTTTAAATATGCCCCAATTACATCTTGTGACGTTGAGAGATCTTTTTCTGCCTATAAACAAATATTAACAGATAGAAGACATAATATTAGTTTAGAAAATATGAATCAATATATGATTATTTATTGTAACAATAAAAATATGTAAATTTGTTTTATTGTACTCTTTTTATAATATTAGTTTAGAAAATATGAATCAATATTGTAACAATAAAAATATGTACATTTATTTTATTGTACTCTTATTTATCTTGTGGTCAAAATAAAATATTTTGCCGTTTTATTTGTCACAAAACCTGAAGTTAAAAAAATATATTAAGAAATAATAATACAATTTGGTTTAAATTCAAACCTATTTATTTATTTTTATTATTTTTTATTTATTTATGTATTTAACGTAAACCATAAAATTATTCATATAAAAATAAGTGCATATATAAATGCATATTTGCATGTTAATTGTGCATATTCAGCTTGTTTTAAAATGCATATTGCATGCATATTTTAGACATTTTTTAGTGCATATTTTCCAGTCTCTACTTATAAGTCTATTAAATAACATTCTGAAGCTTTTCTTGCGTATCATACAGAACAGAATATATTATAAAATATGTGATGAGGTCACCGGTCAAGAACAATTTGGCTTCAGGAAAGGTATGGGGACACGAGAAGCAATATTCTGTCTTCAAACTCTGGCACAAAGATACAAAGATCAGCAAGCAGACCTTTTTATCTGTTTCATAGATTTTGAGAAAGCGTTCGATAGGGTGAAGCACAAGACCTTGATAGAGAGATTGAACGACATCGGAGTCCACAAAAGAGATTCTAAAATTATAGAGGCTATTTATTGGAATCAGACAGCAATCATAAAGACCAATGGTAATACCTCAAGGCCAATTGAAATACAACGAGGTAATAGACAGGGTTGTGTGCTATCACCCATACTTTTAACGTCTACTCTGAGGTAATATTTGCAAACTCTTTATCGCATTCTTCAGAAGGAATCAGGATAAACGGGCAGAGAGTAAATAACATCCGGTATTCAGATGGCACAGTATTAATGACTGATTCGGACCATAGTCTGCAGATACTGTTGGATAGGGTTACTGAGAGTTGGGAAAAAATGGGGATGAAGATCAATACTGCGAAAACCAAAGTTATAAGAATATCAAGGAACAAAAACTTACCTCTTCCAATAAATATGTGAAACACCAACAGCTTGAATACGTAAGCCAGTACAAATATATTGGTTGCTGGTTCAACAATCAACTTGATTATAAACAAGAAGTCAAGAGCGAGAATAGAGGTAGCCCGACAGGGGTTTATCAAAATGAAAAGCATATTTTGTAACAGTAGCATTAATATCAGCCTTAGATGTCATTTTCTGCATTGCTATGTGTGGTCAATACTTTGGTATGGAACGGAGGCCTGGACACAGCACAACACTGATGAACAAGTTGGACGCCTTTGAACTCTGGCTTTATAGAAGAGACTTAAAAATACCTTGAACAACCCACACCACCAACGAATATGTTCTGAGGAGAATAGGTACAGATAGGGAACTGCTAAAAATCATTAAAGTCAGAAAAGTTAGCTACCTGGGACACATAATGAGAAACAAAAAGTACCGCCTCACGCAACTGATCATCCAGGGTAAGATTGAAGGAAAACGGGGTCCCAGTAGGCGCCAGATTTCATGGCTTACAAATATCAGAGATTGGACCGGCCTTGATTCAACATCTTTGTTTAGAGCCGCATTGGACAGAGACAGATTTGCCAGTGTAGTTGCTAACCTCCGCTAAAGGAGAAAGCACCACAAGAAGAAGAACTTTCGCCTTGTCATGGTGATGAAATGTGAGCAATAAATTACGAAAAAAGTTTTGACAGTTTTGTGGTTTGACAGAAGTTTGAATTTTTAAATGCCAAAATGGTGCAATGGTGCATCTCACTCGCACTCACATTGATAGCTGCGTCAATACGCTCCTAGCACTCATTGTTAATAATTAAAAATAACCGCTTATTAATAAAATAATAACAAAAATTTCTTCAGTATCTTGTAGGGGGGTCGTTAAAATTCGTATGACAGTAATGACAGATGACTTTTGCATATTGTATACCTACCTAATTACTAAATCTGTAAAGTTTTGATTTATTTTGTATGAATATAATTGCGAAACACTACAGAATTTTACTTTTTGACATAAATTTTATTAATAATAAGATAAATTTTGTACAATATTTTTAATAATTAAAGTAAATAAATTTTAATTTCACTCAAATAAATAATCGATTGCTGCCATTGACCACTTACATTCAATCTCGGTTAATTTGATTAATAATCGCGGCCGGTAAAGTAACATTCTTCTTTCAATACAACAAAGTGTTACTTTACTGCCGAAAATGAGGCAAATGAGTACAATAATGGTTGATTTTAGAGACGTTTGGCGATAAACAATGATTTTAAACAAATTCGCTAAAATAATTTTTTCACTTCGTACAATTTTTTTTTAGCTCCTTTGGGCCTTTTTTCTCTAAAATTGACTGTTGTCGAGTGATTAGCGACTTAAATTTTGAAAAACGCCAAAATAACCATTTTTAAGGTTTAATAACTCGGTTAAAGAAAATTATTGTGAAAGTCGAGCGAGCGGCTGTGGAGTAACGGCATAATTGCTGGCCTCATACGCCAGTGTACGTGGGTTCGAGCCCTGCCAAAGACAAACCATTTTCATTTCCAATAATGACACGAGCCGTCTCACCGTGCCTCGGAGAGCACGTTAAGCCGTCGGTCCCCCTGGGCTAGTGTACATCGACACTAGTTACTTGAAACAGGGTTAAAGATGTAATTGGCGCTGGAACTGTCCAAAAGGCAAAAATGCCATACGATATTATATATTATGAAAGTCAGAAACTAAAAAAAATCAAAGATTAAAGCTACCTCTATAAGATCCTGAAGAAATTTTTGTCATTATTTCATTAATAAGATATTATTTTTAGTTATCAACAATGAACGCTAAGCGTGTATTGAGGCGGCCGTCAATGTGAGTGGGAGTGAGATACACCATTGGACGGCCGGAATGGTGCATCTCTTTAGCACTCATCATTGACGGCCGCCTAATACGCACTTAGCACTCATTGTTAATAATTAAAGATAAAGCTTAGTAATAAAATAGTGACAAAAATTTCTGCTGGATCTTGTAGAGGGGGCTATAAACTTTGGTTTGGTCACTTTCTGACTTTCATAGTAATGGATTTTAACCGAGTTATTAAGCCTTGAAAATGGCTATTTTCGCATTTTTCAAATTTTAAATCGCGTATAACTCGACAACAATCAATTTTAGAGAAAAATCACAAAATACCTTTTTTGCTCAGAATAACACAAATGATCTAAAAAAATATTGTTCGAAGTGAAAAACTTATTTTTGTGGATTTGTCTAAAAAAAATTGTTTAAACAATTTATCGATCAAGGTACTGCCTGGCACCCAGTAGATTTGTTATAAGGACCTCTTTTTGAGTAAGTTTGTGCAAAAATTTCGAATCGGAGTAATTTACCTAACGGGGGCGACGATACAGACTAGACTAATGTGAACATTTTCAGTAACATTTAATTTCTAGAATCGGCTGTTTGTATGAATCAGAATCAACTTTTACTAAATGGCATTGGGAAGAGTATACTTTTCCTAGTTGGAGTCTACTTTTACTAGTAAATGTTGAATATAAATCTTCATTTTATATTTATAATCAACTTTTACTGAAACCAGCCGTTAGAGTTGACTCCAACTAGTTGGAGTCAACTCCAACTAGTTGGAGTCAACTCCAACTGGATAATCAACTTGAACTGTAACATATATACCACTTACAATGATCTTCACCTAAAATTCTTTAAAAAAGTGGTGTTGTAACTCGACCTAAATCAGGACCAGTAATGTTAACAACAATGTGATACCATTGATTATAGACACGGATAATCCGTGTCTATACTCAATGGTGATACCTAAAAGCAAAAAGCTGTGAAAAAGTTATAAAATATGGATTAAGAACATTACAAAAAATATAAAATCTGACGCATTAAAAAATAAAATGTTTCTTTAAATCGCTCTCCTGTAAACTAAGCAAAAGTGAGTTACAATGTTTTTCATATCAGGTGTTGATATTATACGAAACGATGACGTGCGATGCAGGACAAAGGTGTAAGATGTAATTGGAAGAGTTGAGCAAATGAACTGGAACTGTGTAGGACACGTGGTACGACAAAACAATGACAGGTGGATGTGAAAACTTGTACATTGGAGACCACGCGAACACAGCCGTAGTAGAGGAAGAGCGCAAAAACGATAGCTAGACGACATCAAAGCCATAGTGGGGAGAAACTGGCACCAGATGGCACCAAACAGAGATAGTTCAGAGAAATAAGATTTTTCTCGTGACACATCCCTCTCCAGGCCGAGACCAAATTTTTTGAGTAGTATCATTGATTAATAACTGGGTTTGTTTATAATCAATGGTAGTATGGACATCTATATTATTAACCTATATGTTTCCTGCAGCCGATTTTGATGATATACATAGTTATAAACAAATGAAGATCAAAAAACGGTAAATTTTCGCATTTTTCGTCTATTACCAAAAAGTTAAGCACTAAACAAATTTGAGAGCAAGAAACTCATAAATCGTATAAAAAACTTCAATATAACGTTCGCTGAATATGTCCATCCTTATTGGTTGCTTAGAAAATTGCAAAATAAATAATAAATTTTGAGTTTTTATAAATATTCATAACTTATGTAAAAATTAACTTAGAACCTTCTTATCACACGGAATGCTGGGACTTCTTGTACTTAAATTATATTTTAAATTTCAAAGCAATTGGTCAAATAGTTTAAAAGTTATTTAATTTGTTTCTCCCAAATTCATCTTTTTGCAACACCAAAGTCAGAAAATTATGAGGTTATGAATACAGTAATACTTCGGACAGTTTATGAAAGAAGAACATTTATACTATTACCTTAATTAAAAATAAATGACAAAATATGATTTTAGACAGTGTAAAATTATTTTGCAACAACATGTCGATTTTTTGCTTGCTTATAAACAATTAGAATAACTTTTTTTAACCCGTAGAAAAATTGTTTTTTCATATTTAGAAAGACTGAATTTTTATACACATTTAGAAAGAAAAACAACTGTCCTAGGACAATTAGGAACAAAGTTAGCCCCCCCATTTTTTTAATTCACATGTTTTTGCAAAATAATTTTGCAATATTTATAATTATTTTTGTCATTTTTTTTTAATTAAATTAACACTGTAAATTTTCTTCTTTCATAAACTATCTAAAGTATTACTGTAACTTCATCATTTTCTGACTTAGTGTTGCAAAAAAAATTAATTTGGGATAAACAAATTAAATAACTTTTAAACTATTTGACCAATTTCTTTGAAATTTAGGGTATGATTTAAGCACCATAATTCTCAGCATTCCGTGTAATAAGAAGGTTCTAAGTTAATTTTTTACATAAGTTATGAATATTTATAAAAACTCAAAATTTATAATATTTTTGCAATTTTCTAAGGAAGCAATAAGGATAGACATATTCAGCGAACGCCATATTGAAGTTTTTTATACGGTCTATAAGTTTCTTACACTCAAATTTGTTTAAAATGCCTAATTTTTTAGTAATAGAAGAAAAAAGCAAAAATTTACCGTTTTTTGATCTTCATTTGTTTATAACTATGTATATCATCAAAATCGGCTGCAGGAAACAGATAGGTTATTATAATAAATGTCCATACTACTCAAAAAATTTGGTTTCGGCCTGGAGGGGTTGTGTCACCAACAGGATATTTTTTTCCTTATTTCTCTGAACTAAGACGAGTGGAGAGCTCTTGCGAAGGCCTTTGTCCAGAATGGGATGCAAACAGGCTGACTAAGAAAAATGAACATATCTGTTTTTGAAAAATAAACATATTCGCCCGCGAATAACTCGAAAAGTATGGACTTGGTGAAAAACTGTGTAGAACAAAAGTTGTTTACAATCAAATCAATCAGATAATCGATTTTCGGACTTATTTTGAACGTATTTTTTTTTCACCCCGAGAAGGGCTGAAACTTCTCCCCTGGGCAAAAGCACACATCCACCAAATATCATTTTTTTTCTTTGAGATGTTAGCTGTATGCTGTATGTATGCCAAATGTCATGTTTGGGGCAAATTTTGCAGCAAAAACCATGAGTAAATGGACTAACATAAATAAATAAAACTAAAAACAAATAAATCAACTTCATACCTGTATGTAGAAGTAGTAGTAGAAGTCGGTGTAGATTGATTGTACCATTTATAATCATTCCCGAGAAAATCTAAATATTTTTCTGTTTTTGTTGAATCCTAAAAACAATAATGAGTTGAAAATTAGTTAAAGGTCTCAAAGGTATTTTATCATATCATATCAAGATATTTTACCAAATATCGTATGGATATCGTATCGAAAACCAATACGATACCGATACAATACATACCCTAGCAATTAATATTAATGTCGATACGATACTCATCTGAAATCAATGCAGTGGCGTACTGAGCATGGTTCCGCGGATTCCCGGGCTCCTCAGGGGCCCGCTCTAACCCGATTTTTGCTCCTTTTTCTTTCTAATTTGATGGGGACATTTTGAACTACACAAGTACGCACTACGAAATGTAACTGCTTAATAAATTTTTATTTTTGTGTAGGTACAATACTTATAAATAAAAACGAAGAATCAGGCCTATTTTACCACTAGACCCTTGATGTCCCTTCCTCGGGCCCGCATTTTAATGAGGCTCCGAAAAGATCATCAAAAGAAAATTTTTATTGCAAACACAAAATAAATTTTTAAAATTATTTCATTTTACGAACAGGAAATGATATACATGAAATAAACAATAAGAGTTATATCCTTATATTCATAAACCATAAAACATTCTTATCATAAAACTGCAATAAGGGTAGGTAGACTGCCTTGTCGGCAATATCGGCAATAAGCAAATTTGTTAGACACCACTCCGAAGGATTAACAAGAGGTAAGATTATAATAGGTATTGTCACGTTTTGTCATAATATTGATTCAGAATGAACTTTTAAATTTAATAGTTACAATAGTTAGATTTTGATGCCGTTTTCTGCAAATATAAAGTATTGCTTGCTCGTGTTATTTTTCAGTCCTGTGATTTTTAAGTTAGTTCAATTAATCAATCCATTAATCATTTAGTCGTTTTATTAAATTTCTTAAAAAACTTATTTTTATTTACTAAGTAATCGTTTCGTTATTATCATAAGTTACAAACGTTTAAGTGGCAGTGAAAAGCGAAAAAATCAAAAATTAAGAAAACAAGAACGGCATGCAAAAAAGATGCAATATTATCATATTTTATGGTTGATGATCAATTTATGGTGACTAGTGAAAGTGATAGTGAAGATAAAATGTGAAGAAGGGCGAGTAGCAATCAAAGAAAACTATGACTCCACTGTTGATTTTCAAGCGACTTCACCTGGTACAAGTACATCTCCGTGGCGATATAGCGGATTGACCAAAACATTTAAATCTTGAGTTTCAACAATATTTTATAAATAATAATCAACCGAATCAAAATATTGATAAAATTGGTATGGTGAGTGTGTTACACAATTCGATAATAGTAAAACCAGACATTTGCAAAGTGCGATTTTTTATAAAACGAAAGCTAATGGGGAAAAAATTCTTCTCGAGTGGTTAGTGTAGTCCTAAATGTAGCCGTGTTTATTGTTAAGTTTGTAAACTGTTTTATACGAAAATTGTTCTTCTAACTTTCGATGGGTATGACTTGAAAAATATCATGAGGACAGCAGTTATTCAACATAAGCGATGTGCTGAACATATTTCCTCAATTGGTACGTTAGTCAAGAGAAGTAGTATAGCAAGTCAAATTGTAACATTAATGGAAAAAAATTATTTAGAAGAAAATGAACATTGGACAAATGTTCTTGTGCGTCCCTTTGACGCACTAATGTGAACATGTGTCTCCCTTTTTTTCGAAATCTTAAAAAAAAACTAGTTATTTTTGAAAAATTTTAACGCAGAATGAACGATTACATTATTACCGAGGGCCAAAAGTCCCTTAGAATAAATAAAAAATTTCTTTTGAATGAGACATTTAAAATTAAAAATCACACTAAATCTTCTCTTTTTTTTCACCCCTGTAGCTGATTAAATAAACATTAAAGAAGTTTTCAAGGACTTTCGGCCCTCGGTAATAACCTAATTTTTCATTCTGCGTTTAAATCTTTTAAAAATACGCATTAGTTTTCTCAGGATTCGAAAAAAATTAATGGATTTAAAATGAATTGGAGCCGAAATTTGCACCTATTCCCTTAAGGCGAAAATTACTTTATTAATTTCTTTTTAATAAAATCTCGTTGTTTGATTAAATATAGATATCAACCCCACCGTTATCCAAGGTTTTATTTTTGCTATTATTTTTTTATTTGAGCTTTTTATCTCCCTAGGAGGTTTGTATGTAATTATCTAACTTATTTATAAATGTATCATACATAATATATTCAATTTGAGAATCTATTTTGTTCATTTCTCAAAAGCTGTTTTGGTTTTATGATATTACGGTTTTAATTATGATAGTCCTGTCGCCAGTGGGGGTACAACGGCCTCCTTAATTCAGATGGACTTAACCAATTTTTTTTATGTATTTTGATCCGTAGTACACGAATTTTTTGGGTAACAGTCGATCCGGATGTCGATAAGACTGTTATAAACAATGAACTTGAGGAATCACATAACAGCGATTTTTTGCAAAACAAAACATTTTTTTGTATTTTTTGGGTCAATCTAAGCAAAAAATGTTTTTACAAGTTTTTTCGTAGGATGCATAGTTTTCGACATAAGCGCGGTTGAACTTTCAAAAAATCGAAAAATTGCAATTTTGAACCCAAATAACTTATGATTGAAAAATAAAATAGCAATTCTGCGTACCGCATTTGAAAGTTCAAGTCAAATTCTATCGGTTTTGATTACTTTCATTGCTAAAAATTAATTTTTTTATTGTTAAACAAAGCTATAAACACATAGTGATTGAATCATGTTTTCAATGCATTTCTCATTTCAAAATCCAACGAGTAGGCGTGCACAGAGAATTTCTACGTTGATTACGTACATTAAAACGCATGCATTGGGCACGGGAAACACTATGTGTTTATGGCTTTGTTTGACAAATAAAAACTTAATTTTTAGCAATGCAAATCATCAAAACCGATAGAATTTGACTTGAACTTTCAAATTCAGTAAGCAGAATTGCTATTTTATTTTTTAGTCAAAAGTTACTCGGGTTCAAAAAATTGCACTTTTTCGATTTTTTGAAAGTTCAATCGCGTTTATCTCGAAAACTATGCATCTTACGAAAAAACTTGTAAGATCATTTTTTGCTGAGAATCACCCAAAAAATACAAAAAAATGTTTTGTTTTGCGAAAGATCGCTGTTATGTAATTCCTCAAGTTCTTTGTTTATAACAATCTTATCGACATCCGGATCAACTGTTACCCAAAAAATTCGTGTTCTACGGGTCAAAATACATAAAAAAACTTGGGTAAGTTCATCTGAATTAAGGAGGCCGTTATACCCCCCCTGGCGACAGGACTATGACTGGAGATTTAGATGTAGAAAATTTTTGAGTTTCATTATTTATAAAAACAGCTGGAGTAAAGTGATCAGTCATGTCAGTATGGAAAACGATAGGATTAATTTACTGTTTTAAATTAGTTTGAGTTTTTATAAATATATGATGATGTATATTTAATGTTTATTAAAAACATTTGATATACAATGTGTGTTTTTATTGGGCGGGGGGCCCGCATCCCAACTGGAACCAGGGCCCGCTGATATATCGGTACGCTACTGAATCAATACAATATTATTGTATTGTCGATACGCTTGCCCCGATATTATTGAAAATATTGATATCGAGAAAAAACAATAAAACGCCACAGTTTTGTTTGATTATATTATTTTGTGGAATAGGTATTTACATAAAAGTATGAGTGATCTGCAACCCAAGCATCAGCTGTTAATTTTACAGTTGTGCCTGAACTTGAAACTCTTGAGAGTGAGTAAGTATGCTTACACTGTTTATATCATGTGGCATTTGTGGCAATATTATGGAAGTGAGTGATGATGACGCAAAAATAATTTTCAACAAATACTGAATTGCGATTTATTCCGAATCTCCGGGAATTTCCCTATCTTTTCAAAAGTAGTTTTTAAACAATACAGAATTAGTAAGTATTAGTCGACTTTCAAACATTTTAAAGAAGCATTCAGCCATATTCAATTTTTATAAAAATCTATGTTATATATAAGAAATATTCGTAATATTTTTAGAATAATGTCCATTTGCCAAGCATGCAAAAGAGGACATAAAGAGCCTACACAGCTCAGATGTATAATCCTTTTTATGTCGATATTTTATCGAGTATTGTATGGATATCGTATCGAAATCAATATCAATACGATATTTTTATAAGAAAGTATTGCCGATATCGATACTCGATACGATACTTCATTGGCACAACCAATACAATACTCAATACTTAAAAAGTATCGATATTGTATCGTATCGTGAAGCTCTAAATATTTGGTTAAGTTTTGGCATTTCTCTCAACATTTATTAAAATTATCTACATTTAGATGCTTTCTTTAAATTCATAAAATTATTTTTTCTATGGCCGTGCTAAAACAGCAACTTTTCTCATGCATTTCGTTTTCGAAAATTACATACATTACACCAGTGCGGGAAAATAATTATTTCCGCACTGGTGCGGGTAAGTAGAATACCTTGTATTATGGCTTTAATAGTATATTATAATACATGCAATGCAATAAACTAATATTTAGATATTATTTTACTAATTTATTTCAAATGTATCTTATTGTGTTAATGTTTTAATGAAATTAACGCGATTATTTCATTTATAGAGATTATGACCAATAGAGAACTACAGAAATAAAAATTAGTGATTATTTTTTAATGATTTTAACTTCCAATCGTATAGTAAGATTTTTGATCACGTGATTAATTCTGTCCAATCAGATTATTGTTACATTGGTAATGTTCTACTGTAGAAAATTACAGTGAGAATTTTTTACCGCTATCGCGTCGTTCGGGTCCACGGCAGTCTCGTGCGGGAAAGTATCACTTTCCGCACTATTTAAGAAAATAACTACCTATTTCCTGCGAATGGAAACATTCCAAACTACACCACGTTCATTTATTATGTTAATTACCAAGATGAGTTCAGACGCAAGGTTCAGACACGTGCAGGCCCGGCCTCAGGGGTGGGCGAACTGGGCGTCTGCCCAGGGCGGCAAATTTAGGGGCGGCAAATTTTAATTTTTTGAATTAAGAAATAATAAATTATGTTTTTAATAGTATAAAAAATCAATATTATGAACATGAGCGGCAAAAATGCAACTGTAAAAACGAGAATTAAATAAGTCAAAAAATAACAATTGCAAGGTTCATTCGACGGGAAATCGACAACACCGCCTTCTTCTTCCTCGCATAAGAATTGTGGGTTCAGAACTACCCCTCTCAGGATATTATTAAGTGTTTAGTGTTATTAAAAATAATTGTGTACGTGCAGTAATGGATGATAGAAAACGTCTTTCTGGTAGTCAGTACAGGAAAAAGAGGGCAGAGAACCAGAGAAGGAGATTGAATCAAAAAGGCTTAAAATTTTTATAGGTAAATTTTTAAAGCCGTTACACACTGATTCAGACAATATTGCTCAACCTAGAGAACATGCAGCAGTTGCCGCTCCTTTTGAGTCTGTCAATATTCACCCAGACCTAGTCCTATCATCTGCATCCACGTCTGCTGCCGCCCCTCCCAGTCCAACGACAGTCACCTAGGACATCATCAGCATCAACGTCTGATGCCGCCCGCTCTCAGTCTAACGATAGTCATCTAGCTAGGACAATCATCAGCATACACGTCTGCTTCCGCTCCCTCTCAGTCGAACGAGAGTCATTTGAGACAATGATCAGCATCTATGTCAGCTACTGATGACACGACTACTGTCACAGGTAACAATGTTATTATTGATGTGATGAATATGTGATGCTTTAACTTTTGATGAGTCAAAAGATCTAAATTATGCTGATCTAAAAGATGAACTTAAAGTACTTTCCACGATTGTGAAGCCCAAGAGTACACCCTAGAAACTCTGAAAATGATTAGAGATTATGATTTTGGTTTCGCACCCAACGTTAGTGTTGCTTTGAGAATTTTATTAGCCCTACCAGTGACAGTAGCCTCTGGACAGAAAAGCTTTTCAAAAAGCTTTTCAGGAACGTTTAAGTGTTCTAGCGACAATATCTAACGACACGAAATAGCTCGAGTCCTTGGATCTTGGAGAATTATTAAATAATTTTCTTCCCGTGCCAAGGAACGAAGAGTTATACTTACTTAAAAAAGTAAGTGTGTAATTATTGATATGGATAGTGAGTTTTTGGATATTAAAAGATGTTAATTTATAGTAATGTAGTATCATTTCATGAAAATATTGCAAATAGATGTGTTTTTAAGCGTGTACCGTTCAAATAAAGTGGAAATGGCGTATTAAATAATTTAGCACAAAGCACACATCAATAAAAATACAATCGCAAGTTGGCGAACGCTGAAGGAAGGTGGTGAGTCATGGATCTACCAAGGGGGAGCGGGCAGCGGTCGCCAATCTTGCCCAGGGCGGCAAAATCCCTAGGGCCGGGCCTGGACACGTGATCGGTGGGTTTGTCATCATCACAGATTGTTATTGGTTAGAAATTATTTCTATCTAATCTTATGGTAGGGGAGCCCAAGCGGGGATTTTCGCAGAAACCTGGTACCCTGCAGATCTACCTCTACCATATATTGGCTCTTAACACAGGGGAGTTCGTTAAGGGGGGCCCGAAAGAAAAATCGATCCTTAAAAATACTCGAAATTGTCAAATTAAGATAAGGTAAGTTAAGTTGAAACAGGCTAGAAGAATCACAATCTAAATATCGCAAAAGTCCGTCTCTGTCGTTATAGATAGAAGTAAGACGAAATGTACTTCCCAACGCGTTTCTCTTAGGCCACCCACAAGAAAGCGGAAGGATTAATATTTTAAGAAATTCTAGACGCCTAAGCTGATAATTTAGCTATTGCAGGCAGTAAAATCACAAAGACACTTTAGAGCTCGGAGACAGCTTTCCTAAAAGTATTTACTTTGCACAGGATATGCCTCATAAAAAGAAGAATAGGAAAGATTGCTAAATGTTTGAGTGATAGAAATCTAGGAATTCCACAAAATTACAACGCAGTAACTTTCCTGGGAATCCTTAAACGGTTACAAAAAGGACACTCGTGGTGATTGGCCGAAAAAGAAACGTATGATCATAATAAGGCTGGTCTAAACATTATTTTCCAGCTATGTGATTGGTACGAAAATTTCGGAATGATGATTATTGGTCAAATTAGGTGATAGCTGTGAAAAAGGGAGGTGAATATAGAGAGCAGAGAGGAATCTTGTCCGAGATTAGGACAAGAATAAATCAATTAAGTTCTAGCGGTCATGCAGTGAAGACCTGCATTTTTTCTTGTCTGTGCCTAAATAGGTAAAATGGAATCTTAAAGATTCTGTCGTGAAAATCGCAAGTGCGATATGTTGTCTTAAATACCATACCGGTATATTCTCTGTGTTGTGTCCGGTACGATAAAATAATAGTTTTCTTAGTACGGCGTGTAATATGTTTCGTTCAAACAGAACTTAGTTCAACTTTTGCGGATAAGATTTTCGTTTAATATGTCTCATATAAACCGCAATCTTCGAGGAACGCAGTTCCATTTTTCTTTTGAAGACAATGGTCTAAATAAAATATGTTTAATTATCAAGTCAGTGAGAAGTATCACTAATAATCATGAATGCAGTTATTTTCTTTTCATAAAACAAAATGAACTATGGAATTTTTATTTTTCGTATAATATAATAACAATTATGTAACAGTACTTTAACTCTAAAAATGAAAGTGAAAAGTGAAAGTGATTTCGTCGTATCCACAACTCTGGCGAGCTAACCCGATTCCAGCAATTCAACAACAATGGATCATCACCAGGTATTTTGCAATAAACTGTTTCGTTCCTTTTTCTTTTTTTTTCGAACTTTTAAGATGAAACGCGAAAGACTTATTTTTTTTTATTTTTCTAATCAACTCAGTTTAATGACAATTTTCTATCTAAATAAATGGTAACTATGTTAAAACTTATTTCGTCTTTTTCTGTTCGCACAATCCATCTATGTATCCTTATTGTATTAGGAAACGCAGCCTACCACAGACAACAAGGGTAAGTACCATTACTAGCCAAAGGGATACCATTTTTTTCGTAACATTTTTGTAATTTTTATATAGATAAATAGCAATAGATTCTGATCTATTAATGGCGCCCAAAAAATTAAGAATTTCTTTTCTTTAGCTTAAATATTGTTGTATGAACTCACACCCTAAAATCTCTTGATGATTAGAGCCGCCGGTGCGATTTTAAATTATGTAGTACGAATTTTTTCAAGTTTATGTACATCACATGTTTATCTAATTTGTCGTGCATCATAAAATGGCGCGCAACATGTGGGGCTATCTCTTGTCTAATTCTTATTAGTTTGTTTTCTTATTTTGTCCACGTTGTTCTGCTCATTATTGATTCATAAAATAACGCTAAGTTTTTCATCTAACTCTTAATTAGTAATATCACAAAAAGGCTTTTTTATTTTTAACGCAACCTAAGTTTTATTCATAAAACGGCGACCGCACCTAGAGGTTTCTGTCGTTTTTTGTTTCTTTTTGCTCCGTGTTAACGAGTACTTAAAAACAACGTCATTGCATTCCTTTTTTTGTTTTACACGTAAATGGTATTTTTCCCAGCACTAATTTAAAATGTGGCTCCTTGTTGTCTAAAGGTGTCTGAATAGAGATTTTATACTGTTTATAAAATTTCGATGGATGCGCAGATAAGAAATAAGATAGTAATGTAAATATGAAAAGAGAAAATTCCAAAGGTAAATAAAATAACTGCTAGTTTTCAATTCCAAGTTTACAGTAAATTTTGAGTTTAAATATTTTTGTTGAATTTTTTTGCATAATTTTTGAAAGTATATAATTCAAAATGGAATCCTCCGTGGTTCAATATTTAAAAAATGACGAAATTGATTATGAATTGTTTATACGAGGGGTTAAGACTAAGAAAAATCTTAGTGACAAAAAAACAATGCGTCGTAAATTACTTAGTAAAAAGGCCGTTATTGATTTAGAGGAAAATAGGTTAATATTCAACGATGAGAAGAAGCAGATAGACGAAACTGCTGTTGACATCCGTAGTTTAATTGGAGATTTCGAAGGAGACGTTAGAGATTCGGTCTATCGTAGGGCAAAGGCTCATCTTACGCATTTATCTTTTAGAATAGCTAGGTTACCCGTAGAATTTGAGGAAGAAGAAGAGTATAAGGCAGAGGCTTCTGCAGATTGTTTACTTTTAGAAGGGCAATTAGATGACAAAGTCGTTCCTGTTGGGCCATCAGTTTCTTCGAATATAATTCCTTCACAGCCGGTCGTTAATATTCCAGCTCCCGTCGTTCAGGTGTCGCATCCAACTAATTTAGCTGATTGGAACATTAAGTTTAGTGGAGATTCTAAAGGAGTTTTCCCTTTCATAGAAAAAGTTAGAGACCTGGCTGAATCCCGTAATGTAGGACAAGAGGTTCTTTTCAGATCAGCTGTCGAGTTATTTACAGGTAGCGCTGCTGTGTGGTTCAGGAGTGTTCGTAGTACCGTTTCTTCATGGAACGAATTGATTGGTCTTTTGAAGGCTACGTTTCTTCCCCAAGACTACGACGAGGATTTATGGAACCAGATCAAATCCAGGAAGCAGAAGAAAAATGAGTCGTTCGCTTTATTTCAAGCACAGGTTATGTCTTTGGCAAAACGGCTGACGGTGCAGCCTTTAGAGAAAACTATCGTGAAACACTTGAGGCAAAATATTATCCCTGAATATATTCCGTTGATTGCATTAGTCGATACCAATACTGTTGAGGAGTTGTCTGCTGTTATTCGTAAACTAGAGAATAATGTGGTCGTGCCTAGTGTCAAGAAGGAAACGTCCGTCGCTTATGTTAATCATGAGTTCCCCGGTCCCTCCAGAAAAGCCAATGTTCCTAACGGAAAAGCAAATTTTAAAAATAATGACGACCGCTCGGCTCCGCGAAATTCTGAGGCGAAAAACCCTAGTAAAAGTACTTCGAATAAATCGAAGATAATCGTTTGTTTTAATTGCCGAAGACGCGGGCACAATTTCAACGACTGTAAACAGCGTTTTGATAGATATTTTTGTTTCCGATGTGGCGCAGATAATGTTACGGTAAGGACATGCCCAAACTGTGTCAAACCTTCAAAAAACGAATAACCAACACCCTTAAGTTCGGTAAGAGTGTTCACAATAAAATTTCAAACCCCGAACATTCATGTTTTGCGGCCGATAATAAGTTTCCAGAAAATTTTAATGTCTCTGATTGGTACAAATGGCTAGGTACAGTAAAAAATTTTTATAAACATTCGTCAAAATTATCTCCGGTCATTGCTTCAAAGCCATTCGATAACAGACCTTACTTGGAGGTTCAAATTCTTTCGCAACCCTTTACGCTTTTATTAGATACCGGGTGTTCCACTACTGTAGTCGGATCCAAGGGATTGGATTTTCTTGAGAGAAACAACATTGAGATCGATTTACCGTGTAGTCAGAATGTGTCTTTAGCCGACGGATCGAGTAAAAAGGTTTCTGGTATTGTAGATTTGACGTTTGTGGCGAATGGAATTTGTCATGTGATTAGTTGTCTTGTAGTGCCATCGCTACCAATAAATTTTATTTGAGGAAGTAACTTTATTTCAAAATTTTCTTTAGCGATAAATTTCGAACAAAATAAATGGAGTGTCAGAAATCCTTGTTGCGAGATAGTAACTTCAAAACCTGAAGGCGATGTTTCGTTCCCACAATCTTTGTGTTCGATTGATTCTCTTGCCGCCGAGTTATGACCTCTAGCGGATGCTGTCATCCATAGTTTTCAGGAGGTAAACAAAAAGAATGGTATAGGAAGAACAGATAAGATCAAAATGACTATCGATGCGGGTGACGCAAAGCCTTTTCGACAACGTCCTTTTCCTATGTCGCCATACATGTCAGATATTTTAAATCGCGAATTAGATGAGACGCTCAAACTTAAAGTTATAGAACCGAGTAACAGTCCTTGGTGTAGTCCAGTCTTGCTTGTAAAGAAAAAGACAGGCGAGTTTAGGTTTTGTTTTGATGGCAGGAATCTTAATGAAGTTACTCGTCATGACACATATCCTCTCCCCAATATTGACCGAATTTTGTCATTATTGCGTAACGCTAAATATATAAGTTCGATAGATTTGAAAAAAGCTTTTTGGCAGATCCCTCTTGATCCATCTTCGCGAGAAAAAACTGCTTTTGCTGTTGTTGGCCGTAGATCTTTTCAATTTACTGTGATGCCTTTTGGTCTTTGTAATAGTGCTCAAACCCAGCAAAGATTAGTAGATCAAATTTTTGGACCAGAATTCGAACCTTTTATTTTTACTTACTTGGATGATATTATTGTTTGTTCTTCCACTGCTGAGGAACACGTTGCCTTGTTACGACAAGTGCGAGATAAACTAAAGGATGCTAACCTTACGATAAATGTAGACAAATGTGAATTTTTCAAAACAACTTTGAAGTATTTAGGCTATATCGTTGGTGATAACTCTCTTCGGTCGGACCCCGACAAAATTTCCACTATGGTTAATTATCCCCGTCCAACTAACACAACGGAGATTAAACGTTTTATTGGTCTTTGTTCTTGGTATAGACGCTTCGTCAAAGATTTTTCTACCCTTGTTTCCCCTATCAATGATCTTTTGAAAGGAAAGAAAAAGAAAGAACCTATAGTTTGGACATCAGAAGCTGAGAATGCTTTTATCGCCATAAAGGAAGCTTTAGTATCTTCCCCAGTTCTAGTACAACCCGATTATTCTCGTCCCTTCACTATTCAGTGTGACGCAAGTAACACCGGTCTAGGAGCTGTATTGACTCAAGAAATAGACGGTGGAGAAAAGGTGATTTCCTATGCTAGTCGGTCTTTGACAAGAGCAGAACGTTCGTATGGAACCACCGAGAAAGAGGCCCTTGCAGCTTTGTTTGCTGTTGAAAAATTTCGTCCTTACGTAGATGGTTTTGAATTTACCCTCATCACTGACCATTATTCGTTGTTATGGCTTAGAAATTTAAAAAATCCCACAGGCCGTTTAGCTCGTTGGGCTATGCGTCTCAAACAGTTTGATTTCCGAATCGTCCATCGTAAAGGAGCATGTCATAAGGTGCCTGATGCACTTAGTAGGATTCATGAGAATGATCAAATTGCTTATCTTGAAGTTGATACTGATCGCATCGATCCCTGGTACGATGATTTGCGTACAAAGATTTTGTCTAACCCAGAAAGTTTTCCACAGTGGAAAGTAGAGAACGACCTCATATACAAATTTATTCCAGCTTGTCTTCCTTTTAATTAAAATTTAATCGAGTGGAAAGTCCTTGTTCCCAAACCTCAACGTGAGGATGTTATTAAGTCGTGTCATGATCCTGCAACTTGTGCCCATCCTGGTGTTTATAAAACTCTTGCTCGAATCCAAGAAAATTATTACTGGCCAAAAATGCGAAGAGATGTTGTTAAATATGTCCGTGCCTGCAAAACGTGTGGAGCACAAAAAGCACCAAATATGGCGCAAATGGTAAAATGGGTAAAGAGAAAAAAGCCGAATACCCATGGCAAATTATCGCCGTTGATTTAATAGGCGCTTTAACCAGAAGTAGAAACGGTTTTACGTGGTTGCTGGTGGTCTCAGATTGGTTTTCTAAGTACACTTTGTTACATCCTCTTCGCAAGGCTACTGCTTCAAATATCTGTAAATTTTTAGAGGAACAGGTGTTTCTCATATTTGGAGTTCCACAACATCTTATGTGTGATAATGCCTCTAATTTAAATTGTAAAATAATGAAAGATCTTTGTGAGAGATATACAGTCCAAAAAATCTGGTTCTCTGCGGTTTATTCTCCCCAAGTAAATTTTGTTGAAAGGAGCAATCGTACTATTGGTACGGCAATCAGAAGTTATATTGACGAACACCGCGATTGGGACAAACACAAACATGAAATTCGGCAAGCCATAAACGCAGCGAAACATGAAGTAACCAAATATTCACCGGCATTTTTAAATTTTGCTAGACACGTACCGTTGTCGGGAAATTATTACGGTCAAATACCCCATGATTTTGTTGATATAGAAATCCTACCGGGTGATCGCGATAATTACGCGTCCGAAGTAACGGGAATAAAAGAAGTTTTCACGGCCGTGCGTAAAAATTTGTCTCGTGCATATCAGAGAAATGCAAAAACATATAATTTGCGTAAACGCGACGTACAGTTTAACGTTGGCGATCAAGTTTGGAGAAAAAATATGGTTTTATCTAGCGCCCCGAAACATTTCATGGCAAAATTGGCTCCCAAATATATTTTATGTACCATAATTAAAAAACTATCCTCTTTAGTTTACGTTCTTAGGAATCCAGATGGTTCCAATGCTGGAAATTGGCATATTAAAGATTTAAAAGCTTATTCATCCGTCAATGTTTCGTCAGATGCTTCAGATTTGTCCGATAGCGAATAGAAATGTATATTCCGTTATTTACAGGGCGATATGAACCAACTTTAAATATAATTTTTTAGATATTTTTGATTTTTTCTATTTTATAGTACAGGTGCTTAAAGTTTTTTTTGAGAGAAATAATTTTTTTGTTTTGTGCACCAAATTTTTTTATTAGTCGAAATTCTTCAATTTTGGAAAGTGTGATTTCAAATAAATGATTTTGGACATATGAATTTTTGATCTGAAAGCCTATTATAATCTAAATACTTCGGTAATTTTTTTTAGCGACACCCCATTTCCTCCGTGGTCCGTGTTAAAGGAAAAGTCGTGCAAATTGCGAACTTTTTCCTGGAAGGGATTTGTTTCTCTTCCAACAAATTTTGGCGTGGGATCAGTAATGCACTGATACCCTAGTACGTAGTACGTTGAATACAACTTTGCTTCGGCAAAACCGTCCCCAAGTGCCTCGTTCCCTTCAGGACGAGAGACGCGCATTAATTTTTTTTAGAGCTGTCTCGACAACCTTTTTTTTGATGTGTGGTGTAGACCAATAGTAGGGAATTGTCCCGCTGCGGTCAATGTTTATCTATTTGATATATTTTTTTTGATGTTGTCGCGAAGGAGACGAGCCTCTGGAAGTAGTGTAGGGGATTCCGCACGTTGATCTCCAGAGCAACTCAGTTTGGCTCACACCCCAGTTCTTTGAACTGTTTTACCTAGTTAATAAAAATAAATTTTTTTGTTTTGTTGAAAGGACATATTAAAAATCCTTCTTCAAATGTTTTTATGTCGTGCGTTAGTCCGATATAGAAGTAAAACTTTTTTTTATAATAAAAGGTTGATTTTTTATTTTTTTATTTTTTTTATTTTTTTGGTATCCTTCTAGGATATACTACCTTCGCTTATATGCAATCCAACTTAAGCTTAGGGAAAATGTTTTTTATATTTTTTTTGAAAATCGTTTCTTATTTTTTTTGGTATCTAGATTGATATCAGAAGTCCTTAGTACAGTTACTAGTGATAGTTCGTAATAGAACCTATTTGTTTTGCCTAAGTTTATTCTTACTTCAAGGACCTATGAATTTCAGCCCCCTCTATTAAAATATGTTGTCTAACCCCCTTTACGGTATGGATGGCCAGACACTGAGAAAGGCTAGGGATGAAGTGAGCGGATTCCCGCCAGTTGACTCGTCGGAATGAGAAGCCATTCATAATCGCAATTTAGCCACAGACCTTAGGTGATGACTTCCTATGTCATTTCCTAAAACTTCCGTTTGGTTGTGTAACTTTGAATAATAGACTCTACCGACTATGACCCTACCTTAAGTTGACCCCACCGAAAATGTTCCTATGATAGGCGTATGATACGCGTCAGTTATCGCTTGTTCTGGTTACCACAACGAAGTTAAAATATCAATATTTTCCTAATCCCCCCTGTTCTTGAATGAGTAGTAAGTTTCTGAAAAGCAATGTGTCCATTTTTCCACAATAAACTAATTACAGGCTTATCTTTATAGAATTACAAGGTCCAACTTAGAACTATCAGTAACTCCCTTTTTTTTTGTTTTTTTTTTGGTCCGTAAGTAATAACTGCTTATGGCGTTATTATATTGTGTTATCTCTGGAATAAGTCATGAATGAGAGACTTTATGCATCCAAGTCAAGGATAACATGTTATTTTTTTTTTATGGCGTTAATGATGCTAAGACATCATTATTCTTATGTTATTCGTGGTGTTAGTCTAGGTTGAAAGAAACCTATGCATCCGAAAAAACGTTAACATATCTTGCCCTATTTTTGTGTTTTTATTTTTTTTGTGTCTACGATGACGAATTGCGTCGTTGTATTCTTGTGAATTTTTTGTGTTATGATTAACGCGTCCATGTCTAGATTGTAAGACATGTATTGATCGTTAGAGAAAGCCTAAGGCCTCTGAACGATATTACGATATGGTGACTAACAAATGTGGTTTTCATTTTTTTTTGCTGTTTCATTTTTTTATTTCCGTTTCCGATTTCAAACTGGTTAGCACGAAGTTGAAATCGTGGGGGAGGCAGTGAAACAGGCTAGAAGAATCACAATCTAAATATCGCAAAAGTCCGTCTCTGTCGTTATAGATAGAAGTAAGACGAAATGTACTTCCCAACGCGTTTCTCTTAGGCCACCCACAAGAAAGCGGAAGGATTAATATTTTAAGAAATTCTAGACGCCTAAGCTGATAATTTAGCTATTGCAGGCAGTAAAATCACAAAGACACTTTAGAGCTCGGAGACAGCTTTCCTAAAAGTATTTACTTTGCACAGGATATGCCTCATAAAAAGAAGAATAGGAAAGATTGCTAAATGTTTGAGTGATAGAAATCTAGGAATTCCACAAAATTACAACGCAGTAACTTTCCTGGGAATCCTTAAACGGTTACAAAAAGGACACTCGTGGTGATTGGCCGAAAAAGAAACGTATGATCATAATAAGGCTGGTCTAAACATTATTTTCCAGCTATGTGATTGGTACGAAAATTTCGGAATGATGATTATTGGTCAAATTAGGTGATAGCTGTGAAAAAGGGAGGTGAATATAGAGAGCAGAGAGGAATCTTGTCCGAGATTAGGACAAGAATAAATCAATTAAGTTCTAGCGGTCATGCAGTGAAGACCTGCATTTTTTCTTGTCTGTGCCTAAATAGGCAAAATGGAATCTTAAAGATTCTGTCGTGAAAATCGCAAGTGCGATATGTTGTCTTAAATACCATACCGGTATATTCTCTGTGTTGTGTCCGGTACGATAAAATAATAGTTTTCTTAGTACGGCGTGTAATATGTTTCGTTCAAACAGAACTTTGTTCAACTTTTGCGGATAAGATTTTCGTTTAATATGTCTCATATAAACCGCACTTAATTCAATCTTCGAGGAACGCAGTTCCATTTTTCTTTTAAAGACAATGGTCTAAATAAAATATGTTTAATTATCAAGTCAGTGAGAAGTATCACTAATAATCATGAATGCAGTTATTTTCTTTTCATAAAACAAAAAGAACTATGGAATTTTTATTTTTCGTATAATATAATAACAATTATGTAACAGTACTTTAACTCTAAAAATGAAAGTGAAAAGTGAAAGTGATTTCGTCGTATCCACAACTCTGGCGAGCTAACCCGATTCCAGCAATTCAACAACAATGGATCATCACCAGGTATTTTGCAATAAACTGTTTCGTTCCTTTTTCTTTTTTTTTGAACTTTTAAGATGAAACGCGAAAGACTTATTTTTTTTATTTTTCTAATCAACTCAGTTTAATGACAATTTTCTATCTAAATAAATGGTAACTATGTTAAAACTTATTTCGTCTTTTTCTGTTCGCACAATCCATCTATGTATCCTTATTGTATTAGGAAACGCAGCCTACCACAGACAACAAGGGTAAGTACCATTACTAGCCAAAGGGATACCATTTTTTTCGTAACATTTTTGTAATTTTTATATAGATAAATAGCAATAGATTCTGATCTATTAATGGCGCCCAAAAAATTAATAATTTCTTTTCTTTAGCTTAAATATTGTTGTATGAACTCACACCCTAAAATCTCTTGATGATTAGAGCCGCCGGTGCGATTTTAAATTATGTAGCACGAATTTTTTCAAGTTTATGTACATCACATGTTTATCCAATTTGTCGTGCATCAAAGTACATGCAAAAGAGTGTACATATATTTAAAAAATCTGGCTATTTGAGTGGGGCGTATGGAAATGGGTGAGTCACAAAGTTTCACAAAATAAAAGCGAATATTTCGCGAAATGAACGTCAGATCGAAAAACTAAAAACTTCGTTTTCAATATTTTTCAAAATCTATCGAATGATACTATACATGACCCCCCAAGGAGAGGGGTGGGGGGTAAATTTAAAATCTTAAATACAAATCCTGCAATATTTCGCAAAATAAACATGAGATCGAAAAACTGCAAAATACACTTATTCAATATTTTTGAAAAATCTATCGAATGGTACCAAACACGACCCCCAAAAAGGTGGGGTGGGGGGTTACTTTAAAATCTTAAATAGGAGCCGCCAAATTCTTATTGCAGATTTGGATTCATTACGTAAAAATAAGCAACTTTTATTCGAAACATATTTTCGAGTTATGGATAGATGGCGCTATAATCGGAAAAAACGATTGTTGGAAATGGAAAATTAAATTAAAAAATGACAAGTCCCCACTAAAATGGAAAATTTTACTTAACTTTTTTTCGTTTTATGGCCTCCTTTTCACAACAAAATAGGTCCCCAAAGCGCGAGAGTGACTGCACATTTAGCATACTTTGCTCCCCTACCATTATTTAAATGACTTGTCAAACAAAATTTAAACTTACCGGTGATGCCATTGGTTTGAAATATTGATTGTAGAGTGATAGTGATCCAGTAGGAGATGGTGATTTATTATAATATCCTGGGTAGTTCACTCCATGTCTGTTTTGTGAAGCTTGTATAGGTGAGGGTGAGTTTACCATCAGGCCAGAATTACTTCTTGAATCTTTTTCGGGTGAATTGGAAGATGTTGAATTGTATCTCTGACCACGTGTCAGGCTGTTCCTTCATAGAATTATATAAATATAAGCAATTAAATTAAAATAAAAAGAAAATAGATGGGAAGAATATATAAAAGAGCTATTTGAAGACGATTAAAGAATGGAGAAGACCGACTAGAGGGAAAGATGAGGGGTGGAAGGAGTAAAGGAAGAAGGAGAATGTCATGGTTGAAGAATTTAAGGGACTAGTTTAAATGCAGTTCGATATAACCCTTCAGATCAGCGGTAGATAGAGTAAAGGTAGAGGATGATGATTTCCAACCTTCTATTGGGAGACCGCACTTAAAGAAAAAAGAATGGGGAGAGTAGAACCAAGAGGTAGAAAAAATGGACATATAATTACCAAAGGGGGAATCAAAAAATCACTAGAACCTAGAAAAAATATAAAGAATAAAATATTTGTAAAGCCATGGGACCGAATGAAATACCTACAGAAATTTTAAGATTACTAACAGATAGCCACATGGATATCTTCTTCTTCTTCTTTTGCCCTTTAATTCGTCCAATTTTGAACATAGGCTTCCCCCTGTTTCCTCCATTCGCTTCTGTTTAGTGCTTTCTATTTCCAATGCGTTCCTCCTATCTTTTTAATATCGTCTCCCCATCTTATCTGGGGTCGTCCTCTTGCTCTCTTTCCTGTCCATGATCTCCATTGTTGTATCGTGGTATTCCACCAATTGTCCGTTTGTCTAGCGTTATAACCTGCGAAGCTCCATTTTAGCCTGGCTATATGTTGTCCTGCGTGTTTGATTTTGTTTTATTTCTTACCCAGTTGTTTTGCTTTTTGTCTGTCAATTTTACTCCTAACATTGCTCTCTCCATGGCTCTTTGTGTCTTCATTATTTTATCCATGTTTGTCTTGGTCAAGGTCAATGTTTGACATGCGTATGTGAGAATTGGAAGTGTGCACTGGTCAAACACTCTTGTTTTAAGTATTGTAGTATTTTTTTATTCTTCATTTTACCTCCGCTGTTTGGTTTTCCTTATTTATTTTTATCATCTGTCCCAAATATATATAATCATTAACCACTTCTATTGTGGTGTCGTTTAGTATTACGTTTCTATTATCTTGTGTGTTCGTCATTGTTTTTGTTTTGGCAAAATTCATTTTTAGACCTATTTTTCGGATTCATTTGCCAGTTCGGTTAGCATGGTTTGTAGTTCTTCAAAACTTGATGCTATGACTACTACATCGTCTGCATATCTTAGGTGGTTTAGTTTCTTTCCATTTATGTTTACTCCCATGTTTGTCCATTCCATTGTTTTGAAAACATCTTCCAGTGCTAATGTAAATAGTTTAGGAGAAATAACATTTCCCTGTCGCACTCCTCTGTTAATTGGTATGGGTTTTGTGGTTTCTTCCAATTGTACTGTCATTGTTGCTTTCTTATATATATTGTGTATTAGCATTCTGTATCTGGAACCTATTCTACAGTTGTTTATAGCTTTTTCTATTGCCCACATTTCCACGCTGTCAATTGCTTTTTCGTAGTCAACGAACGCTAAGTGCAGATCTATATACTATTCATTAGCTTTCTCTATTAGTGTCCTAATTGTTAGAAGATAGTCAGTGGTGCTATAACCCTTTCGGAATCCTGCCTGCTCTACTGATTGATACGAGTCTAATTTGTGTGTTAGCGTGTTGTTGATAATCCTCATGAATAGTTTATACGTTTGCGACAGCAGTGAGATGGGTCCGTAATTTTTATCTCCTTTCTGTCGCCTTTCTTAAATAACAGTATTGTAAGACTTTCGTTCCATTCGTCGGGTATTTCTCCTTTATATAGACACTGATTAAATAGATTTGTTAATGTTTGTAACATTTTTTCTTTGCCTTCTTGGGAAACATAACTTAACATGGATATACTAGTAGAATTATTCAACGACATTTACCATACCGGGGAAATTCCAAAAGAATGGCTAATATCTGAGTTCATCCTAATACGCAAAAAATCCAATGCAATGAAACCCGAGTTTGATGAACCACATTTTATAAGTTTTCTTGAAAGTGGTCCGGGAACGCGTCTACAAAAAACTAGACGATAGCATAACAGGAAACCAACAGTTCAGAGAAATAAGGAAAAAATATCCTGTTAGTGGCACAACCCCCTCAAGGCTGAAACCAAATTTTTTGAGTAGTATGGACATCTATAATAATAACCTATACCCTATGCCCTATACCTATCTGCCGCGCTTAGCCAAAACCCCGTATTTTCAGAGACATCACATTCGAGTAAATTTTAGTTTAAGAATTCGTATACATATACACAGGATACGGCATAAGACATAAGACGCGGTGTGTTTAATGTGTTTTAGTTTAACTGACGTCATTTTTAGTACGCAAATAAGATAGATATGCACATTTTTAGAAAGAAGTAAAAATTTCATTTTTTCAGATTTTTGCAGATACGGCGTTTTCGCTAATACACGACAGCTGTTTCCTGCAGCCGATTTTGATGATATACATAGTTATAAACAAATAAAGATCAAAAAACGGTAAATTTTCGCTTTTTTCGTCTATTACCAAGAAGTTAAGCATTTTAAACAAATTTGAGAGCAAGAAACTCATAAATCGTATAAAAAAACTTAAATATGGCATTCGCTGAATATGTCTATCCTTATTGGTTGCTTAGAAAATTGTAAAATAAATCATAAATTTTGAGTTTTTATAAATATTCACAACCTTCTTATTATACGGAATGCCGAGACTTCGGGTACTTAAATCATGTCCTAAATTTCAAAGTAATTGGTCAAATAGTTTAAAAGTTATTTAATTTGTTTATCCCAAATTATTTTTTTGCAACAATATAAGTCAGAAAATGATGACGTTACAGTAATACTTTGGACAGTTTATGAAAGAAGAAGATTTACACTATAAATTAATTAAAAAAAATTACAAAAAATAATTCTAAATATTGCAAAATTATTTTGCAAGACCATGTGAATTAAAAAGGGGGAGGGGGTTAATTAAGTCAATAGGATAAATGTTCTTCTTTTATAAACTGTCCGAAGTATTACTGTAACCCCATAATTTTCTGACTTAAGTTTTGCAAAAAAAATGAATTTGGGATAAACAAATTAAATAACTTTGAAAATATTTGATCAGTTGTTTTGAAATTTAAAATATAAGTTAAGCACAAAAATCTCAGCATTCCGTGTATTAAGAAGGTTCTAACTTAATTTTTACATAAGTTATGAACATTTATAGAATCTCAAAATTTATGACTTATTTTGCAATTTTCTAAGCAACAAATAAGGATAGACATATTCAGCGAACGCCATATTGAAGTTTTTTTATATGATTTATGAGTTTTTTATTCTCAAATTTGTTTAAAATGCATAACTTTTTGGTAATAGACGAAAAAAGCGAAAATTTTCCGTTTTTTGATTTTCATTTGTTTATAACTATGTCATCATCAAAATCGGCTGCAGGAAACATATAGGTTATTAATATAGATGTCCATACTACTAAAAAAATTTGGTTTCGGCCTGGAGGGGGACGTGTCACGAGAAAAATCTTATTTCTCTGGACTACAACTGGGATTTAGAAAAGGATTTGGGCACTAAAGAGGCATTATTTACTGTACACTCATAGAATGGTGTTGAGATGTCAACTGTGGCGTATTCGTATGTCTGGTTGACTTTGAAGAAGCTTTCTATAAAATACAACACAATGAGGCTTTTGAAATGTGGCTTTATCGTCGAATCCTGAAGACATCTTATACCAACCACATTACTAAAGTAATTAAGGTGTTTTGCTGAAAATTCCACACCTGTAATTTTGAACCAATCAAAATACGTTATTTTGACAGATCACCATGGCAACGGAGGTATTTTATCGGAAATTTTTTGCTCGTGGGGTACCCAACAGCGAATTATAGTGGAAATTTTTTGACGTTTACAATAACAGAACATTTTTGACAGACTGGTTTTTATTTGTTTACATAATTTAGTTTTGATTCATTTTCTATCACTTGTAGTTACTCAAAACTTATGTAAAATTGAAGAATATACTATTTTCTATCTTGAAATGGTATTCCCATGCAACTACAATGAGTAGAAATTACGAATTTGAAAGCCTAAATCATTGCTGACAAAGCTATGGCGCGCTATTAATCTGTTCATGCAGCTTTGGATTTTCAAATGCAAATTTGGTGTGGAATTTTCTTACCGAATACCACGCGAAGTCAAATTAATATCCGGAAATTTTTTTTGATCATGAATATTTTTAGAAAATTTCCCTCGTCTGCGACTCGGGAAATTTTCAAAATATTCATGATCTCAAAAAAATTTCCGGAAATAATTTGACCTCTAGTGGTATTACTAGTGAAAATTCCACACCTGTAATTTTGAACCAATCAAAATACGTTATTTTGACAGATCACCATGGCAACGGAGGTATTTTATCGGAAATTTTTTGCTCGTGGGGTACCCAACAGCGAATTATAGTGGAAATTTTTTGACGTTTACAATAACAGAACATTTTTGACAGACTGGTTTTTATTTGTTTACATAATTTAGTTTTGATTCATTTTCTATCACTTGTAGTTACTCAAAACTTACGTAAAATTGAAGAATATACTATTTTCTATCTTGAAATGGTATTCCCATGCAACTACAATGAGTAGAAATTACGAATTTGAAAGCCTAAATCATTGCTGACAAAGCTATGGCGCGCTATTAATCTGTTCATGCAGCTTTGGATTTTCAAATGCAAATTTGGTGTGGAATTTTCTTACCGAATACCACGCGAAGTCAAATTAATATCCGGAAATTTTTTTTTGATCATGAATATTTTTAGAAAATTTCCCTCGTCTGCGACTCGGGAAATTTTCAAAATATTCATGATCTCAAAAAAATTTCCGGAAATAATTTGACCTCTAGTGGTATTACTAGTGAGAATGCAAAAAGAAAAAGAGCTGTTAATTAGAATAAAAACAGCCAAAATGGAATACCTCGCTCACATCATGAGGAACAGTGAAATATATGGACTGCTGCAACTAATTTTACAAGGAAAAGTAGAAGGAAAGCGAGTACCAGGAAGGCAAAGGATTTTGTGGCTGAAAAATCTACGTACGTGGTTCAACACGACCACTACAAATCTTCTTAGAGCAGCAGTGTGTAAGTACAGATTGCCATGATGGTCTCCAACATCCGAAACGGATAGGCACTACAAGAAGAAGAAGACAAAGTAATATCAAACTAAATAAACTAATTTGGTATGGCCACGTACAACGCATGAACAAGGAAAGACTACCAAAACAGATTTTGGAATGGTCACCAAGAGAAAAAAGAATGAGGGGAAGGGGGAAGATCTAGGAAAAATTGGAGAGAAGGCATAGACAGAATATAGTATTAGAAGAAGAAAAATCTTCTGGCTGAAAAATCGAGACCATGGTTTTCACAAATAGGTATGTACTACACGGCCTTTCTACAATACAGTATGTTGCTACAAAAGGTTGCTATGTTGATCGCCAACATTCAGTTATAGAAAAACAATGATGAAATATTATACTTACACTCTTTGGCTTCTGTATGATGGTGAGGTGTATTTTGATGGAGGTTTCGCCCACTCGATTTCAATTATGTCGTCTCTATAATGCTCTAAAAGAATATAGCAAACATTTCTAACAAATATCTAGTTAGATCCATTACATAAATTAGGTATAAAGTGGTCGCTAATATTTGCCAGAATGACTAAGTAGTAATGGACTAAAATATGAAACAATGATATAAACAAACTTTAATGAAAAATAGTTATAACCTTAGACCAGTGATTCTTAACCAGTGTTCCGCGGAACACAGGTGTTCCGCAAATGTGTTGCAAGTGTTCCGCGAAAAATATACGTTAATCTCGCAGACCGAAGTGAAATTACATCATATTTTAAAGAACATAATATATCATGGAATATGTGCGTTGGTATTTGTACAGATGGGGCACCATCAATGTTAGGCTCTATTAAGGGATTTGCTACACTTGCGAAAACGAGAAACCCAAACGTAATAATTACGCATTGTTTCTTGCACAGAAAATCACTAGTATGCAAAACGTTGCCAAATGTTTTAAAAGCTCTGTTAGATCAAGTAGGGGGAATGGTCAATTACATAAAATCAAGGCCATTAAAAACACGCCTTTTTAAACAGCTTTGTTCTGCAATGGAATCACAACATGAAGTTTTGATTTTGCATACTGAAGTTAGGTGGTTAAGCAGAGGAAAAGTCTTGAATCGAGTTTTAGAGCTTAAATGCGAATTGTTAGCATTTTTTCAAGGAGAAGGTGCAGTAACAGATAAATTTGCAATATATTTAGAAAATAATATTTGGCTTGCCAAATTAGGACATTTGACTGACATTTTTAAATACCTCAATAATATTAACACGAGTGTCCAAGGAAAATCTGAAAATATTTTGTCTTGTACTGAAAAATTCTCAGGGTTTCAAAAGAACATATCTCTTTGGAAAAATCGCATATTAGAAAAAGGTACATTGGATATGTTTCCCAGTATTTGCGCAAATATTGAAGAGATGAAATCCGTTATCATTGAACATTTGACGCTATTAGAAGAAAAAATTGATCACTACTTTCCTTCCCTAAATACAGATAATTACGATTGGATTCGAAATCCTTTTATCTCGATTAATATGTCGAAATACCAGCTATCATTACAAGAGGAAGAAGAGTTAGTAGGCTTATCAACGGATCGCACTCTGAAACTAAAGTTTTCTGAAATGTCACTTGAAGAATTTTGGATTTCTGTGCAAGCTGAATATCCACTTCCTTCTACAAGAGCATTAAAGGTATTACTACAGTTTGCAACTTCATACTTGTGTGAATTATGGTTTTCAACTTCACAAACATAAAAACAAAGAAACGTGAAAGATGGGAATATTGATAAAGAGATGAGGGTAGCGCTATCGCATATTAGACCGTACATTGCTAAAATTTGCAAAAGTTCAAGTGTCGCACTAAATTTGTGTAATTTTTATGTTATTATGTTAGTTATACCCATGCATGTAATTGTAAAATAAAATGTAATAAAATGTATTTACTAATCTACATTTTTTTTGTTAATTTCTATTGTTAGAATATGTTTTTATTCTTCTTATATTTTGTTTTTGCATGTATTTGCAGTTAAAACACGTGTTTTATTTACATTTGTATTTACATTTGCACCCCTTATTTAGTGTTTCCTATAAAATACCACAATGGTGTTCCGCGACTTTTTCAAAATTTGTCAAGTGTTCCCCAGCTTTGAAAAGGTTAAGAACCACTGCCTTAGACCATAAAAACTGATAGACACGCCGTAATGCTATTCTCTCGTCTCGAAGAGTGAAGCCAACATAAAACGATTCATACAGCTGTGCGTGACGTCAGTTTACGGCAGAAAACGTTAGAGATTAGAAGTGTTTATAGGCGTTGTAAACTTTTTAAAGTGTTCCAATTTAAAAATTTTCCAATACACGAATTTTTTAATTATGGTGTTATCTTGCAGAGCATTTAATTGTACGCAGCGACAAAAAAAAGGGAAAACACCTAAAATCCAGTTTACAGCAGCATAATAAACAAGCGATTTTTCAAAAAATTGAAGAATTTATAAAGTATCTTAATTCACTCAAATATTCCAACAATGGTGAACCACTGCATCTAAGCCAAAAATAAACGGGTTTTATTGGTATGATGCGAATGCGAATTTGGAAAAATTACGTGAAGGATCATATGGATGGAGGTCTGAAGTATCTTTCGGCCTATAAACTTTCTCAGTATCACTTAGAAGTTTTCTTTAGTTCTATTATAGGAGTCATGGAGGTTACAACAACAACCCAACGGCAAAAAAATTTGAAGATGCATATAAAAGACTCTTAATGCACACAAGTGTTACAGGATCTACCCAGGCTAATTGTATAGAACAGGCACCTTCCACAATTTTAGCAATGAGCACAATAAATACTGTGAAAATGAAAACTGTTGATCATCAACTCATTGACAACTCTAGAACTGATGAAAATAATAGGGAAATAATAACTAGTAACCATGATTATACTGTAAATAATTTAAGTTTTTCAAAAAGAGTCATCTTATGTTTGTGATGTTGTTGACTATATCGCTGGGTTTGTAGTTAAGAAAGTTAAGAAACCATTACATTGTGACATATGTTTGTGTGCAATTGAATGTGATAATTTAGAATGTCCATTCATAAACACAAAAATTATAGCATATCAAAAAATTTTTTAATTCAACCTTCTAAAGACGTCATTCATATTTGCAAAATTGCTGAAAGCGAAATTAGAATTATGTAGGTACAATTCAAAAAAATTGAACGATTCTAAATTATTGACAAAATTGATCTTAAACGTGCATGGTTCTGTGTTTAGCGAATACAAAAAACATGTTTGATCATGATTTTGAAACAAACCATTTGTTTAATCGAATAAAGATAATTTGTTCGCATTATTGATACATCAGATTGTACCACGAAGGTGAAAAACTAAATAATATAATAAGAGTTAGAAGTAAGTTAACAAAAGGTATTTTGTTTTGTGGTCATTAATTAATAGATTTCCTACATATTTTTTCACCTAACGTGAAACTAACACCCAAAAGAAAATTACTCTCCTTTAAATTTATTTTTGATTATCAAAGAAGAAGAGATATACCAACGATATAATTTCAAATAAAATATTTATTTTTACAAAATTACTTTAAGTCAAAAATATTTATTAATTACTTTGCTAAATGATTTTTCTTCCATATTTTTTACAAAATATTAAGTTATACTACAAAACTACTTATATTACAAAAGTTATACTTTAATTAATCTAAAATTGGGTAATTTTATTAGTGCTTTGCTAAGAATCCAAACGAGTTCTTGCCGTATTGTGACGTCACTTTCGCGGAAGGTCTTTGCTTCAACAGTTCGGTACAAGGCGTGTCTATCAGTTTTTATGGTCTAAGGTAACCATAAAGTTATCTGAAGCTTGATGTCATTACCTTGTAAAATTTTCATTAATTCTTCAGCTTGAGATCTCTCGAACAAGTGAACAAAAGCGTAGTTTTTGAATTTGTATACTCTTTGGATATTTTCTTTACGCATCAACTTATAAAGTAATTGCTGAAGCTCCTCTCTGCCAAACGTGACAGGTAGATTCCTCATAAAAATAGTTGTTGCCTTAAAATTAAGAAAGTAAATTACATATTGGATTAGCAATTACAGCTATAGGGAAGTCAATCGACTTTTTGCTTACGGAAAAAATCAAACAAGATAGAACTTTTTATAATTTCATTAAGAAATGAATAATAAACAACATATCAAAAGGGTCTACTCCAAAAGTGGGTGCTTAATTTTTTATTAAGCGAATGAACGGCGAAAATAGTTGTTTTTTAAATAGGTATGCAAAGTCCGCACAAAGTGTGTTATTTTGTTTATTAACAAATTTCTTCTCGACAAAAATTGTTTATAACGTTTTAAAACGTTCCTGGGGCTGTTCAAATAGTCTAATTTCAATTCTGTAAAGTACGTTAGATAGATATGTAGCCATTTAATACAAAAATCATAGTTGTTCTAAATTGGGACCCTAAATTCTTAATTTACAATTTAATTATTGCTAAACTGTTTGTCCGATTGTCACCGGGTTCCGCAAATCAGGACCTCGGAGGTAAACTACACTATGTCATTTCAAACAATTTTGTTTAACGTATGTTTGCAACAAAGTTTAGAGCACTTAGGATGTTAATAAAAATCTGATGGATCCCATAATTGGTTGAGAGACAATATGACAATATTTTAGAGATAATAAATAACCAATTTGTATAATCCAACTAATAAAATAAGTGGTTTAAAAATACTTATTCAAAAAAACGCTATGTCGACATAGTGTAGTTTACCTCCGAGGTCCAGAAATATAATCTACTACAAAAAGGTTTTTGTCACAGAGTTATTTAATTATTGATAAATAATTACTTAGTCCATAAAGACACTGCGCATTAGCTAGGAAAATATTCTGATTCGGATTTTTTGTACAGTCTTACTCAAAAATGACCCCTTTTAACAAATTTGCATGTTGCCAGGTTAAAAAGTGGGTCAAATATTTTTGAACGTTTTTTTTTGTTTTTTTCCTCAAAATTATTTTTTTTCGTAAGTTTTTTTAGATTTTTTGGATCATTCCAAACAAAAAAGGTCTTTAGTGACTTTTTTTAAGTTGACAGTTTTTGACATATAAGCGATTAAAAATTTAAAAATTGCTACTCAACTACTAAAAAACTATCACATTTAGAGAAAAGTCTCTCAAGATCTTTTCTATTTGGAATGATCCAAAGAAGCTAAAAAAATTGTGCGACGCAAAAAAATTAGTTTTAGGAAAAAAACAAAAAAAAAAACGTTTAACAAATTTTTGATTGCTTTTTGATCCTGGCAACATGCAAATTTGTTAAAAGATAGTGAAAAAAAAATTGAATCAGAATATTTTTCCGCACATATATTTACGCACATTGCATATACATTAGGGATGGGAAAAACCTATCAGTTATAACATAAAACCGGTTTTTTCCTCTGCAATAATCGATTTTTTTTGTGCCGGTTATAACCAGTTTTTTTATTTTAAAGTAATAACCGGTGAACAACCGGATAAGTGAAAAAGATACCGAATTCAGAGAAAAATGAGAAATTTTAAGCTGACTGAAACCGACTTCACAACACTGATGACTGATTTCTATACTGATATGGACTGATATCGATTCGAATGGAGTATCGCAAACTAAAGCGCAATGTAAATGTAACCTACTGGGTACTGACTATGACTAAAAAAACCGAACACCGGTGTTTGGAATAACCGGTTTTTTTGACCGGTTATAACCGCCAGGTTAAACCGTAGATAAAAAAACGGTATAACCGAAAACCGGCGTTTTGTGAACAACCGCCGCCATCCCTAATATACATGCAACAGTTGAAAATAGTGCCGAGTCCGATTGATTAGCAATTAGGAAACAAAGGGTTTTCGATATTGTATTGCAGAAAACTCTTAGATTTCATCAATCGATGTTTAGAGAATGTGTACCTAGCTTGGTAACATTGAAATTTTCACCCGTGTTGAGCTGCCCCCCCCCCCACTTGCAAAAATTAAAAAACAAATAGCCCTGATTTATGAGCTATTTATGAGCTCTCATATTCCGCAAACTAAAAATTTTGAGCTCGTTCCACTGAGCAGGAATTTAATACCCTAGTGGGGGGGTTGAGTCAGCCCCCCCCCCACTACTTAAAAATAGGAATATTGAATCGGTTTTTGCGGCAGAATTACGAGCTATTTATGAGCTCTTGAAATTATATAGTTTCGATTTTTGAGCTCATCCCCTTCACCCCCAAACAACCCTTTAATTGATTTAACTTAAGAGAAAGATGCTGAGAAAACTTAAAATATATCGTATTGCGGATATAATTCCTATAGCTTATATACTCTAAGAATAAACTAATAAATCAAGGGCATTTCGATTATTGAGCTACAACCCCTTCGCAAGAAAACCACCCTATCTTCCCGGCTTAAGAGAAAGTTGTACTTAAAATGCGTTAAACTAATTATTTGGCGACTACATATCACTTAATAATTTATAAGCTTCCAAATTACGCGCATTTAGATCAGTAAATTGCAATTTATTTTGTATAGTGCAGTCACTGAAGGTAAAAATCAACGATTACCTTCAATTTCGGTGAACCTTCATCGATTTTCACGAAAATTGGTCAGTGGTTAGAGGATACGCAAGAAACAAAGGTGACATGATACCACCTTGCGCCTTTACCCTGAGTGTGGATACCGCCCCTTCTCCGGGGTGAAAATTATTTTATAAAAAATAACTGCACAAATCAATAAAAGAACAAATTAAAAGCAAAATTAATTATATAAAGTTAATAAAATAAGTCAATACTTTTTAAGTTATGAAAGATCAAAGATTTTAATTATTTGTGAAAAAAAATGCATGTTTTGAAGAGGTTTTTTGTAAATCACTGAAAAACTGTAAGTTTTTACAAAAAAGTTAATAGTAGTTTAATTCGTATAGCTTATATTCTAAGAATAATCTCTAAAATCACGCGCCTTTCGATTATTGAACTACAACCCCTTCGCAAGAAAACCATCCCATATTCCCGGCTTAAGAGAGGGTTGTACTTAAAATAATTTAAATTAATTATTTGTCGACTATATATTGTTTAATAATTTATGAGCTCGCAAAATATACGCATCTCAATTATTCAATTGCCATTTTCTTTCTATAGTGCAGTCACTGAAGGTAAAAATCAACTATGACCTTCGATTTCGGTAAATCTCCATTCATTTTCACGAAAATTGGTGAGCGGATTTGGATACTATCAACTTTTTACTTAGTACCTAAGTGTTATAAATTGCATCTTTTTCCCGTTATTTAAGCTTGAACCCTTAGATTTGAACAGTCGCGGAAAAAAATGTACATTTAATTACCAATAACTTACTTTAAATTAACATTAAAAGTTTTTCAAGTAAGCAATTTATTATATTTTTTATTAGCTTCAATTTTGGTGATGAAAACTTTTTTGTAAAAACTTACAGTTTTTGAGTCATTTATGAAAAATCGCTCTAAAGCATGCATTTTCTTTCCAAAAATTAAAATATTTGATCTTTAATAACTCAAAAAGTATTGATTTATTTTAATCACATTATGTAACAAATTTTGCTTACAATTTGTCCCTCTCTCGATTTGTGGGGTTATTTTTAATAAAGTAATTTTCACTCCCGAGAAGGGGTGACATATACCCCAGGCTAAAACCCCAAGTTGTTATTGTCAATTCGTGAAAATAAATGGAGATTTACCAAAATCGAAGGTAATAGTTGATTTTTACCTTCAGTGACTGCACTATAGAAAGAAAATGGCAATTCAATAATTGAGATGCGTATATTTTGCAAGCTAATAAATTATTAAACGATATGTAGTCGCCAAATAATCAATTTAAATTATTTTAAGAACAACTCTCTGTTAAGCCGGGAAAATGGGGTCGTTTCTTGCGAAGGGGTTGTAGCTATATAATCGAAAGGTGCGTGATATAAGAGTTTATTCTTAGAATATAAGCTATACGAATTAAACTACTATTAACTTTTTTGTAAAAATTTACAGTTTTTCAGTGATTTACAAAAAACCTCTTCAAAACATGCATTTTTTTCACAAATAATTAAAATCTTTGATCTTTCATAACTTAAAAAGTATTGACTTATTTTATTAACTTTATATAATAAATTTTGTTTTTAATTTGTTCTTTTATTGATTTGTGCAGTTATTTTTTATAAAATAATTTTCACCCCGGAGAAGGGGCGGTATCCACCCTCAGGGTAAAGGCGCAAGGTGGTACCATGTCACCTTTGTTTCTTGACGTATCCTCTAACCACTGACCAATTTTCGTGAAAATCGATGAAGGTTCACCGAACTTGAAAGTAATCGTTGATTTTTACCTTCAGTGACTGCACTATACAAAATAAATTGCAATTTACTGATCTAAATGCGCGTAATTTGGAAGCTTATAAATTATTAAATGATATGTAGTCGCCAAATAATTAGTTTAACGCATTTTAAGTACAACTTTCTCTTAAGCCGGGAAGATAGGGTGGTTATCTTGCGAAGGGGTTGTAGCTCAATAATCGAAATGCCCTTGATTTAATAGTTTATTCTTAGAGTATATAAGCTATAGGAATTATATCCGCAATACGATATATTTTAAGTTTTCTCAGCATCTTTCTCTTAAGTTAAATCAATTAAAGGGTTGTTTGGGGGTCAAGGGGATGAGCTCAAAAATCGAAACTATATAATTTCAAGAGCTCATAAATAGCTCGTAATTCTGCCGCAAAAACCGATTCAATATTCCTATTTTTAAGTAGTGGGGGGGCTGACTCAGCACTAGGGTATTAAATTCCTGCTCAGTGGAACGAGCTCAAAATTTTTAGTTTGCGGAATATGAGAGCTCATAAATCAGGGCTATTTGTTTTTTAATTTTTGCAAGTGGGGGGGGGGGCAGCTCAACACGGGTGAAATTTTCAGTTTTTCACGTAGTTTTTAAGGTTTAAAATGGCCGATTTCGCAATTTTTAAATGTTTAATCTCTTAATCGTCAAAAACTATCAACTTATACATATAAAAATTTTATCGTGGGATAGTGGACGGTTCAATATAAAAAAATAAATTTTACACAGTCAGTATGGTGCAAATGAAAGGAATAAATTCGTAATGTCACAAGCTGGCGACTTTAGGGAAAAATCCCGAAATAGGTCGATTTATAATTTTAAATTGTAATTTTTGGCATATATATCATCCTAGTGACGTCATTCATCTGGGCGTGATGACGTAATGGATGATTTTTTTAAATGAGGCTATAGGTCGTGTGTTAGCTCATTTAAAAGGTTATTGAATTCTCTGTTCAGCAATATAAACAGTAACATATTATTGTGTTTTCAATTTATCAATCAAAAGCAAAATAAAAATTAACTTAAATTTTTTTTAAATAACGCGGGCACATAAATTTGATACACCCTGTATATTGAGCTGTAAATATTTATTAGAATTTAGTTTGGATGTAAGTGGATTTCTCTTTTAATGAGCTTTCCGATGAACCATTAAAGACTTTTGTGAACAATTAAAGTGAAAAGGTCGATGTATTTAGATTTAAACTGGAAATAGATTGTTTATTACGAGAACTATAGAATCCACAGGTAGAGGTAATTATCAATTTCTAGAAGAGTGGTTTTAAAAGAAAGTTTGGAATTTTAATCTTTGTTTCAAACCGAGTAAATATTGTAGGGTTCTCCGAAAGTAATTAGGATGGTCGGAATAATTTTGAAAATGACTGTTTGTTTGTCGAATGGAAAAGTCGATGTTCCTGATTCTTGGCAATGTGGAAGGGGAAAAGTGGATTGGATGATTGAGAGAGTTTGAAAAAGAAGTCAGTATGTTATTTGGTAGCGCTGAGGAGCGGTCGACGTTTTGGTGGATAAGTAATTAGCAAATACCAGTGGTTGTTTGATAGTGGAGAATAGTGTTGAAAAGTGGAACGAGAGACAGATCAAATTGAGACGAAATACCTCTTTGATTCTGGATTATTGTGAGAAGGAGAGCAGAGAATTTTTGGAGTTTTGTTTGCATCGAGTACGTGTCAAAAGAGGCCCGGCTTGTTGGAGAATTGGTGCTGGTATGCTGATAGTTTTGAAGCTGGAGAACGGAGAGGGCTTTGATGAGTAGCCTTTAACATAGTCAACGAGGGAGAGCTGTTTTGGGTCACGAGAAGACATCAGAGTGAGTGAAGCAAAAGGTCAGTCAACTTATGTGAAAGATATTTTTATGTTCGGAAACTAAAATTTTGAGTAAAAGTCATATGAATTAAAATTCCAATATTTCTAAAAGTAAATAGGAAGTATAGCTAATCTTGCGAATACATAAATTTGTTTTGTTTAGTTTGTTTTACCAAAGACATTGGGAACAAGCCGATAAATTGTTTTTTTTAACTATAATAAATTTAAGTGGTAAAGATTTCATTCGGACATCTGTGTCCACAGGTTTTAGATTTGATAGATTTTAGAGTATTGATTTTGACAAATAAAAGACAATTCTGTATGTTTATTTTAATATTTTGCTTTATTTCTTTTCCCTATTTTATCCCGATTAGGATCAACTAAGAGATACTGAACCCACGAGAGAAGATAAGTATAACGTGAGATAATTTAGATTTTTTTTTAATAGTATAAAAAGGCACCCTGAGATTTTTTATTCATTTTTATGTATGATTTGCGACAATTAAATAATTAATCAGATAAATAATAATTAATATAAAATTAATAAAAAGCAAATCATAACAATATATATTTATATAGGGCGTGCAAAAAAATTTTTTTAAATTAAATTAATTGACAAATAAGAAGAATGTATGTAATTTATCTGTTTCTGGCAACAGTAAAATCTATTTTAAATTAAATAAATTTCTCATTCTTAAAGTTCCCTCTCCTATCGGAGGTTGGATATCATAATGGCTATGGTCACTTTGTTGGCTGCTGCTCTGAACAGTTGTAATTAACTACAGTTAAACCATTCTCAAAGGTTCCTCAGTCAGGAGATGCATCTTCTTCCTTGGATCCTTCCTTGCATAATAATTCTCATCAACTCTTATTTTTCTCCTCTGGTAATGTGACCCAAATATTCCAGTTTTCTAGTTGTTATACTGTTCATAATTTCTAACTCCTTATTTAAACGTCGTAGCACTTCAACATTGGTAATCCTTTGAACCCACTGAATTTTTAATATTCTTCTGTAACACCACATTTCTTCTTCTTCTTCTTCTTCTTCGCGCGACTAGGATTACTCCTGTTTGTCTGCCTCTTATTCTGCTTCAGTTGTTGTTTACTGTATATTGTCTTTCCACCTTTCCATCTATCTGGTTCCATTCGATTTACATGTTCGTTCCAGTTTTTCTTTCTTGTTTTTATCCACCTTTTAATATTTTGAATTTTGCATCGTTCTCGTATACTTCTGTTGCTTTGTCTGTCTCTTAATGATATGCCCGCTATTAATCTTAATACTTTCATTTCGATATTGTTGATTTGTTGTTTCGTCTTTCTTGTATTGGTCCTTGTCTGCGCTGCATATGTTAGGATAGGTCTTACTGTTGTCTTGTATATTTTGATTTTGCTTTCCGTGGTCAGATATTTGTTTCTTCATATGGTTTCTCGGAGGCAACCACTTACTCTTGCCGCTTTTGTCGCTTGTGTTGTGGTCTCTGTTCTTATATTCCTGTCACTAGTGATCTCTACTCCTAGGTAATTGAATTTCATTCCTTGTTCTACAATTTTGCCGTCTATTTCTAACTTTCATCTACGCGGCTCTTTACTTATCACTATACATTTAGTTTTTTCTACTGATATTCTCATATTAAGTTTATTTGCTGTGATATTGAAAGTATGGAGCTGCCTTTGTAGGTCATCCTCGTTATCAGCAATTAGTACTGCATAATCGGCATAGCATAGTATCGTGATTTTATGGGCTCCCATGTGGTATCCATGTCGTTTTCTGACTTCGTGAATTATTTGATTCATCATCATATTGAATAACAATGGGCTGAGCGAGTCTCCTTGGCGGATTCCTCCTTTTAGTTCTATGCGTTCTGTTTCTCCTGTTGACATTATAACTCTGGTCTTGTTGTTCCTGTTAATTTCCTTAATTAGCCTTATTATCTGGTGGTCTATTTGTTCAGCTTGTAATAAATTTAAGATATAATTTCGCCTCACCCTGTCAAAAGCACTTTTTAAATCTACAAAGCACATGTATGCTGGTTTTCCATATTCAATAGACTTTCTTGTCTATTGAATATGGAAATTGTTCGCTTTTTCCTCGATTTTATCTTTTATGACTACCGTCAACAATTTTAATGTGCTGTTCATCAGACTAATGCCTCTATAATTTTCAGGATTTTTTGAGTCTCCCTTTTTGAGTATCGGTAGCAGGAGACTTTTCTTCCATTTCGCTGGTACTACTCCGATATTTATTATATCGACAAATAATTTTGGGAGCCATTTGAGTAGTGTTCCTCCTCCATATTTGCAGTTTATTATTTATCTTATCATGACCAGGTGCTTTTCTATTTTTTTATTTTTTTATTCGTTCTTGTAGCTCTTCTTCTGATATTAGTACTCTATCGTGGGTTTCATTAATGTTTATTTCTCTGTTCTCTTCTTCTCCTTCTCCATATAATTTCGTGAAATGCTCAGTCCATTGTGTCTCCGTAATGTTAACTATCCGTGTAAATTCATTCATTTCTGTTTTTTGTCTCCTTATCATCTTCCATACCTTTTTCTGGGATCCATAGAGGTCGTATTCCATATCTTTGGTAAATTTCTCCCAGTGTTCCTTTTTGATGTTATCTATTTCTTGGTTTACTCTATTCCTGATTGTCACGTAGTCGTCTCGTGCCTCCGGTGTCTTCACTCTTTTGTATGTTAGGAAAGCTTGTTTCTTTTGATTTGCTAGTGCTTTCACCCTTTCGTCGTACCATGGAGTTTTGTATTCACGTATTCACCACATTTCGAACGCTTCTATTTTTCTTATGTGTTGTCTCTTCAATGTCCAAGCTTCCATTTCGTATAGTAATAGAGAAAATATGTAGCGTCTTAGAGCCCTCAATCTTAGAGGCAACTGAAGGTATTTGTTTGTAAGCAGTATCTTCATTTTTATAAATGCTTGCCTTGCAGTTTCAATTCGGACTTTTAATTTCTTTGCTTTGGTCATTTTTGTCATCTACCCAGGTTCCCAGATATTTGTATTTTTGTATAAATAAATAAGATACCTTCGTCTTTTTTTTTGTTAATTAATTTAATAAAAAAAACTTTTTGCCACCCTGTATAAATAATTATATTATTGTTTATTCATTACTGAATAGAGAATTGAATAACCTTTCAAAGGAGCTAGCACATGATAGCTAATCTCATTTAAAAAAATCATCGATCTCGTCATCACGCCCAGATGAGTGACGTCACTAGTGTGATGTTATGTATGCCAAAAATTACAATTTAAAAATAAAAATTGACCTGTTTCGGGATTTTTCCTTAAAGTAGCCAGCATGCGACATTACGAATTTATTCCTTTCATTTGCACCATACCTACTGTATGTGTAAAATCTATTTTTTTTTATATTGAACCCATCACCATCCCAAGATAAAAATTTTATATGTTATTTACAACAGTACTATGTATTTGTAGGAATATTATGAAAATTTTAAATTATGTACTTATTGGAAAAAAACCTAATGAAAATATATTTTTTTGTTTGAGAAAAATTTGTTTATCGTATCATCATACTGTATATATCACTGTAAAGAGCTTTAAAAATGCTGCAAAATGACACCTCTCCCAGCATTCTAGCTTAATTAGGACAGCTTCTACAGCCATTCCAATAAAGTATGGTCGCGGTGTTTTGGATTTTTTTGGAAAACTTTACATAACCATATTTCGGAAACGGCTTGAGATAAAAATTTAAAATTTTGTATTTTCTTCTAAATTTTAAGAAAATCTAAATAGATCAGGAAAAAATAATTCAAAATGTGTTGATTTGACCTGGAGTAGCACTACAATAAAAATTTTTTTATTGTTTGATAATTAAATAAATTGATTACTAAAACGGACTTGTGCAATTTTCATATTATACTTAATTGTGTACAAGTGGAGATATGCACAGTTAGTTTTTTGTTTCTCCTGTAACATCAGGTATGTTGGACTTAAGCACTTTTCACATTAGGCCGATATGAATAGGTATTAGGTACTAATGCAATAAGATTCGATTCCAGCAATAAAATAACTGCTAAACAACTTTTCCTTACTTTTTAGTAATTTGCCAAGAGTAATATTGGATTAGCAATACAGCTCATAGCCTAATAAATGCCCGTTTTGGAGTTTAATTTTCAGGGACAACTCCGAATTGCATGAAAATTTGGATTTAGGTTCTACCGTTGATTGAATACACGGATCCGTGGATATAATCAATTGTTCTACTTACCCTCCAGTTCAAACTTGAATTTGTGCCGTTGGTTGCTTTTACTTGTGGGCTAACAGTCACCCCTTCTCGGGGGTGAAAAACCCGTATTTAAAATAAGCCCGGAAATGGATAAATTGACAGAATATAAGCAACTTTCGTTCCATACAGTTTTTTATATAAGTCAATACTTTTCGAGTTATACGCGATTGAAAATGTTGATTTTTCGACAAAAAAAACTACGTTTTCAGACGGTTTTTCGCATATAACTCAAAAAGTAAATATTTTATCGAAAATTCCTCCGAGCAAAAGTGTAGCTTATAAAAAAGCGAAAAAATGGTGTATCAGTAAAGTCTATAAATTGAGTAAAAGCTAAGTTGTAGCTCATGAAAAATACGTTCTTATTCGTCTAATTCCAGATCGAATAACTTAACGTGAAATCACCGAAAAATTAAGCACTTTTCGGGAAAGTTTATTAACCTTCTTAAAGCATTTAAAAAAGCTTTATATTTGTTTTTACAAAAGTTTCGAGCACCAAAAACAAACGAGTTACACTGAAAAAAACAAGTTGGCCCCTTTTTTGGTAAACAAATCTTGAAAATCTCCCCATATTTAGCACCCTAAATAAATTAATCGTTACCGCTTTACCATTTACTTCAACTGTATGTATATTGTTTATATGATCTGTAAGTTTGATTGGTTTGAAGTGCTTATTAAAAAAAAATTGATTTTATAAAAAAATTTTCTAAACATTTTTGAAAAATTTCCTATTTTCAAAATAACTTAAAAAGTATTAGTGATAAGAAAAATCTTTAAGAGTACCTAAATAAATGTAGATTTTGCTATTATAAATATTCTAATTTCATTTTGTTTTTCCGTAAGACAAAAATTTGTTAAGGTATGGCTGTTCAAAATTTGCATACACTCGTGATTAGTGACCCGTTCAAATTTTTTCAACTATACCCCTTTCAATAATAATCACTTTAAACCGGTGAAACTGGGAGATCATATAAATAGATGTAAATTGTTTGTAAAGCGGTAACGAATAATTTCATTTTGGAGAGTTAAACACGGGGAGATTTTCATGATTTTTTTACAAAAAAAAAGGGGGTCAACTTTATTTTGAGCGTAACTCGCTGATTTTTAATACTAGAAACTTTTAAAAACAATTAAAATAAAGTTTTTCTTAAACACTTTAAAAAAAGTTTAAATGGGTTTTTCCCGAAAAGTGTTTAATTTTTCGATGATTTCATCTTGAAATATTCAATTTGGAATTAGACGGATAAGAACGTATTTTTCATGAGCTACAACTTTGTTTTTTACTCGATTTATAGACTTTACTTAAACACCATTTTCGGTAAGTAGAACATAAATCCAAATTTTCATGCAATTCGGAGTTGTCCCTGAAAATTACACGGTATCGCCGTATTTCCCGTTTATGTCCTGGGCCATCAATAAAAATATGTTAAGTACCTGATCTATTTTAGAATCATCAACAATGGGTAGAGGAACAGACCAATCAATGATAATTTTCTTGTCCCACAGAAACAATTGGTTTTCGAACCTGGCACGGAATCCAGCGGCTTGCTCGTGTCCTTCAAACTCCACAAAGACAAATCCTCGATTTTGAGCTCGATCTGCATATCCCCTAAAATAGTGTTCGCCTTTTGTACATTATGTTAACAAAATACTATATTTTAATATATGTGAACCCACGAGAGAAGATAAGTATAACGTGAGATAATTTAGATTTTTTTTCAATAGTATAAAAAAGCACCCTGAGATTTTTATTCATTTTTATGTATGATTTGCGACAATTAAATAATTAATCAAATAAATAATAATTAATATAAAATTAATAAGAAGCAGATCATAACAGTATATTTTCTAGGTCTGCATCTCCATCCCTATTTATAAAAAAAAAACAACATTTATAAATTACAAAAATCTACTTTATACATTTAAAACAGGTTTATCTAGTCTTTTAATATAAATTGTGGCGAATGGATTTAGTGTCCGCAGTCATATAAACCCAAACAAACAACAATATAAATTGGCTATTGATTATGTATTTTAGAAAGGAACTACATAAAACTTTAACGGGGTTTTATTGTTTTGTAGTCAATGAACCTGTAGGTATGAAAAACCCGCGGGGTGCTACCATTTAAAAGGGTGCGTTTTTGAGAAAAGGGTAAATTAGTCCATAGGCACAGGGCGAATTAGGTTGACTTCTATGCACTTTTGGTACAAACACGTCTACAGGAAAATTTTTCCAGGTTAAATTTACTATCGAAACATTACATTATAAAGTCAAAAATATTTTTTTTTACAAAAATATATTCAAAAGAAAAGCAAGAAAAAACACGAAAGATAGCAATTTTGTTTCTTGCTCCATAACTTTTTTCCACGGAGATATAGGTTCCGGTATTACTTCACAGAAAAAAAACTTCCATCCTTTCTCTTTAAAATTACGTTTAGAAGAAGTCTCTGTGATATACAGTTTCCAAAATATGACTTTTCAAAGTTCGCCACTCACAGAGATTTTGGCCCATTTTCCTTGTTACTTCTCAAACATTGATTTGTAGCTTTTTTTCTACGTAGCTTTAGGTATGTATATGCAATGTTACATTTAATAGGAAGAACAGTCAATTACCTTTACAATGGTCGATTGTAGAAGGCTGTATGGCTATTTTTAAGCAAGATGTGGTTGTTCAAAATTTTATACTTTTAATGATTTTTGATATATTCTACGATTATTTTTAAATTTCTCATTATAACTTTTTTTATTGTATATTTAGGTATATACATTGTACAATAAAAAATACAGCTTATTTTATTTACGTTAAAACTGTGTATTGTAAAAAATTCTAGGACTATTTTTAAACAAGATATGCTTTTTCAAAATGTGACATACACCTGCAATAGGTCCGACTAATTTGGAACCATATGGAAAACTTTTATTACCATTATACAAAAAATATTATTTAGAAAATGCTTTGCATAGTCTTAAACCTAAGATGCAATCATCAGATATCAAATATTATCAATAGTGTACGAGGTATGTCAAAAATGATGAATTTCGCTCTAGAGTAAAATACATCTATATTTCACAATATCGAAAAGGGTTAAAATTACGGATACCCTTGGATTTCATACGGATATCTTATTTAAAAACAGTTCTAGAATTTTTTGCAATACACCATTTTATAGTAAAGAAATTAAGTTTTTTTTCGTTCGACAATATATATACCTAAATACAAGAAAAGAAGTCATATGGAGAAAGGGTACTCCCGTTAAGATAGGCAAAATGCCCTCACTCTCAGAATTCATTTTTTTTAATTTTTTTACGTTCTGTGCAATTAAAAAATGAGATAACGCGGATTTTTAGCTCGCCACCCCCCTTACCCCTTCCCCCAGAGCCAAAAACGTAGATTTTTAGAATAAATTTTTTTTAGTTGAGTTGCAATTGATTTAAAAATTCCAAAAAATTCACACGTGTAGCTGAGGCTTTTACAAAACATGTCCATTTTTTATGGACCCTTAGGTCGAGTGTACATAACCTCAAATTTTTTTTTAACTTTTTAGAACCTATAACTTTTTTTTGGAGGGGGCTACAGGTCCAATTTTTTTTGAATTTTTTGTATTTTATCAAAACCTATCTCTCTGATTTTTTTCAGATTTTTACGTCAGGTGCGCCCTCTTGAAAAATCCGGAAAACTGTTTTTTTAGGGGGTTTTTTGGTATTTTCTCCATTTTATAGACTGCAACATAGATCAACTCAAGGTTTTGTTAATAGATTATGTATAATTTGAAATAACTGATATATTAGGATATTCAAAAATTGGGTGAAACACTTTTAAACCCCCCAAAAACCATGTTTGTTTAAAGATTTGTAAGGATTTTGAGGGTCTAATTATTTTTTTTTGAGGTCGATACAGCCTGAATATTTTTTAAAATTTTCTTACGTTCTATATGATTTTAAAAAATTAGGACTCAACGCAATTTTAGCTCACTTCCCCTATTCCCCCTCCCCCACAGCCAAAAATGTCAATTTTTCGATTTTATTGTTTTTTTAAGTTGGTTTGCAATTAAATTATAAATGTTGTTCTGAAGCTATTTCTTTGTGGCATTTTTGTAATTAACTATTCTAAATGGGAAATAAGCCACAATTTAACTAAAAAATGATTTTATTTTCCATCTGTAATGCGATAGAGAGAATTCGATAATCTGTGACACACTGAAAAAATGGTTTGGGACGATCTATATAAATAAGTCAGATTAAATTAAATTAGAAGATTTTTTTACCAAACAACATTTTTGTTTAATTTATTAATATTTTGTATTTTGACAACGATGTCCGTGGCGGACATCGAAACGTTAATTAAATCATTTTTTAGTTAAATTGTGGCTTATTTCGCATTTAGAATAGTTAGTAATTATTAAATTATAAATTATAAAATATTCACACGCACAGCTGAGGCTTTTAGAGAACATCTATTTTTATGGACCCGAACGTCGAGTGTACATATTATAACCTCATTTTTTTTGTTTTTTAATAGGTACGTATAACTTTTTTGGCGATAGCTGCTAATTTTTTTGTGTTTTGTGTATTTTACAAACTATCTACGTTTGTCTCATAATGCAAATAGTCCCCGCAGTATGCTTGTTCCGTTAGGTAAATTATTCCGATTAATTTTTTTGCACAAACTTACTCAAAAACAGGTCCTTATAACAAATTCACAAGGTGCCAGGCAATACCGCGGTAGGAAACTTTTTTAAACATTTTTTTAAACGAATTCAAAAAATCAATTTTTTCACTTCGGACAAATTTGTTTTAGATTTTCTGGATCAAGCTGAGCAAAACAGGTGTCTTGTGATTTTTCTATAAAATTGACTGTTGTCGAGTTACATGCAATTTTAAATTTGAAAAACGCGAAAAGGGCCATTTTCAAGGCTTAATAACTCGATTAAAAATTATTATTATGAAAGTCATAAAGTGACCAACTCAAAGTTTAAAGCCCCCCCTGCAATAGCCTAAAGAAATTTTTGTCATTATTTTATTACTAACTATTATTTTTAATAATTAAAAATGAGCGCTAAGCATGTATTGAAGCGGCCGTCCGCGAGAGAGAGATGTACAATATTCATTGGACGTTTTAAAAAATATCGATTGGAAGTCAAAAATACGTTTTAAAAAAATAAAAAAGGAATTTTGAGGTTATATGTATTGTACACTCGACCTACACGGGTCTATAAAAAATAGATATGTTTTGTAGAAGCCTCATAAAATTTTAAATTAATTGCAACTTTAAACAAAAAAAAAAAGGAAAATTGACGTTTTTTGTAAGGACAGGGGGAGGGGGTGGTGGGCTAAAAATGCGATTAGTCTTATTTTTTAATCCCATATAAGGTAAAAAAATGAAAAAAAAATATTCAGGCTGTATCGATCTCAAAAAATATCATTAAGCCCGCAAAAACCCTTACATAACTTAAAAAAACATGTTTTTTTGGGGGGGGTTTAAAGGTGTTATGCACAATTTTTGATAATCCTTAAATACTCATTCATTTCAAATTATACATAATCTATTAACAACACCTTGAATTTATCTATGTTGCAGTCTATAAAATGGAGAAAATCCCTAAAAACCCCCTAAAAAAACAGTTTTCGGGATTTTTCAAGATGGCGCACCTGACAGAAAAATCTGAAAAAAATCTGAGAGATAGCTTTCAATAAAATACACAAAATGCAAAAAAAATTGGACCTGCAGCCCCCTCCGAAAAAAAGTTATAGGTTTTAAGAAAGTTAAAAAAAAATTTGAGGTTATGTACACTCGACCTAAGGGTAAATAAAAAATGGACATATTTTGTAAAAGCCTCAGCTACACGTGTGAATTTTTTGAAATTTTTAAATCAATTGCAATCCAACTAAAAAAAAATTAAATCTAAAAATCTACGTTTATTTTGAATAAAATTTCATAATTTTTATATAATTGGAGAAATAGGGGAGTGCATATAGATTTTCACTTCGGAAAAATCAAACAAGATAGAACTTTTTGTAATTTCATTAAGAAATGTTTAATAAACAACATATCAAAAAGTTCTACTCGAGAAGTGGGTGCTTCATTTTTTATTAAACAAATTAACTACGAAATTCGATGTTTTTCTAAATAACTCCGAAAATATAAATTTTAGAAAAAAAACTGACTTGACCATTGAAAAATTCAGAAAATTTTACAAAAAAAACCTTATATAAAGAATTTTCTAAAGTTAAATATGTATCTTCTATTTGAAGAATTTTGCAAATTGAGCATGGAAGAAGAATAATTAAGCTATCTTATGCTTATAATAGAAAGAAATAAAATGTATGGGCATAAGTTCGGTGTGGGCGGAAAGTGAGCCTTACATGAATTTTGTTAAAAATGATTTAAAAATGTGTAACTACATAATTCAATTTTTCTTAAAAAACTCTCAATTTTGCACAACTTACCTTTCAATCATCTTACTAAATGATGTTTTATTCAAAAAAAATCTTAAAAATTTAATTCAAATGATATGACGTCTCAAAAAATGTGATTTTTGAAATTTTCGTAGTTTTATAGAATTACCGCCATTTTAAGACGGTATTACTAAAGTTTGAACAGATCTATTACACTTTTATAAGTGCTTTTTTAAAGAGTAGGATGTAATCTTTAAAATGCACTAAATTATTTTACTTTAGAAATAAAATAAAATATTTCTTTTTAAGAAAATTAAGAAAGATAACAAAAATGTAATACAAAAACCGAAAATTACCAGCTACAAAAATGTTTATACAAAGTGATCAAAACTTTTTTCTGTAAAACTTACCTAAAATATATTTAATAATAAGCTTCAACAATAATAAATGTTCAGCAAAAAAATTTTTTTTAGCTCTTATACAGTACATAATATGTCTGCGTATCTTGGAACCTATTGATAACTTTTTTATTATCAGTTTTACGAAAAAAAGTTATTCTTTTTAAAACACTCTGCATCGTATATAGTCTAAGATGCAATCATCAAATATCAAATTTAATTAATGTTATACGAGTTATGTCAAAAAATATGAATTTCACTCAAGAGTAAAGTACCTTTACATTTCACAATATCGAAAATTGTTATTAAGAAAAGTTGTTTGTAATTAAAGAATTGTTTTAGTGTTCAATTACACCCTTCTAATTAAAATATAGTGAATAATAAAGGCACTTAACTCCTAAGAAAAATTCATATTTTTTACATACCTCGTATACAATTAAAAAAGTTTGATATCTGATGGTTGTGTCTTAGATTTTAGACCAGGGATAGCATTTTATGAAGAATAACTTTTTTTCGTAAAAGTGATAATAAAATAGTTATCATAAGTATAATAAAATGATGATGAGTATCCGTAAGTTGAGAAAAAATTGATTTTTGTTTTTGATTAGAATGATGTAATTGTATATTTAGACATAGTTTCTAATTTCAAACAACTTTTCACAATAGCATTTTTTTATATTCTGGAATAAAAAAGTACTTTACTCTTTAACGAAATTCATACTTATTTTTGACATAACTCGTATAAACTTGATAAAATTTTATATCTATTGGTTGAGATTTAGATTTCTGACTATCCCGAGCATTTTATTAAGAATGGGTAATTATTTATTTTCGTAAAATTGAAAATAAAAAAGTTTTCCATGTGGTTCCTAGCTAAGCAGACACACTGTATAAGAGCTTCTGTATAAGAATTTTCAAACAGCAATACCATAGTCGGATTCAGCATAATCAAAAACAAAATATAAACATATTTGATCAAAGTAAAATGATGAATTTAACGATATTTTTAAAATTATTTATACAAAAAAATTGTTGTAAATGGCGCTAATAATTATTCCAATAAACAACAATGTAATTTGCAATTTAGTTTCGTTCTTCTTATTTTGCACAGTAAAATATTCGTTGTCGAAGTAATCCAAAACAGGCATATGTTCGTGGAATAGGGTATAAACAATTAGCGGCCAAATCTGCGAGTAGAACTTTTTACTTTAACATGTATATAAACTAACAAAACAGTTTTAGAAAAATATAAGTTGTTTGAATTTTTCCGAAACAATGCATGTTTTCGTTCTAATTGCACTCCCCTATATCGGATCCTCTAGTACTTATTACAAAAAAAGGAATAAGCTTACCTGTACATAATGACGTCTGTGATATTCGTAACACCATTTTTCACCAATTCTTTCCACACGTCGTCTCTACTCTTGGATAATGGAATATTTCCCAGGAAAATACGGCGATTATTGTACGATATTGAAATTCGCAGAAAACAATCAGGTCTAAATGGTACACAGTTGAGATAGAGGCTGCTCTTAGCCACTTCAGAGTTCATGAAAGTCACAAAACAAAAGCCTCTGTTTGTATTACCATTAATCAACATCACTTTCAGCTTAAAAATGTTTCCACATTGTTGGAAAAACTTCATCAGCTCGGAATCTGTAGTGTCGCTTGGTAAACCCTGAACATATATCTCGGAGTTTGATTCTGGAGTATACCCACAGTTCTTCAGAGGATGGTACACAACTCTTCTACACGCTGATGACATATCGCACGTGTAACCAGTGAGATGTCTGATCTCTAGATTATCGGTGAGAAGAAGTAATGTGGGTGGATCCTTAAAATCCATATTGTCATATACAACCATTGTTATTGGTAGGTAAGTAGTAGTAACCTAAAGGGATTTCTCTCACCTCGCAATCACTCAAGTGGTTGTTAAAACTGGTTTCTTCTACGCTGAAAATGAAATGGACTGCTTGCTTTACTAAAAGAATGTAAATTGTATTAGGTCTTATTTTAAAGCATTTTTAATAATTGTTATACAGGATGTTTAACACCGTCTCTAGGATAGATAAAAAAACTGAAAAATAATTGGGGTTTACTTAGTAACAACACATTTTTGTAACGCCGTCCGTTTTCAAGATACAGGGCGTCGAAAAATAAAATTTGACATATTATTTTACGATTTTTCCGAAACTACTGGCAGCATTGTAATGAATTCGGTGGGTTTTAAGAGGTAGTTTGACACACATTTAAGAATTTTGTATTCATCATTGGCGTATGCACGGGTAATGGTCTGAATTTTCTAAAGAAAAAATACTAGGCCACTGAGATATTTCAAATTGGAAATCATTTTCGAATTCCTCGTTCAATTTGTTACAAAAACCTATTATTTCATACGACGCGCCGTTTTGATGCAAAAAAATAAAATATCTTATAGTCCATGTTCAGAAATTGTTTAAACAATTTTTTAAACAAATACAAAAGATCACGATCTTTTGCTCTAGAACATATATTTTTAGGGTTTTTGGGTCATTCTAAACAAGAAAGGTATCTTGTAATTTTTCTTAAAAATTGATAGTTTTCGAGTTATATGCGATTTAAAATTTGAAAAATGCGAAAGTACGCATATTCGAGGCTTAAAAACTCATATTTAAATTAGTATTTTTTAGGTTGCCAGATACTTAAATTGAAGATTAAACATTCAGCTTCAAGATTCTGAAGAATGATCGCGTGTAACCTTATTATATACTTATTGAATTAGCAGTATACGAATTTACAACACTTCTTCAAGAAGCTGCTTGGAATGCCACTCCAGAATGTAAAGATACACAGAATAAAAGAAACAATCCTATTAATATAAGAAATAAAATTAAAGAAAAGAGGAGACTAAGAAAGATATGGCAAAACACAAGACAGCATCAAGACAAAATGAACTACAATAGAGCCGCAAGACAGCTGAAAAATACAATACTACAGCACAAAAACTCCTACATCGAAAATTGTCTTCAAAATTTAACGCCAACAGTAGATACCGATTATTCACTTTGGAAGGCCACCAGGAAATTAAAACAACTCAGTAAACACATACCAGCATTAAGAAATCCAGATGGCTCATGGTCGAGAACAGATCAAGAAAAAGCAGAGGCATTTGGAAAATATCTTGAACAAGTTTTTCAACCTCTACCCTCTGTCAGTGTTGAAGAAGATGAGGCTATCTATGAAAGTCTAGCAACAATCCAACAGCCAAGTGAGCAAATTAAACCAGTAACAAAAAGAGATGTAAAAAATACTATTCAATATAGATTAAAAACCAAAAAAGCTCCTGGCTATGACCTTATAACAGGAACTATCTTAAAAGAGTTACCAGATAAAGGTGTAGTTATGATAACACAACTATTCAACGCCGCACTAAGGCTCAAAATTGTACCAACGCAATGGAAAATTGCTGATATAATAATGATCCATAAACATGGTAAACCACCTCACGAACATACCTCTTATCGTCCTATTAGTCTCTTACCGGTACTAGCTAAACTATTTGAGAAGCTATTAGCGGCTAGGCTAATGAAGATAATAACTGATAATAATCTTTTTCCGGATCACCAGTTTGGTTTCAGAGAGAAGCATTTAACAATAGAACAAGTTCATGGAGTCGTAGATGTAGTAAATAAAACTTTTGAAGAAAAAAAGTACTGTTCTGCACTTTTTCTTGACGTCAGTCAGGCTTTTGATAAAGTCTGGCATGAAGGGTTGCTCTTCAAAATAAAAATGAACGTTCCTGATTCAATGTTTACTATACTAAAATCATATTTAGAAGAAAGGTACTACCGTGTCAAGCATGAAGCAGATACATCAAAAATCTACCCTATACGATCTGGAGTCCCTTAAGGTAGTGTTCTGGGTCCTATATTATATCTAATATTTACACACGACATCGCCTAATCATCATCATCATCATCATGGTGCTACAGCCCTTAGAGGGCCTCGACCTTCTCAAGCGTTCTCGCCATTCTGTTCTGTCCCTTGCCTGCACTTTCCAGTTGCCAACTCCGATCTTCTCGGCATCTTGTGTTACCCCGTCCATCCACCTCAACTTTGGTCTACCCCGTCGTCTCATTCCCACAGGTTGAGCTGTTAGAATCCTTTTTATCATGTTCGATTCAGGGGCTCGGGCTACATGTCCTGCCCACTGCAGGCGATTTCGCTTAATTATAGTGATAATATCTTTTCCACCGAACGTTTGCTTGTAGATATTCTGCAGTTCAAAGTTATATCTACGCCTCCATATTCCGTTCTCACAAACCGCTCCGAATATCTTGCGTAGTACCTTTCTTTCAAATATCGCCTAATATAGAAATAAATAACAAAGCAATTCCACAAACCGAAAGCGTTAAATACCTTGGTATGCACCTGGATAAAACTTTGACATGGAGAACACATATACGGAAAAAGCGCCAACAGTTAAATTTAAAATTTCGTAAACATTATTGGATACTGGGCAGAACATCGAAGTTGTCTATACGTAATAAACTGTTGGTATACAATACAATACTTAAACCGGTCTGGACCTATGGGATCCAGCTATGGGGTACAGCAGCAAAATCCAACATATCCATAATGGAAAGATTACAATCCAAAGTGTTACGCTCTATAACAGACGCCCCATGGTTCGTGTCAAACAAAGACATTTATTGTGATCTAGAAGTACCTACGATCAGTGAAGTGATAGTTCAGTGCAGTGTTCGATACATAAAACGCCTAGAAAGCCATCCAAATGCCCTGGCAATAAACTTGCTTGATAATAGTCAACAAACTCACAGACTAAAACGTAAAAATCCACTGGACCTTATTTATAAATAAGTTTTATACATCACCGTAATTGTGTTTATATTTTAGATATATGTATTGTTTGTAAAAAATGTAAAATGTATGTTTGTATGTAGCATATTATCGGAATGTCATGTTTGTTCCATACTAGAGGTCCAGTCATTGGACTGACCTCTCTAACGTCAATTTTTTTTAATTCAAACCCCTTAAGACGCTTATTGTTAGAATTTTTATAACTAACAGATTGCTGAATAAACGTTTCAAAAAAAAATTTACCGTTGTTTTTTAATTGTTAAATATGCGTGTTTATCCGATTTCTTTGCCGGTGCGGCGCGCTCTATTTCAAAAATCTCCTATTTACCTCCGAAAAATTTTTTTTCTAGATTTTTGGGATATTCTAAATAAAATAAGTTTCGCGACATTTTTCTCAAAAGTTAATAGTTTTAAAGTTATAAAGCGATTTAAAATCCGAAAAATGCCAAAAAACGCGTTTTTGGATTTTAAATCGCTTATAACTTTAAAACTGTTAACTATTGAGAAAAATGTCAAGAAACTTATTTTATTTAGAATGTCCCAAAGAATTTAGAAAAAATATTTTTTGAAATAGAGCGCACCGCACCGGCAAAAAAATGGCACAAAGACCTAGTGGCGAGATAACCTAGAAAGGATGCCGAACAAGAAGTCTCCAAAAAGGATACTTAACTATACTAGCCTCAAAAGAGAGAAAAGGAAGACCAAAAAATAGATGAAAGCCAGAGGTCGAAAAAGATATGGAAAGATTGGGGCCAGAAAAGAAAAATTAATAACAGGAAGGGGTGGAGAAAAATCACATAAGTAGGTATATTGTTGTATTATAATATGTGTATCAGTAAATATATTGTAATAAACTGCTCGTCAAAAGTTAGGGATATAGAAAATTCTGATGAATTTTTATAGTAGATTATTTCGTGAACAGATTAACGGATCCCGGTAATTTTTTTTACTATTTTAGATTTTTCTTTAATATTTACACAGTTATGCAAATGTTTACTCAAACTTATTTTTTGTACTTATACCGGGTGGAAGAAAAAAATATGTTTTTCTTGTGTTAAGTTTGAGACACCCTGTAGGGAGATCGAGGTACAAATATGAGTATACATCAGAATAATATTGTAGTCTTATGTTTTGTGAACATGCTATTGTTTGAATGTCCCTGATATCTTTAGAAACAAAAACAATAGACGGTTTTGTAATTTAACATGTGTTTTAACCGAAACAAAAGTTTGAGACACCTTGTAGGGAGAAAAACGCACAAAGGTGAGTATACCTAGATATTTTGTTGTAGTCTCATATTTTGTGAATATTTCATTTTTTTAATTTCTCTGATATCTTTAATAACAAAGAAACTAGACGATATTACTAGCCCAGTAAATGAACGGGAATTTCGGCGATACCGTGTAATTTTCAGGGGCAACTCCAAATTGCATGAAAATTTGGATTTGGGTTCTACTTACCTTCCCAAGGGCGGATCCAGGGAGGGGGCCAAGGGGGCCATGGCCCCCTCCGAGAATTTAAAAAAATATAAATTTAAATATTTGCAGCTAAAATGTTTTAAGTTTTAAACGCATATATATTTATAAAACAGAGGATAAATATGTCTTCTGGACTAGAATTGAACATGAGCAGTAACGGAAGCTTCAAGAATGCCATAGGATGCTTTGTAAATCAAAATGTTGATAATTTTACAGAGTGCCGATTTTTAGAACGACCTTGGCAGCCCTTAAAATAGTATCAATTTCCACATTCTGTACACATACAGAATAAAAAAGAAAAGAAGCGTTTCACCAGCACTGATAACAAAGAAGTTGGTTGGTACTTTCGCACAATCAAAAGGGATAGTTCTGCAAGTATTGCGTTTTATTTTTCTAATGAAAAATATGGTCACAATAAAGGGATGACAGCCCAAAGCCTTGTCACTAAACCTTTAACATCTCTTGGCAAACTCATGGACAAAGACGGAGGCATACAAACCCATGAAAAAACATCATACTACGACGAGTTCGTTCAGGTTGGGCTGGATTTTCTACAAAGTTATCGCAACCCGCAAAAGTCATTAACCAGGTAGACTCTTAGAGGTCTAAAGAGATACAAGAAAATTGAGAAAGACTACGACCAATAGTAGATCCTACGGCCTATAGGGTTCTTAGGTCGACAAAATATTCCTCTAAGAGGTCATCGTGATAATGGCCTTCTGCTTCTGGACGAAGATGTTGGACCTAGAAACGAGGGAATTGTTAAGGTTTAAAATCGCATCAGGAGATCAGACTCTTAAGCAACACCTATGCACAGCATCTTCCTGAGCAACATACAATTAGTAGCACCATTCGAAATAAATTGATAACCTGTTGTGAAGAAATAATTGAACAAATAATGAATCAGGTTCAAAGTGCAAATTATTACCCTGTCATATTTGCCGAAACGACTGACGTATCCCACATGGAAGAGCTTTGTCTAAATTTGAGGTACATAGTGGATACATACACAATAACAACATTCGTGAAGACTTTGTCAAGTTCATTGACGCTTACTTATGAGAACATAAAAATAATTAGTGAAAATCAAGAAAGAAGTCCTGACAGGAGAAGCATTGAAAAAAATAGTATTAAACTTATTGAATGAATTGCAGTTGGATCCGAAGAAATTTGTAGGAATCGGTACTGACTTTAATATTAATACTTTATTAATGTTACCTTTTGAATATCTTTATGGCCCTCAAAAGTGTGTGAAAAGTGTCTTAAAACTCGCCATTGCAACAATTATTTTTTTAAATTACCACCAGACCCCCTGGTACTTCTCTCCAAAAAAAGGTCATGGCCCCTCCCGAAGATCGGTCCTGGATCCGCCCTTGTACCTTCCACTTCAAAGTTGAAATTGTGCCGTTGGTTGCTTTTACTTGGGGGTGACAGTCACCCCTTCTCGGGGGTGAAAAACATTCGTTCAAGATAAGACCGGAAATGGATAAATTGACTGATTTTAAACAACTTTTGTTCTATAGAGTTTTTTACTTAAGTCAATACTTTTCGAGTTATTTGCCATTGAAAATGTTGGTTTTTCGCAAATAACTCAAAAAGTAAACATTTTATCGAAAAAAATATCCTTAGCAAAAGTGTAGCTTATAAAAAACCTAAAAAATGGTGTATCAGTAAAGTCTATTAATCGAATAAAAACAAAGTTGTAGCTCATGAAAAATACGTTCCTTATTCGTCTAATTCCAAATCGAATATATATTTCAAGGTGAAATCACCGAAAAATTGAGCATTTTTCGGGAAAAACTCATTTAAACTTTTTTAAAGTGTTTATAAAAAGCTTTGTTTTAATTGTTAACAAAAGTTTTAGCATTAAAAATAAGCGAGTTACACTCAAAATAAAGTTGGCCCTCCTTTTTTTTTGGTAAAAAATCATGAAAATGTCGCCGTGTTTAGCTCCCCAAATGAAATTAATCGCTACTGCTTTACAAACAATTTACTTACCTATCTATTTTTTATATGATCTGTCAGTCTCACCGGTTTAAAATGTTTATTTTTGAAAGGGTTATAATTGAGAAAGAATTGGGTCACTAATCACGAGTGTATGCAAATTTTGAACAGACATATCTTAACCAATTTTTGATTTACGGAGAAACAAAATAAAACTAGCATATTATTGTTTATAATAGCAAAACCTACATTTTTTTACTCTATAAGATTTTTCTTATCACTAATACTTTTTAAGTTATTTTGAAAAAATGAAATTTTTTAAAAATTTTTAGAAAATTTTTTTACTATAAAACCAAATTTTTAAAAAAATAAGCACTTACAACTTACAGATCATATAAACAATACACATACAGTTAAAATAGATGGTAAATCCAAACGATTAATTTCATTTAGGGTGCTAAATAGAGGGAGGTTTTCACGATTTTTTTTACCAAAAAAAGGGGTTAACTTTTTGTTTCACTGTAACTCGTTTATTTTTGATGCTGTAAACTTTTGTACAAGACAAATAATAAGCTTTTTTTGATAATTTAAAAATGTAAATAAGGTTTTCCCGAAAAACGCTTCTCTCTTCGGTGATTTCGCGTTGAATTATTAGATTTGGAATTAGACGAATAAGAACGTATTTTTCATGAGCTACAACTTTGCTTCTTCTCAATTTGTAGACTTAACTAGTACACCATTTTTTTCGTTTTTTTATAGGCTACACTTTTTCTAAAAATATTTTTTTTGATAAAATATTTACTTTTTGAGTTATTTGGAAAAAACGGTCTGAAAACGCTGTTTTTTGTCGAAAAATCAACATTTTAAATTGCGAATAACTCGAAAAGTATTGACTTACCTAAAAAACTTTATAGAACAAAAGGTGCTTAAAATAAGTCAATTTATCCATTTCCGGCCTTATTTTAAACACGCGTTTTTCACCCCCGAGAAGGGGTAAATGTTACCCCCAAGTAAAAGCAACCAACGGCTGGTTAAGCCACAGGATGGTTACTGCAAAACTCGAGGATGAAAAAATAAAGGAGGTGGAAAGAAAAGATTACCAAAGAGTAAAAGTAAATAAGCTCAAATTAGAACAGGTGCGCGAACATTACAAAAAAGAAACAAATAGAAGATTAAGACAACTAGAAAACCAAAAAGAGGCATGGACACTGGAAGAAAGATGGAACGCCTTCAAAGTAGTCATAAAGTCTACAGCAACAGAAATATGCGGAATCAGAAAACATAACAAACTCCATAAAAGAACGAGATGGTGGAACAATGAAGTTAAAACAGCAGTGAAGAAAAAGAAAATAGCATGGAAAAAATACATTGAGACCGAACTGGAAGAAGATAAAGAAGAATACAAAAGGCTGAGACGATTAGCGAAAAACACCATAAAACAAGTAAAAACAAAAACGTGGGAAGAGTTTGGAGAAGAATTACAACAAAACTATGTAACAAATAATAGAAGCTTCTGGACAACAATCAGACATATGAAGAAAGGAAAACATAAAGAAATAACAGCCGTAAGGGATACAACAAACCAAATCCAAACAACTCCAGAACAAATAGCTAAAGTATGGAAAGAATACTATGAAAACAAATTTAGAAATGCAATAATAGATGATAGAAATGAAACATATCAAGATAACGAGAACAAAGAATTAGAGCAAATAAATAGAGAAGAAGTAATATTGGAAGTATCAAACGTAAAAATAGGTAAAGTTGGAGGGGATGATGACATAGACCCGGAAATGGTCAAGTACATGGGAGAAGAAGGGATAAACTGGTTGTTGAAAATATACAAAGAGGCATGGGAAAAGCAGCAAATCCCAAAAGACTGGCAAAGTAACCTTATAGTGCCAATATACAAAAAGGGAGAACACGTCAACTGCGAAAATTATAGAGCAATATGTTTATCATCGGTATGTTTTAAAATATACACGAAAATAGTAGAGAAGAGGCTAAGACAAGAGGTAGAAAAAGAACTGGGAGAAGAACAAGCAGCGTTTAGACCAGAAAGACAGACAAACGATAACATTTACATCATTAGAAATATAATAGAAAGAAGTATTGACTCGGGGGGAAAGCTCATTCTAGCATTCATAGATCTAAGGGCAGCATTCGACTCTATAGAAGACAAATTATATGGAAATGCTTGCAGAACATGAAAGTACCAAGTACACTGATAAAAATAATTGAAAATATATACGGAGTAGTAAAAGGACGTGTACAGATAGCAGGAGAAAGATCTGAAGAATTCAATTGGGAAAGAGGTATCAAACAAGGAGACAGTCTTAGTCCGCTACTATTCATAATAGTCATGAATGAATTGACTAGAAATACTGGAGAAAGAACGAACCAAATACAGACAACAATAGGATACCAAAGATTACAGCCAATAAAAATAGAAGCCCTATTGTATGCGGATGACATAGTCCTTATAGCAGATTCCGTGACAAAAATGCAAAAACTCATAAATATATGGACAGAAGAAATAGAGAAATTAAAAATGGAAATAAACATCGAGAAAAGTAAAATAATGGTCATCGGCGAAAAGGAAGAAAATGAAGTAATTATAAAATGCAAAAATACTCAACTGGAAATAGTTACAGCATATGATTATCTTGGAAGTATTATTACCAATGATGGGAAAATAGACCTCGAAATAACAAACAGAACTAAAAAATCAAATAAACTGTACTACGCACTAGCGCCAATTCTGAGGAAAAAAGAATTGTCCCACGAAACAAAAATTAAAATATATAATACGATTGTGATACCGACGATACTGTATACAAGCGAAAATTGGACTTTACAGAAGAAGCATAATAGTAGGATAAATGCAATTGAGATGAGACATTTACGTGCTATAGCCGGAAAGACCAAATGGGATAGAATAAGAAATGAGACAATAAGAGGGATAACTAAACAGGCACCAATAATGAATAAAATAATAAAGAGGCAATTAAACTGGTATGGACATCTGATGAGAATGAAACCTAGTAGACTAGCAAGGAAAATTCACGAAACAAGGAATATTACAAAAAAGAAAAAAGGCAGGCCGAAGAAAAAATGGATACAGCAAATAGTAGAAGCAGGAAAAATTAAACAGAAAACGCTAGAAGAAATGAAACTAATAGCACAGGACCGAAAAGAATGGAAGAGATGGGTGAATATGTAGCTAAATTAAACCCAAATCCGACACCTGAAAGGGTATAAGGAAGGGGAGAAAGAAAGAAAAAAGAAAGATAAAATATTTACTTTTTGAGTTATTTGGGAAAACGGTCTGAAAACGCTGTTTTTTGTCGAAAAATCAATATTTTAAATTGCGAATAACTCGAAAAGTATTGACTTACCTAAAAAACTTTATAGAACAAAAGGTGCTTAAAATAAGTCAATTTATCCATTTCCGGCCTTATTTTAAACACGCGTTTTTCACCCCCGAGAAGGGGTAAATGTTACCCCCAAGTAAAAGCAACCAACGGCACAAATTCAACTTTGAAGTGGAGGGTAAGTAGAACCTAAATCCAAATTTTCATGCAATTCGGAGTTGCCCCTGGAAATTACACTCCAAAACGGTCATTTATTGGGCTACACTCTTTAAAATGTGTTTTAACTGACGACATGCGTCACATCACACATGTGAAACATATGAAAGAGTAATACCGTCTAGTTTCTTTGTTATTAAAGATATCAGAGAAATTAAAAAAATAAAATATTCAAAAAATATGAGACTACAACATAATATCGGGGTATACTCACCTTTGTGCCTTTTTCTTCCTACAAGGTGTCTCAAACTTTTGTTTCGGTTAAAACATATGTTAAATTACAAAACCGTCTATTTTTTTTTTGTTTCTAAAGATATCAGGGACATTCAAACAACAGCATGTTCACAAAATATAAGACTACAATATTATTCTGATGTATATTCACATTTGTACCTCGTTCTCCCTACAGGGAGACTCAAACTTAACACAAGAAAAACATATTTTTTTCTTTCACCCGGTATAAGTACAAAAATAAGTTTGAGTAAACCTTTGCACAACTGTGTAAATACTAAAGAAAAGGCTAAAATAAAAAAAATAGCGGAATCCGTCTGTTCGCGAAAAAATCAACTATGAAAATCAGAAGAATTTTCTATATCCCTAACTTTTGATGGGTAGTTTATTATAGGTCTCGATCCCCCGTACAAAAAAAAGTTTATTAATAGCAAGCTGATAATTTGTTAATAGCTTAACGGTGTCTAGTCGGATAAACTTTGATGTACAGGAATACTGGAACTGGAAAAGTTTTAATTGTGAAATAGGTTACATGTTTCGAACATCAGACTACGAAAACGTCCCATGTATTTTGTCGGACACAACTTCCAATTGAATTGTTACCTTTTCATTAAACTCTCATACAAAAATCAGACTGCTATTTACCACCAATATAATTCCTGTCATTTGGCATGTTCTACGTGTCGGACCTATTAAAAAGCCCAAAATATTTGTCGGACAAAAATTTTTTCATATATTATAAATTATATTATTAAGTTTGCTATTGAATAATCTTAAAAACAACCTGCTAATTTTTACAAGCATAAACTTTGTCAGGATGACACGTTTCACAATTAAAATCACGTTCCACAATTAAAACTTTTCATATTCCAGTGTTCCCACACATCAAAGTTTGTCCAACTAGACACCCTTAATATAAGCTATTAACAAATTTTCAGCTTGCTATTAATCAACTTTTTTTTGATACGCGGGATCCAGGCCTATTAGTCATAATATAGCTTAATAAAAGAAATAAAACTTACCTTTTCAAGCTACACTAACACCAAATACTAATTATGTATATAATCCTATGGTCACCACTTAAAAACCACCTGTTCTTAACACGGTGAAACTTACAAGTGAACTATTTGAATTGAAGCGTGTCAATGTTTAAAAAGGTAGATAGTCTTACTTTGCAAAATATTATCTATGGCCAAACGATATTTGTGTAATAAGGACAATAGCAGTGTCTTTATTATTTAACGAACTTTTTTCGGCTCTGTTTGTGGTTATCTATCGGCTCGAGCCACCCTGGCCTGTCTAAACAATAAAGTCACTGTTTTAACAATGAAGGTATTCATTCAAAAATACTGGACATTTCTCAATTGTTTCATGTTCTTTATATCCCTATATAATATAACATAATATAGTTATATCCATAATATAGAGATATTAGAATTAGGATTAGTATTACCAGAAAATCAAATAGTGGAGGGTAAGATGAGATAAAAGTTTATTCAAAGCAAAAATAATAGAAACATTTTTTATTAAAACCCATTTATAGGGGATTGATTATGTATTTTAGAAAGGAACTACAACGTTAACGGGGTTTTATTGTCTCATATAGTCAATGGACCTCTATATTTGAAAAAACCGCGGAGTGCTACCATTTAAATTGGTGCGTTTTTGAGAAAGGGGTGAATTAGTCCCTAGGCACAGGGCGAATTAGGGTGAGTTCTATGCACATTTAGTGCAAATACGTCTATAGGAAAATTATTCCTGGTTAAATTTACTATCGAAATATTACATTTTAAAGTCAAAAACATGTTTTTTTACAAAAATATATCCAAAAGAAAAGCAAGAAAAAAACATGGAAGATATCAATTTTGTTTTTTGCTCCATAACTTTTTTCTACGGGAATATAGGTATAGGCATTGAGTTACACAAAAAAAACTTCCATCCTTCCTCTTTAAAATGGCGTTTGGTAGAAGTCCCTGTGATTTACAATTTCCAAAATATGATTTTTTAAATTTCGCCACTCACAGCGATTTTGGGATATTTTCCTTGTTACTTCGCAAACATTGTTCTGTAACTTTTTTCTACTCATTTCTAGGTATACGCAATGGTACATTTAGTAGAAAGAGAAGTCAATTACCTTTAAGATGTTCTATCGTAGAAGGCGGTATGGGTATATTTAAGCAAGATATGGTTTTTTAAAATTTTATACTTTTAATGATTTTTGATATATTTTAGGATTATTTTTAAATTACTCATAACTTTTCTTATTTTATATTTGGGTGTATTATGAATTGTGTAGTAAAAAGGAAAGCTCGTTTTCTTTACTTTAAAATGGTGTACCAGTGCCGGTTTATCCACTGGGCGCTTGGGGCTGGCGCCCAGGGGCCCGGGGCCCGAAGGGGCCCGTTCCTTTTAATTATAAAAAAAATGAAGACGCTAAATAATCTTCATATTCTCCGAAAAAAACCTCATACGCAGATACGCCAATAAAAAGCCTATGTTCTGTTATTACATTTCTTCACGCCTATACACAGTGGCGTAGCCTAGCTCTACAGGGGCCCCGTGTCAGTGTTTGTGGCGGGCCCTTTTCCAAAAACTACAGAAAGTTATCAGATTTAGCTATGTCTCGAATTGTATTCAAAATAATCGCATAAACAGAGTTTTTTTAGTTTCTAATAATTTCATTTTGAATTGTGGGGCCCAAATAATAATAGGTATATCTCACTTTTCGGCTTTAAAATAAGTTCTCTTTTAAAATAGGAACAAAATAAGTTCTTTTAAAATAGTTAAACGAAAGACAAAAATAGATGTACATACATCTAATTTATAGATAAAGAATAGATTATTCTCGAAAATGACATATACGCAAACAATAGTACACACCCTTTCAAACATTCAAAAGTAAAGTGATTAAAAAAATTGCAATTTGGCATTATACAGTGGCATCTAAGGCTAGCACTCCACTTGCGATTTGTAGTCGCGGTGACAAAGAAATCGCTGTCGCAGAAAATTTAGAGTCTAGAAAATTAGTCGCTGTTTTCAGAATCGCGAATTGAATGCTACAAGGGTGTGACATCAGCTTTTAAATGTTTTTTTACTCTAGATAAAGAAGATGTTAAGACGTCAATTAATACTTTATGCGAGAAACATAAAAACGATGTTTATGAAACCAAAGAGAACTTGCATAATGAAATTACCCATTTTGTAACGTTATGCCAAAATTTGAATAAACATATTTTATGAAAAATTTTATGTCATCCAGGATGTAAAGGCAACTTTTTCTTATTTGACGCGTCAGGTGAGCGGTCTTTTTCGGCTTTAAAAAGAATAAAAACATATTTAAGGTCAAATTTGGGTCAAAAAAACCTAGACGCATTATCACTATTGTATAATACAGGGTGTAACAAAAAAAAGGTCATAAATTAAATTACATATTCTGGGACCAAAAATAGTTCGAATGAACCTAACTTACCTTAGTACCAATATGCACATAAAAAAAGTTACAGCCCTTTGAAGTTACAAAATGAAAATCGATTTTTTCGAATATATCGAAAACTATTAGAGATATTGTATTGAAAATGGATATGTGGAATTCTTATGGCAGGAACATCTTAAAGAAAAATTATAGTGAAATTTGTGGACCCCATAAAAATTTTATGGGGGTTTTGTTCCCTTAAACCCCCCCCCCCCCCAAACTTTTGTGTACGTTCCAATTAAATCATTTTTGTGGTACCATTAGTTAAATTCAATATTTTTAAAACTTTCTTGGCTCTTAGTATTTTTTCGATAAGGCAGTTTTTATCGAGATGCGGCTTCTTTTTTAATATGTTTACATAAAAATTTTATGGGGATTTTGTTCCTTTAAACCCCCCAAATGTTTGTGTACGTTCCAATTAAACTATTACTGTGATACCATTAGTTAAACACAGTGTTTTTAAAACTTTTTTGTCTCTTTGTATTTTTTCGATAAGGCACCTTTTATAGAGATGTGGTTACTTTTTTAATATGGTTCAAAATATACCTAAAAATGTAAATCTTCAGATTATTACCAAGTCTCCATAATCGTACTTACCCATATACAAATATGTGGTGGATTTGACAAATATTCAAAATATCTCGATACATACTAACTTTTCGAAAAAGTACTAAGAGGCAAAAAAGTTTTTAAAACATTGTGTTTAACTAATGGTACTACAATAATAATTAAATTGGAACGTACGTAAAAGTTTGGGGGGTTTAAAGGAACAATACCCCATAAAATTTTTATGGGGTGTCTAAATTTCACTATAATTTTTTCTTAAGATACTACTGCCATAGTAATGCCACATGTCCATTTTCAATAAAATATCTCTAATAGTTTTCGATATATTGGAAAAAATCGATTTTAATTTTGTAACTTCAAAGGGCTGTAACTTTTTCTATGTGCACATTTGTACTAAGGTAAGTTAGGTTTAATCGAACTATTTTTGGTCCCAGAATACGTGATTAAATTTATGACCTGTATTTTTGTTACACCCTGTATAGTATATAGGGAATGAAGAACTGGAAAAACTGAATTCTGATAATATTATATGGAAGTTTGCGAATACCAACTCAAGAAAAAAAATGATCTAATTTTTGTCTTTATGTATTTTTTAGAATATGTTTTTTTGCTTGTCATGTGTTGTTTTGTGGAACTTTCTATTTTTTATTTATTTTTTTGGATTATTTTTTACGTTTGCTATTCTTCTTGCTTGTTTAAAAAAATTACTGTATGGATTTTACAATAAACCTTTATGGTTAATGCATGTGCTTTCTTGTTAATAAACTGACAACGAATAGCAATGAAGGGGGCCCCTAAACCGCCAGCGCCCAGGGCCCGAAGTTAGGATAAACCGGCACTGTGGTGTACTGTAAAAAATTCTAGGTCTATTTTTAAACAAGATATGCTTTTCAAAGTGTGACATATTATACACATGCAATAGTTGGAACCATATGGAAAACTTTTTTAGTATTAATTTTATGAAAAAAAGTTATTTTTTATAAAATTCCCTGCCTAGTCTGAAACCTAAGATTCGATTATCAGATATAAAATTTTATTAATAGTGTACGAGGTATGTTAAAAAATATGAATTTGCTCAGGAGTAAAGTACCTTTATATTTCACAATATCGAAAAGTGTTATTAAGAAAAATTATTTGGAATTAAAAATTATATTATAATATGCAATTGTATTCTTCTAATTAAAAAAAATAAAAATTTTTAATTTTTTTCAAGTTACGGATACTCTTGGATATCCTACGGATATCTTGTTTAAAAATAGTCCTAGATTTTTTTGGAATACACTATTTTAATGTAAAGAAAATATGCTGTTTTCTATTATACAATGTATATCCCTAAATGTATAAGAAAAAAAGTAATAATGAGAAATTTAAAAAATAATCATAAAAAATATCAAAAATCATTAAAAGTATGAAATCTTGAAAAAGCAGAACTTGCTTCAATATAGTCAAGAAACCTTATACAATAGACCATTTTAAAGGTAATTGACTTCTCTTTCTAATAAATGTACCATTGCATATGCCTAGAAATGCGTAAAAAAGAGTTACAGAACAATGTTTGCGAAATAATGGGGAAAATGGTCCAAAAATGCTGTGACCGGCGCATTTTGAAAAATCCTATTTCGGAAAATATAAATCCTAGAGACTTCTACTAAACGTCATTTTAAAGATAAAGAATGTAAGTTAATTTCTGCTAAAGCAATGTCTATACCTATATCCCCATGGAAAAAGGTTATGGGACAAAAACCAAAATTGCTTTCTTTCGTGTTGTTTTTTTGCTTTTCTTTTGAATATATTTTTGTAAATAAAAATGTTTTTGACTTTAAAATGTAATATTTCGATAGCATATTTAACCTGGAACAATTTTCCTGTAGACGTCTTTGTACCAAAAGTGCATAGAACTCACCCTAATTCACCCTGTGCCTAGGGACTAATTCACCAATTTCTCAAAACCGTACCCATTTAAATGATAGCACTCCGCGGTTTTTTCAAATTTAGAGGTCCATTGACTATATAAGACAATAAAATCCCGTTAACGTTGTAGTTCCTTTTAGCTCTCTTATTTTGAACGTAATCAATAGCCTATTTTCCCAATCTTTTCCTTCCATTGGAGCAATATTAAGTCAAATATATGTCTATTATATAATGGTCATAATATGACCATTAGCCATAATAGGCCTATATTATAGGGAGAGCTTTCAGTGAATTTTCCCGTTAACTAAACAATGATATTTATCAATCATTTCCTCAATAATGACAGAACATAAATTCAATTAATATCATTAGCCGTTTTGAGTCCACTGCTGAACATAGACCTCCCCTCCCGTAAATAATTCCATTGAATCCAGTTATGCTGGATACGATTAACCTTAACCGATCTGTTTAATGGATAAAATTGGATATGTAATTTAGTATAAAAAATATAAAAAACAAGGGGTGCACCCCCTTGTTTTGTTCTGGCCAAAATTAATTCATATTAAAAAATTACTTTTTTATGAATTAAAAAATTTTTTTCGGCCCAGACAGATTGCCAGATTGATATTATTTTAGATTTTTTGGATTATTCTAAACAAAAAAGATCGTTTGTAATTTTTCTCTAATAGTCCAGAAAGCCACTGCGCATCCGCTAGGAAAAATATTCTAATTCGGATTTTTGCACAATATTACTCAAAAAGAACCCCTTTTAACAAATTTGCATGTTGCCAGGACCAACAGTTGGTCAAAAATTTTTTAAACGTTTTTTTTTGTTTTTTTTTCCTAAAATTATTTTTTTTTGCATGGAACAAAATTGTTTTAGGTTTTTTGGATCATTCCAAATAGAAAAGGTCTTCAGTGACTTTTCTCTAAAGTTGATAGTTTTTGATATATATGCGATTAAAAATTGAAAAATTGCGAAATCGGCCATTTTTAACCCTCAAAAATGTGAAAAACTGAAAATTTAAATGTAGCCAAGGTAGGTAGATATTCTTTAAACATCGATTGATGAAATCCCGAAAAGTTTTTTGCAATGCAGTATTCAAAACTCCTTTGTTTTTTAATTGCTAATCAAGCGTGCGCGACACTATTTTCCACCGTTGCATGTGTATGCAGTATGGTGCAAATGAAAGGAATAAATTCGTTATTTCGTAAACCGGCGACTTTAAGGAAAAATCCAGAAACAGGTCGATTTTTATTTTTAAGTTATGATATTGTGACATATATGGTATACTAGTGACGTCATCCATCTGGGCGTGATGATGTAATCGATGATTTTTTAAATGAGAATAGGGGTCGTGTGCTAGCTCATTTAAAAGGTTCTTCAATTCTCTATTCAGTAATATAAACATTTACATAATTATTTATACAGGGTGTCCAATAATTTAATTTTTTGGTCAATTTGCCAAATGATTTAATTTAATAAAAATTTTTTGGACACCCTGTAAAAATAATTATGTACATGTTTATATTACTGAATAGAGAATGGAAGAACCTTTCAAATGAGCCAGTACACGACCCGTATTCTCATTTAAAAAAATCATCGATTACGTCATCACGCCCAGATGGATAACGTCACTAGTATACTATAAATGCCACAATATCATAACTTAAAAATAAAAACCGACCTGTTTTGGGATTTTTCCTTAAAGTCACCGGTTTACGAAATAACCAATTTATTCCTTTCATTTGCACCATACTGTATACACATGCAACGGTGGAAAATATTGTCGCGCACGCTTGATTGGCAATTAAAAAACAAAAGGAGTTTTTGATATTGTATTGCAAAAAACTCTTCGGGATTTCATCAATAAATATTTAAAGAATATCTATCTACCTTGGCAACATTCAAATTTTTAGTTTTTCACATAGTTTTTGAGGGTTAAAAATGGCCGATTTCGCAATTTTTCAATTTTTAATCGCTTATATGTCAAAAACTATCAACTTTAGAGAAAAGTCATTTAAGACCTTTTCTGTTTGGAATGATCCAGAAATCTTAAAAAAAATTGTTCCATGCAAAAAAAAAAATTTTAGGCAAAAAACAAAAAAAACGTTTAAAAAATTTTTTACCAACTTTTGGTCCCGGCAACATGCAAATTTGTTAAAAGGGATCTTTTTGAGTAAGATTGTGCAAAAAATCCGAATTAGAGTATTTTTCCTAGCGGATGCGCAATGGCTTTCTGGACTATAAGTTAATCGTTTTCGAGACATTTTTATATATTGGCCTGTTCCAGGAATCTTCCAGTTTCTGATCTGTTTCGTAATTTTTTTTCAATGTTTTTTATTTTCACGGTTGTTATAACATTTTCTATTAGTTCTATGTATTTCAGCTTTGGTCTTGTTCTTGTTCTTTTTCCTACTGACACTTGTTTGCTTGTTTTATTTGGTATTTTATATTCTTCTATTCTTTCCATACGTCCCATCCGACGCAGCTGTCTTTTTTTATTGAATGTGATTTTTCTTTCAAATGTGGCTAATAACCTTTTGCAATTCCACAGAGTGTCCAGATTTGTTCACATTGGATGATTCATCCGCGATGCATCCCCTAAAGAGAACAAAAGTAGAACTCGGTTTAACTTCGTTCAATATTCATTTTGAATGATCATATTCGATGATTAATAGTTTACACGATTCATTTGTTTTTCACTTTGGATGATTCATCCGGGATGATCATCCAAAGTGTACCGTGAAAACGCACCTTAAAGACGCGTTTTCACGGTACACTTTGGATGATCATCCCGGATGAATCATCCAAAGTGAAAAATAAATGAATCGTGTAAACTAAAAATCATCGAATATGATCATTCAAAATTAATATTGAACGAAGTTAAACCGAGTTCTACTTTTGTTCACTTTAGGGGATGCATCGCGGATGAATCATCCAAAGTGAACCATGTAAACATGCTTTTATTGCTGTGAGTCATCGGCAGTGACTAGTGAAATGCGGAAACAGGTCCACGTGGATGTTTATTGACGTGTTACAAGTGCGTAGTTGTTGTGTTTGTACGTTTTTAGATGGTTTTTTAACATGTCTTGATCTTCTGTAGATCATTCCTTTAACAAACACGTTGACGCCCCCATTTTGTAGCGTCGATTTATCCACGGGCTTACCCACCAACGTCGTTTTTTTCTAATCTTCTGTTTTTCAAGTGAATGTCTAAGTTCATTTAAAAGACATTCACATATTATGCCAATTCCAGCACGTACAACTTCAGTCGGCGCCATTTGTAAGTGAACAGACTAATTCAGTCTTAGTGATCCATGTAAACGATAATAACTTTCATCACCGCAATCACTTTGGATCATTCATCCGGGATGATCATCCAAAGTGTACCGTGAAAACGCGCCTATAGATAACATGATGATCTCTTGTTCAGTGGTATATTTATATACAAAATTCTCTTGGAAATAGGAGTTAATACTCTGTATGGTTTTCTCGTTTTCTGTTTATTAATAGGCCTATTCTTCCAGGTACCGATTCTATTTCTCCTTTATAGTAGACTGTGTTGCCTGATTTTGGTTTAACTCCTATACATTCTGATAGTATTCAGAAAAGCAACATAGTAAACAAAGCAAATAGTTCTTACTCTTACTAATGCCATGGTTTTATCAAAACTTTTCAACGTTTGTTGGATTCCAAATAAAAGACCAAAATATTGAATAAAAATTTAATGTTTGATTAAGCGAAATGTATAAAAATGTTACTTATTATTAAATGCAATTTGGAGATTATTATTTAAAAATGTTGAATACCTGTCTTACAATTCTATAATTTTACAAAAAGTAAAAAAGTATTTAAAGAGTAGGTATACAGTAATTATTATTCTTAAAATTAAATTTTAAACATCAGAAAAATGTATTCTAATAATCTAAAATTATGCTACGAAACCATTAACAGATAGCAGCAAATGAACACCACATAGAAGTAATACGAAATAAACAACTACAAGAAGCAACAATTAGAATATAAGTAAAATATTTTCTTTTTCGTAGGTAACTCAATAGTTTCACAATGCGAAATTACGAAACTTGCTTCTAATCATAAAATGCTAATGAAAAAATCCCAAAATCCCTCATATGATTTAAAACCTAGATTTGTATTTGTATGAATCTAGTTCTTGTGTTTTAAAGCCGCATCCAACGGAACCCAGCGTGGCACGCCTTGCGAAATAAAAAATATGTAACAGAAAAAGGTAAAAACTTAACACGGCAATCAACGCAGCGTAAAATAGCATTATTTCCCTCAGAATTAGTGATTTACGTTCCTTGGACAAAGACCAAACCCCCTATTTATGGCCAGAGCGGAGTGGCGTGGACTGCCCGGTCGTTTGTCGGTAAATGAACACAGTTTAAAGAAAATGAGAAGCTGAAAGCTGAAATAGACTCTTTCAACTCGGCATCAGCTGGTACGGTACGGTCAATGTTGTGATAATTTTGTGGTCTAAGGATGTTGTGTTCTAAATTTTATGATTGTGTGAATTAACCAACTTACTAAAATTTCTACCGCCAACACTGGTGGTGTACCTTCTATACTCGAGCGGATAAAGTGGTCCGACCTACTTTATCGAAAAGTAAATACAGGGTGGGGCATTAGTGTGACAAAGTCCAATTACTCGTTTGTCGTAAAAGATACGAAAAGAGTTATTTAGATAAAAGTTGGGGCACAGATAGAACCATAATATAAAAATATTTTCAAACATACAGGGGCGTGAGTATTGATATTGTGACACAATCTTTTGTTTTTTTAAATGGAACACCCTGTATATTCTTACATTTTTGGATTGTCCTCAATGTTTCCTTTCTTAAAATATAGGGTTTTGTAATAGTATACGAGGTAGTTTAAAAGATAATTACGTTTTTTTGTTAATTTCGTAGAAATATTTACACCCTGTAGAATTGTAGTGATTTAACATCAAATTTTTATTTTATGTTCAAACGATTTTTAATATACTCTACCATTGTTAAACATTAACGGTAAAGCGAAATGTTTAATTTTAGTATACAGGGTCGGTCAAAACTCGGAATGAGTATGTTCTGAGTTTTTTTAAATGGAACACACTGTATTTAAGTATTGTAATGAAATGATATTTTATGGTACTTTTTTATTTATTAAGCATTCCCTATACGTAAGGGCCGTGAAAATATTGAATCAAAAATAATTTTCAAAAAAATACATCATAATCTAGTCTGATCCTTAATTTATTAATATTGGATGAGATATCCAAATAAATTCGTAGTTCAGAGTGTTGGTGCGCAAAATATTAATAGAAACATATACCTCGTCCAATTTACTTACCGTTGCACGTCATCCGCGCCATAGCCTGTGACACGATACCAACACGAAATATTTAGGCGGTGGGTGTGTTCTTTTTTAGAATCAAAATGATTCTAAAAGGGAACACACCTACCGCCTAGATATTTCGTGTTGGTATCGTGTCACAGGCTATGGCGCGGATGACGTGCAACGGTAAGTAAATTGGACGAGGTATACAATATTCTACCTAGTCGGCTATGACGCTAAATTTGCTTAAAAATTAGACATTATACTATTTTTATAGTTCCAGTTGCTTTGTTACCATTATTAATGTGAATTTTTCTAATGAAGAACTGATTAATAAGATTTTTGTGCTAGTGGAGTATAACAAGAATGTGCTACTAGCAATAAGAATGTTTCATTAGAAATTCCCTGATAGACGACAACCAAGAAAAGAAACGTTTGAAAATATACTATAACGGTTTCAATGGACTGTACACTTAGGTTATGAAAAATCTTATAGAACAAAAACTATTTTAAATGAAGAAAACAGGAATTAAATGTAATCCTTAGTGTCACTGAGGATCGGCATATTAGTACAACCGTTCTTACAATCTAAGTATCTAGTCTGTTGAGACCGTTTTAATATATCAAAAGTTTCTCTTCTTGGTTGTCGTCTATCAGGGAATTGCTGATGATAAATTTTTATTTCAAGTAGCTTATTTTTGTTATACTCTCCTAACACAAATCCATTTTAATCAGTTCCTCATTAGAAAAATTAATATTAGTAATGGTAACAAATCAACTGAAACTATATAAATAGTATAATGTCAAATGTTTAAGCAAAATAGCCAACTAGGGAGAATTTTGTATGTTTGATTAATATTTTAAGCACCAACAACTTTAACTACGAATGTATTTGGATATCTCATCCAATATTAATAAATTAAAGAATCACGAATAACTTACAAATTAAAGCACTTAGGTATATTGAATTCTTAAGAAATAAAAAAGTACCATAAAATATCATTTCATTACAGTACTTAAATACAGGGTGTTCCATTTAATAAAACTCAGAAAATACTCATTCCGAGTTTCGACCCACACTGTATACTAAAATTAAACATTTCGCTATACTGCTAATGTTTAACAATAGTAAGACTAACAAAGTAGACTATATTGAAAATCGTTTGAACATAAAATAAAAATTTGATGTCGAATCGCTACAATTCTACGGGGTGTAAATATTTCTACGAAATTAACAAAAAAACGTAATTAGCTTTTAAACTACCTCGTATACTATTACAAAACCCTATAAATTAAGAAAGGAAACATTAAGGAGAATCCAAAAATGTAAAAATATACAGGGTGTTCTATTTAAAAAAACATAAGTTTGTGTCACCCTGTCAATACGGACACCCCTGTATATTTAAAAATAATTTTAAATTATAGTACTATGTGTGCCTCAACTTTTACCTAAATAACTTTTTTTTGTATTTCTTACGACAAACGAGTAATTGGACTTTGTCACACTAATGCCCCACCCTGTATGTATTAATTACAACCGTGTTCTCTTTTCTTTTCACCGTTATATATTTCCCATTTCTCTTTGCCGTCGCGTCGTTTAAATTGGTAAACTGGTAAATCCTGTCACGCCACCGTTGGAGGCCGTCTTTACCTCTAGATTTTTCTGATGTTTACTCATAGTAAATAGTTCGTGTTTAAAACAAATGAAGATTGGAAACCGCTTATATAAATTTTTGTTAAATTACAGATTTGAGGAAACATAATTTTGAACAATTACTTACATTTAATTAATATCGATAAATCATAAATTCATAACAATTTGCCCAAAGTTATGTATATTAATAATAAAAATTAACTAATGTGAAATCAGGTTGTTAGGATATCACTAATTTTTTCAGATTTTTCCGTAAGGTGCGCTACCTTTAAAAAATGTAAAAACTGGTTCTTTTATGGATTTTTTGGGGATTTTCCCAATTTTCTAGACTTTCCCAATTTTCAAAATAGATAAGATTAAGGTTTTTTATAGGTCAAATGTACCTTAAAGTAACTGAATCCTTTAGAACAATAAAACCTGGTAAAAACACGGTCGGACCCCCCAACAAACCCCCAAAAAATCCCTACGTTTTTGGGGGATTTGAATTTTTGAATACAAAGGCTTAGTTACTTTTAGTTATAAATAACGTATAAACGTTATAGGTAATAAAAAATCTTGATTTGATCTACAATTTGTAGTTTGAAGTCTTTAAAATGGAGATAATACCCAAAAACCCCTTAAAAGTCAGTTTTTCTAATTTTTGAAATTGGCGTACCTTACGAAAAATTAAAAATATATTTTTTGTTAAAAACACAAAATAAAATAAAATTAGACCTGCAGCCGTTAAAAAAAAAAGTTATAGAAAATTCCGTTTCCATGTCCGCTTCTTTCAAGAAGAAAAAATAACATTTTTTTGAGCTTATGCACACTGAAGCTACGGGTCTATAATTATGGACATGTTTTGTAAAATCCCCAACTATGCGTGTAAATTTTTTGAAATTTTTAAATTGATTGCAACCCACCTAAAAAAACAAAAACGAATGGCGTTTTGGGTGGAGGGGAAGGGGAAGGGGAGGGTTAAAGTTGCGGTGAGTGTTTTTTTAATCACAAAGAACGTAAAAAATGAAAAAAATATAAAATATCCATAAATAGGTATTAAATATCTTTCAAAAATTAATTGAAAATTTATTTTAAAAAAATTAGTATTAAAACCTATATCAGAATCATGCAAAAGACACAAGGACAAAAAGTCGACCAACCAAGATACCTGTATAAAATTAATGATAAAAAATGAGTAAAAAAGCCAAATTAAAGATAATTTAAAAATTCTAGAAAAAACTCATGTTCTGGAGAAAACTAGAAAAAAATTCTAGTTTCCAAACTTTTTATTATAATTTTCAGTAAGTCGAAAATTTGGATAGGCGAAGTTAAACACAATGATGAGAAAAAATATGCTGAAAATAGCTAGAATTATCCATAGAAAAAAAGCAAAGATATATCCAAAACATCAGGACAATGGCGGCAATATTTCAAAATCAATGTTAAAAATATTTAAATTTCGATATTTCAATTTTATTTTTTGGAAACTTACGGATAAAATTATGAAATATCCATAAATATTACATATATTTCAAAAATTTAATTGAAAAATTATTTTAAAAAAATTAGTTAAAACCTATCGCAGAAACATGCAAAAGAAAAAAGAACAAAAAACCGACCAACCAAGATACCTAGGTATATAAAATTAATGTTAAGTAAAAAATGTGCAAAAAAGTCAACTTAAACATAATTTAAAAATTCTAAAATAATTTCAGTTTGCAAACTTTTTATTTAGTCCATGTGGTGAGACCGCTCCCGTCTGAAAAAATTTCTGATTCGGTTTCTTTGTGGATTCCTATTCAAAAATGTCCCCTTTAAACAAATTTGAAGGGTACCGGGTGGAATTTTTGGGGAGAAATTGTTTAAATAATTTGTTTAAACAAATATAAAAGATCAAGTATTTTTGAGGTTACCAGATACTTAAATTAAAGATTAAAACATTCAGCTTCAAGATTCTGTAGAGTGATCGCGTCTAACCTTAATTTATACCGTTGTTTTTTAATTGTTAAAAAATATGCTTGTTTATGCGATTTTTTGCCGGTAAGGCGAGCTCTATTACAAAAATCTCCTATTTTATCCTACAATAAAATAAGTTTCTTGACATTTTTCTCAAAAGTTAATAGTTTTAAAGTTATAAGCGATTTAAAATCCGAAAAAGGCCAAAAAACGCATTTTTGGAATTTAAATCGCTTATAACTTTAAAACTCTTAACTTTTGAGAAAAATGTCAGGAAACTTATTTTATTTATAATGTCCGAAAGAATCTAGAAAAAAAAGATTTTTGAAATAGAGCACGCCGCACCGGCAGAAAAGTCGGATGGACATGCATATTTAACAATTAAAAAACTACGATTTAAATTAAGGTTAGACGCAATCACTCTTTAGAATCTTGAAGCTGAATGTTTAAACTTCAATTTAAGTATCTGGCAACCTCAAAAATACTAACTTTAATACGATTTCTTAGACCTCGAAAATGCGTAGGTATTTTCGCATTTTTCAGATTTTAAATCGCCTGTAACTCGAAAACTATCAATTTTTGAGAAAATTTACCAGATACCTTTCTTGTTTAGAATGACCCATAAAACTTAAAAATATATGTTACGGAGCAAAAAACCTGATCTTTTGTATTTGTTTAAAAAAATTGTTTAAACAATTTCTGCCCAAAAATTCCGCCCGGCACCCTTCAGATTTGTTTAAAGGGGACATTTTTGAATAGGAATCCACAAAGAAGCCGAATCAGAAATTTTTCCACACGGGAGCGGTCTCACCACATGGACTAATTCAAGCTTTCAATAATTCGAAAATTTTGATAGGCGACGTGAAACAGAGGGATGGTAAAAATAAACTGCTGAAAACAAGATAGAATTATCCATAGAAAATAAAGCAGATAAAGGTACTCACAACATAATGACAATGGTAGCCATATTTCAAAATCAATGTTAAAAAATATTTAAATTTAGGGATTTCAAATTCATTTTTTGAAAACTTATGAATAAAATTATGAAATAATTATGAAATATTATATTCCAGAAAAATTGAAAAATTTATTTAAAAAAATTAAGTATCTATTAAAATCTATGGTGAAAAGATGCAAAAGAAAGAAAGACAAAAAGCCAATCAATCAAGATACCTATATAAAATTAATAGTAAATAAAAAATGTGTAAAAAAGCCAAAATAACCATCTAAAACTTCTAGAATAAGCTCAGTTTCCAAACTTTCTTTTAAAAACGCAAATAAAAATACATTGAAAATAAAAATCACGACCTCATTTACTATGATATTATAAAAAGATATTCTAATACTATTATAAGATTATTATTACTTAGATTAAGAACTGATAGCTGCATAAAATATTAGTACCAGTTTTCTTCGTTGGAATATACCTAAAAAAAAATAAAATGTAAAGTACCTATCACAAGAATAAAACAAAGCTTAACCCGGTAAAAATGAGTGGCGCACACAACATTCCAGCAACAAAAGAGCTGATATTTATACACTCACCGGCACAAAATTTCGCCACTAAAAATTTTTTATTAAGTTTGACAATTTATAACTTTATTTGTACTCCGATTTTTCAAGATTCTAGCATCAGTTTGTAGGTACCTACATGTATTGATATCGTTTGTTATTATTGCGGTAACAAAAAAAACTTTGCTTACAGGGCATTATACATCAAATCACCCCTTCAATTTTTCCACAGAACTTTTTAAAGTTAGGAGAAAATACAACGCTTACATTCCCTCCCGTATAATGCCACTAAGCAAAAAATTTTTGTTACCGCAGTAATAACAAACGACATCAATACATGTCAATACCTACCTACAAACTGATGCAAGAATCTTGAAAATCGGAGTACCTACACATAATAACGTTATAAATTGTCAAACTTAATTAAACATTTTGAGTGGCGGAATTTTAAGTGAGTGTAAGTATAATACGTGGCGTAAAATAGTATATTGTACAACAAGTGAGAAAAAACACATATTTCTCACGAGCGCAGAAGTTTGTTGCCACGAGCCGAGGCACGAGGCGAGGGCCGAAAATCAAGCGAGGGAGAAATATGTCATTTTCTCATGCATTCATCTGCATTCGCGAATATCCGCATCTTTTTTTGCGTATTCGCATTCACGTTCGCATTCGCAAAATTTGTGCGAATGTTTTGCGAATATGAATATCAGAGAAAAAATAATTTGAAAATAACGTTAGATTAATAAAATCAAAATCTATTCTCTTTCTCATCTTTTTTTATTAAAAAAAGGTAACTTAACCTCGTATAATCAGATTAATCAGCCTTTACGTTGTTTTATTATTTGGTATAATGTAATAAAGCTTAAGATTCAGATTGATTTACACTAAATATCAATTAACTTCTCATTATAAATTTAGAAAACATTTCAAAAATAGAAACAAATTAAAAAAACTTTACATTCGCATTCGCATCCGCATTCGCGAATGTCGTTATTAGATATTCGCATTCCTATTCGCGAATGTTCAAAAAACGACATTCGTTACATTATTGTACACTGTACTTTTTCTATAGATACGGTTTTGTCAAGAGTTCAAATATCAAAATTAAATAATTTAGGTGCTTTTAGGTATATTATATGCATAAATTGAAATAAAATACATATACATGTAGGTATTTAATATTCTTAAAATTCATATACCTTATTTTTTAAAATTACTCGTGTTGAGCTGCCCCCCCCCCACTTGCAAAAATCAAAAAACAAATAGCCCTGATTTATGAGTTATTTATGAGCTTTCATATTCCGCAAACTAAAAATTTTGAGCTCGTTCCACTGAGCAGGAATTTAATACTTTAGTGGGGGGGGGGGGGCTGAGTCAGCCCCCCTCCTACTACTTAAAAATAGGAATATTGAATCGGTTCTTGCGGCAGAATTACGAGCTATTCTTGAAATTATATAGTTTCGATTTCTGAGCTCATCCCCTTCACCCCCAAACAACCCTTTAATTGATTTAACTTAAGAGAAAACTTAAAATATATCGTATTGCGGATATAATTCCTATAGCTTATATACTCTAAGAATAAACTCTTAAATCACGCACCTTTCGATTATAGAGCTGCAACCCCTTCGCAAGAAAACCATCCCGTATTCCCGGGTTAAGAGAGAGTTGTACTTAAAATAATTTAAATTAATTATTTGGCGACTACATATCGTTTAATAATTAATGAGCTCGCAAAATATACGCATCTCAATTATTGAATTGCCATTTTATTTCTATAGTGCAGTCACTGAAGGTAAAAATCAACTATGACCTTCGATTTCGGTAAATCTCCATTCATTTTCACGAATTGACAATAAGAACTTGCGGTTTTAGCATGGGGTATATGTCACCCCTTCTCGGGGGTGGAAATTACTTTATTAAAAATAACCCCACAAATCGAGAGAGGGACAAAATCTAAGCTAAATTTGTTAAGTATATACTGTTATTAAAATAAATCAATAATTTTTGAGTTATTAAAGATCAAATAGTTTAATTTTTGTGAAAGAAAATGCATGCTTTAAAGCGATTTTTCATAAATAACTCAAAAACTGTAAGTTTTTACAAAAAAGTTTTCATCACTAAAATTGAACCTAATAAAAAATATAATAAATTGATTACTTGAAAAACCCTTTAATGTTAATTTAAAGTAAGTTACTGGTAATTAAATGTATATTTTTTCTGCGACTGTTCAAATCTAAGGATTCAAGCTTAAATAACGGGAAAGAGATGCATTTTATAACACTTAGGTACTAAATACTTGTCAAAGTACTTAGAAATGCCTATCAAAAATGAGCTCCAGAAAAAGTTGATAGCATCAAAATTTATACTTATAAAGTATATAGCTATAAAACTGTAAAACATTTAATCTTTCAAATATAAATTATTTTAGATCATATTTAAAATAATAACTCCAACAATACACGATTGACGTAAAAAATGATAGATAACAAAATTTGAGTTTTTTTAGGTATATTAGGTATATTTTAGATCATATTTAAAATAATAACTCCAACAATACACGATTGACGTAAAAAATGATAGATAACAAAATTTGAGTTTTTTTATTAGCAAAGATTTTACTTGTCTTTTGATTTATGTATGAATCAAAATAACGAAGATAGAAACGTTTAAGTCTAAATTTTACTACAAGAACAATGTAACTGGAGCCCTTTAACCTATTATCCTAAAAAATAAAGTATTTAAAAGATTAAGCCAGTACTTTATGTCTCGGTTGACAGCCGGTTAGTTAACCGGAGTTTAATCGGGACCTCTTTAGGGTCTCATGCGTTGTAATAAATGTAATTACAAGTATTATTATTATTATAAATAAGAATAATAATAATACTTATAATTGCATTTATTACAACGCAAGAGACCCTAAAGAGGTCACGATTAAACACCGGTGAACTAACCGGCTGTTAATCGAGGCATAAAGTATCGCGCCTAAAGGTAATACAGTTTTATAGTTCTTGAAATTACCTTTCAAATAGTTGGATGTGCCTGATATCATAAAAATTAACAGAGTGATTAAAAAAAATTCATTTTTTTTGACAAAATTTTTGGAGTATAAATTTTGATGCTATCAACTTTTTCTGGAGCTCATTTGATAGGTATTTCTAAGTACTTTGACAAGTATTTAGTAAGTGTTATAAAATGCATATCTTTCCCGTTATTTAAGCTTGAATCCTTAGATTCGAATAGTCGCAGAAAAAACTATACATTTAATTACCTATAACTTACTTTAAATTTACATTAAAAGGTTTTTCAAGTCAGCAATTTATTATATTTTTTATTAGCTTTAATTTTAGTGATGAAAACTTTTTTGTAGAAACTTACAGTTTTTAAGTTATTTATGAAAAATCGCTTTAAAACATGCATTTTCTTTCACAAAAATTAAAATATTTGATCTTTAATAACTCAAAAAGTATTGATTTATTTTAATAACATTATGTAACAAATTTTGCTTAGAATTTGTCCCTCTCTTGATTTGTGGGGTTATTTTTAATAAAGTAATTTTCACCCCCGAGAAGGCGTGACATATACCCTCGCCTAAGTTGTTATTGTTAATTTTCTTTCTTGACGTATCCTCTATCCGCTCACCAATTTTCGTGAAAATGAATGGAGATTTACCGAAATCGAAAGTCGATTTTTACCTTCAGTGACTGCACTATAGAAAGAAAATGGCAATTCAATAATAGAGATGCGTATATTTTGCGAGCTCATAAATTATTAAACGATATCAAGTCGCCAAATAATTAATTTAAATTATTTTAAGTACAATTTTCTCTCTTAAGCCGGGAATATGGGATGGTTTTCTTGCGAAGGGATTGTAGCTCAATAATCGAAAGGCGCGTGATTTAAGAGTTTATTCTTAGAATATAAGCTATACGAATTAACCTACTATTAACTTTTTTGTAAAAACTGACAGTTTTTCAGTGATTTAGGAAAAACCGCTTCAAAACATGCATTTTTTTCACGAATAATTAAAATTTTTGATGTTTAATAACTTAAAAAGTATTGAGTTATTTTAATAACTTTATATAATAAATTTTGCTTATAATTTGTTCTCTTATAGATTTGTGCAGTTATTTTTTATAAAATAATTTTCACCCCCGAGAAGGGGCGATATCCACCCTCAGGGTAAAGGCGCAAGGTGGTACCATGTCACCTTTGTTTCTTGAGGTATCCTCTAATCACTGACCAATTTTCGTGAAAATCGATGAAGGTTCACCGAAATTGAAGGTAATCGTTGATTTTTACCTTCAGTGACTGCACTATACAAAATAAATTACAAGTTACTGATCTAAATGAGCGTAATTTGGGAGCTTATAAATTATTAAATGATATGTATTCGCCAAATAATTAATTTAATGCATTTTAAGTACAACTTTCTCTTAAGCCGGGAAGATAGGGTGGTTTCCTTGCGAAGGGGTTCTAGCTCAATAATCGAAATGCACGTGATTTAATAGTTTATTCTTAGAGTATATAAGCTATAGGAATTATATCCGCAATACGATATATTTTAAGTTTTCTCAGAATTTTTCTCTTAAGTTAAATCAATTAAAGGGTTGTTTGGGGTGAAGGGGATGAGCTCAGAAATCGAAAATATATAATTTCAAGAGCTCATAAATAGCTCGTAATTCTGCCGCAAAAACCGATTCAATATTCCTATTTTTAAGTAGTGGGGGGGGGGCTGACTCAGCCCTTCCCCCTCACTAAAGTATTAAATTCCTGCTCAGTGGAACGAGCTCAAAATTTTTAGTTTGCAGAATATGAAAGCTCATAAATAGCTCATAAATCAGGGCTATTTGTTTTTTAATTTTTGCAAGTGGGGGGGCCAGCTCAACACGGGTTTTAAAATTCTAATTAACAGTTATTTTTGAACAGTTTTGAAAGGTAATTCCTGGTAAGTTTTGCTTTAACACATTTATTTGACAACATTAATTGTGTTTGTATTGTGCATGTTACCATGGAAACGGTTATCATAGTATGGAAAACCGTACGAGAACCCGTGAGAAAAAATATTTCTCACTGCAATGGCCGAGTTTTCTCACTGCGTGAGGAATTGTTCGTTTTGAATGTATGTAAGTAATGAGAGATGTTGCATATTGTATAGCATCCATAGAAAAATATATTTTCCTTTTGATGGAAATAAAATTATAGCTTTATTTGTTAAATTTGAAGTAAAACGCGTCACAAAGAACCTCAAACTGCAAACTTTATCAAAAGTGTCTACTTGTTTTTGGCGCGTCAAATTTAGCATATTTATACTAATGGAAACATCTTTCAAAATAAAACTATAATTTTATTTTCCTTCAAAGTGAAAATGCATTTTTGCGCCACGTAATATTCAAATCTGGTCTTTTAAACATTGGGAAGCTGGAGTATTGTGTGTTCCAGGCGCGGATACAGGGGGGGGTCAAAGGGTCTATAGATCCCCCTATTGTATTTAGTCTGTAAGTATTTTTTTATTATTTATTATTTTTTTCTGTCAACTCTAAACTTTAAGCCATCAGTAGAACACTTAATTCATTGTTTTTGTACCATTCTAACGTACATAATATTCATTTATGCCATAATTTGATGAATTCCAAATTCGTCTCTATCTTCTGCTTTTCTTAAAAGCGTCTGTATGTTAAACCCGGTCCAGTCGTGAATGTTTTTAGCCAGGGCATTTGTTGTCTGCCAGTACCCATTTTTCCTTCGATGTTACCCTTCATAATTAGCTATAACAAATCGTATTTATCATTCTGTTTTCCCCCTTTTAATGGTGTTTAAAGGTTCTCTGTCTCCTCCGGTTTTTGCAACACCATTTCGTTTAATATGATCAGTCCATGGTATTTTCAAAATTTTTCTAAGAAGGCACATCTCAAAAGTCTCCAACTTTCTCATTATGCCAACATTAGCAGTCCAAGCTTCAGTACCGTAAAAGAAGAATAGAGTGGACATTTTACCACTCGATATAGGAGTTGCAGTCTGAGTCTTTGGTTACTCATACTCAGCAATTTCCTTATCTTTAAAAAGGCTGCGTTTGATTGGTCTATTCTTGATTAAATTTTTGATTGCGTATTTAGATTTTCCTTATCCAGACTTCTAAATATTTCGTTTTGTCCATTTGTTCAATATCTTCATTTTTTATCTGGATTCTTATGACTTTATGATTGCTTACTGATAACCTTAAGTTTTCATAAATAAACTAGGATAACTTAGTTTTGTTTTCTTTATGTTTATTGTTAAACCAAACTGTTCCCAGTATCACAAATTGTGTTTAGTAGCGTTATGTATTGATTTCCTTAAATCTGGTTTATAGTTACTTTATTCACAACTTGTAAAAACCATTATATTAATACAGGGTGTAACAAATATACAGGTCATAAATTTAATCACATATTCTGGGACCAAAAATAGTTCGATTGAACCTAACTTACCTTAGTACAAATGTGCACATAAAAAAAGTTACAGCACTTTGAATTTACAAAATGAAAATCGATTTTTTCCAATACAGTAGAACGTCGATAATCCGAACTAATTGGTACAGGGGTAGTTCGGATTATCAAATTGTTCGGATTATAGAACATATGTTCAAAATACATACAAAGCTCTTAAACATAGTACATATTATGGACCCACATACGTTTTAGTTACAACGAATAAAACACCTGCATAATAAACAAATATATTGTATGTATTTCTGCATAAACAAAACAAAAATCCGCAGTCATATTTTGCCCATATTGTCATATTAAATCCAAAAATTCAGTCCGTGATCATATTTTTTAATTTTATAATTTTTTTTGCGTTCGTATTAGTCATCGTTCGGATTACCAGGGTTCGGATTATCGACGCTCTACTGTATATCGAAAACTGTTAAAGATTTTTTATTGAAAATGGACATGTAGTATTCTTATGGCAGTAGTATTTTAAAAAATTATAGTGAAATTTGGACAGCCCATAAAAATTTTATGGGGGTTTTGTTCTTTTAACCCCCCCCCCCCAAACTTTTTTGTACGTTCCAATTTAATTATTATTGTAGTACCATTAGTTAAACACAATGTTAAACACAAAAACTTTTTTGCCTCCCAGTACTTTTTCGAAAAATCAGTTTATATCGAGTTTGAATATTTGTCAAATCCACTACATATTTGTATATGGTTAAGTACGATTATGGAGACTTGGTAATAATATGAACATTTATTTATGATTTACATTTTTAGGTATATTTTGAACCATATTAAAAAAGAAGCCACATCTCGATAAAAGATGCCTTATCGAAAAAATACAAAGGAACAAAAAAGTTTTAAAAACACTGTGTTTAACTAATGATATCGCAGTAATAGTTTAATTGGAACGTACACAAACATTTGGGGGGTTTAAAGGAACAAAACCCCCATAAAATTTTTATGTAAACATATTAAAAAAGAAGCTGCAACTCGATAAAAACTGCCTTATCGAAAAAATACTAGGAGGCAAAAAAGTTTTAACAATATTTAATTCAACTAATGGTACCACAAAAATAATTTAATTGGAACGTACACAAAAGTTTGTGGGGGTTTAAGGGAACAAAACACCCATAACATTTTTGTGGGGTGCACAAATTTCACTATAATTTTTTCTTTAAGATGTTCCTGCCATATGGATGCCACAGTTCCATTTTCAATAAAACATCTCTAATAGTTTTCGATATATTCGAAAAAATCGATTTTCATTTCGTAACTTCAAAGGGCTGTAACTTTTTTTATGTGCATATTTGTACTAAGGTAAGTTAGGTTCATTCGAACTATTTTTGGTCCCAGAATATGTAATTTAATTTATGACCTGTATTTTTGTTACACCGTGTATATTTGTCTTTATTGTTATATTATTCCCAACCTTAGATAAAGACTTTTGTCACATTTGTCACTTCATATTTAAAATTGTGTATATTAATAATGATTTAATATTAAATGTAGTTATGATAATTCCGTTTTATTTTACTTGCAACTACGGCTTGATAATACGGAAAGAGTCCCATCAGAGCTCAATCTTTTTGATACTGTAGGTCTGGGATTATAAATATAGTGTATTTTATCGATAGTGTAAGTGTGAGTCGGAAGTATGGCTAAATCTGGAAAATATAATATTTGATGTAAGTCTGACCCCCCTATTATGAATTTCTAGATCCGCGCCTGGTGTGTTCCACTCATTTTCACCGCGTGTGGCGGTTTTATAATCTTGTATCGGAAATGGAGGTGGGAAATTTAGCGATAAAAACCTATTAATTTACATTATATTTATTATTGTTTCCCACCTTTAGACGTATCAGAGGAGTATGTCAACTAAAACTGTTACTGTCTCAATGGCAGTTGTTAAACTCCTCCGATACGTCTAAAGCTGGGAAACAATCAATATAATGTAAATCTATAGGTTTTTATCGCTGAATTTCCCACCTCAACAAGTTTCATGTCTGTTTATCTCACAACTTAATATGTATTCCATCTTTTGCGTTATTTTGCCGATTATTAACGCGCTCATCACTGTACAAATAATGGTTCCATGACATCTCGTAACGCGACAGTTCGTAACCGGACAAATGGTAACGGACAGTTCGTAACAGCATCAGTTCGTAACGGCGACAGGTCGTAACGGCGACAGTTCGTAACGGACAATTCGTAACGTTCAAATTGAATTATTCTGTTTATTTTTGTTAACGTGGAAACTAACTGGTGTTACAGTTATAAATGAAATTATGTTTATCAATTTAACGAATCAGTATCAGGATAAACTTTTTAAGGCATTTCATATTTCGTGTTTCAGAATATAATAAAAGTATTTAAACCAATTATTAAAGTATTAAAAGTCATCCCTCTTATAAACTATAACCGTTAATTGAATACCCAATCACAAGGTTTATTAATTGATGGATTCGACCGTTACTTGATGGAAGTTCATTTTATCTAACAATAAAAAACTGAAAACGTTTGTTTTCTATACTTCCACAAAATTTATTATATCTAAGTGACTACAGCTGTTTCGGCGGAGTGCCTTTCTCAAGTAATATAGTTTACAATGTGTTTGCCTTTTTAATCTTCAACTGAAGAGGTTGAGGAGTGGGGAGCTGTTTGTCTCGAGTTGGTCATTCAGAATTATATCTGTATTTTTCAGTTTATTAATTTCCATAGATTCTAAAAAAGATAGCTTAAGGCCTTTATTTTGAATATGTAGAATTTTAAACTCTTCATTGAAAGAATGATTATGATCTAGAAGGTGAAGTGCGTATGTAGAAGTGTCTGTTTTTCTATTGTTGAATGCCCTTTTGTGTTCTGCTATCCGTTTGTCAAAAGTTCTGCCAGTTTGACCGATGTACGTTTTCGGACAGTCACCACAAGTTAGTTTGTACACACCACTCTGTAGTTGCTTTCTCTTTCGGCTTTTATTGTTCTTAATATATTTGCTTAAGTTGTTGTTAGTTCTGAAAGCTGGTGTTATTCCTTTCTTTTTTATGTATCTGGCTATTGTTGTTGTTATCTTGCCAGTATATGTGAGAGAGCAGAAGGTACTGGGTTCTTTCTGTGGTGGTGGATACACTAATTTCAGGGCTTTCTTATGGAGTTTTTGGTTTAAAATTTTGTTAACTGTTTGTTCGTTATAGCCGTTGTTTACTGCTATTTGTTTAATGATGTTTAGTTCTATTTCGAAGTTATTTTTTGTCATGGGAATTTCTGTCAGTCTATGTATCATGCTATGGTAGGCTGCTAATTTGTGTTGTGTAGGATGGGATGATGAATTGTGTATAGTTGTGTCAGTATGGGTAGGTTTATGATATATGGAGAACTCATGTTTGTTGTGTAGTCTGGAAATCGTTACATCTAGAAAGTTTATAGAGTTATTCTGTTCTGTTTCTACTGTAAACTCAATATTATTATGAAGTGAATTAATATATGATAGAAATTGGTCAAGTTGTCTGTTAGTTCCTGTAAAGCATACTAGTATATCATCCACGTATCTCCACCAATATAAGAACTGTTTAAATACGGGATGTTTAGAAATTGTTGTTTCAAGTTGGTTCATAAATATATCTGATAGCAATGGGCTTAGAGGATTACCCATAATAAGTCCTGCACTGTTGTTTGTGTATATTTGATTATTGAATTCAAAATAGTCTTGATTTATGCAAATTTCAAGAAGGTGTAAAATTTCAGATGCAATGATCGGATTTGTACTATTATGGTCTAAAAGATTCTTAACTAAAACAAAAGTTTCTGTAGGAGGAACACTAGGAAAAAGATTTTTTACGTCAAATGAAATTAGTCTGGAGTTTTTGGGCAATTGAAAATGTTGTATTTTATTAACTAGTTCTAGTGTATTTTTTACGGTGAATTTAGGTGAAAATTTAGTGTATTCTGTAATACAGCTCCGTCATATAAAATTTCAAAAAAACTGTCAGATATTATTACAGAATACACTAAATTTTCACCTAAATTCACCGTAAAAAATACACTAGAACTAGTTAATAAAATACAACATTTTCAATTGCCCAAAAACTCCAGACTAATTTCATTTGACGTAAAAAATCTTTTTCCTAGTGTTCCTCCTACAGAAACTTTTGTTTTAGTTAAGAATCTTTTAGACCATAATAGTACAAATCCGATCATTGCATCTGAAATTTTACACCTTCTTGAAATTTGCATAAATCAAGACTATTTTGAATTCAATAATCAAATATACACAAACAACAGTGCAGGACTTATTATGGGTAATCCTCTAAGCCCATTGCTATCAGATATATTTATGAACCAACTTGAAACAACAATTTCTAAACATCCCGTATTTAAACAGTTCTTATATTGGTGGAGATACGTGGATGATATACTAGTATGCTTTACAGGAACTAACAGACAACTTGACCAATTTCTATCATATATTAATTCACTTCATAATAATATTGAGTTTACAGTAGAAACAGAACAGAATAACTCTATAAACTTTCTAGATGTAACGATTTCCAGACTACACAACAAACATGAGTTCTCCATATATCATAAACCTACCCATACTGACACAACTATACACAATTCATCATCCCATCCTACACAACACAAATTAGCAGCCTACCATAGCATGATACATAGACTGACAGAAATTCCCATGACAAAAAATAACTTCGAAATAGAACTAAACATCATTAAACAAATAGCAGTAAACAACGGCTATAACGAACAAACAGTTAACAAAATTTTAAACCAAAAACTCCATAAGAAAGCCCTGAAATTAGTGTATCCACCACCACAGAAAGAACCCAGTACCTTCTGCTCTCTCACATATACTGGCAAGATAACAACAACAATAGCCAGATACATAAAAAAGAAAGGAATAACACCAGCTTTCAGAACTAACAACAACTTAAGCAAATATATTAAGAACAATAAAAGCCGAAAGAGAAAGCAACTACAGAGTGGTGTGTACAAACTAACTTGTGGAGACTGTCCGAAAACGTACATCGGTCAAACTGGCAGAACTTTTGACAAACGGATAGCAGAACACAAAAGGGCATTCAACAATAGAAAAACAGACACTTCTACATACGCACTTCACCTTCTAGATCATAATCATTCTTTCAATGAAGAGTTTAAAATTCTACATATTCAAAATAAAGGCCTTAAGCTATCTTTTTTAGAATCTATGGAAATTAATAAACTGAAAAATACAGATATAATTCTGAATGACCAACTCGAGACAAACAGCTCCCCACTCCTCAACCTCTTCAGTTGAAGATTAAAAAGGCAAACACATTGTAAACTATATTACTTGAGAAAGGCACTCCGCCGAAACAGCTGTAGTCACTTAGATATAATAAATTTTGTGGAAGTATAGAAAACAAACGTTTTCAGTTTTTTATTGTTAGACAAGGTTTATTATAATAACAGATAATTATAATCTTTCCTTTACAAAATGTTTTACTTAGAAAGTTGGGAATGTCTAAAGACGGTTGTTGGCTTAAAGATTTCACGCATTACTTCATTATTCCTTTGTGTAGGTAGGTATATGCAAATTTAAGGAACAATAAAAGTGATAAACTTTTAAAAATATTGTTAAAAGTTTGTTTGTATTTAAATATTTGTTTGCTCTTAAAGACAAATAAAAATACATATCCCGAAACACGAAATATAAAATGTGTTAAACATGTTTATCCCGGTACTGATTCGTTAAATTGATAAACATACTTTCAATTATAACTGTAATAACAGTTAGTTTCCACGTTAACAAAAATAAACAGAATAATTAAATTTTGACGTTACGAATTGTCCGTTACGAATTTGTATAGTTACGAATTGCCGTTACGAAGTGTCCCTGTTACGAACTGTCGCCGTTACCAGTTGTCCGGTTACGAATTGTCGCGTTACGAGATGTCTGGGCACGACAAATAATATAGTGTCGCATGTAGGGGAGGGGGTAAGTACGCTACTATATTAAACTTTGTATAAATTGAAATAAATTTCAGTTAATACTATTGGTTTCCAAATATAACTGTTTATTTAAATTTACTTACCGAACGGGGTGAGGACGAAGCTTCACTACTATTGGGCGTACTATTATTGGGTGTATTACTATTGGGCGTACTACTATTGGGCGTATTACTATTGGGCGTACTACTACTGGACGTAGGTCCAGAAGAGAAACTTCCAAATTTCTTTTTTTCAGTTTTCATCGCAAAAACTTTCTTTCTGCGCTGGATAGATACAGATCTGAAAACACAATAGAAACTTATGGTGAAAATGACTGTATACTATCCATTACGTAACAAACATTAAGGTCGCGAACTCGAATCTATAACAGTTTATGTCAACAGTCTACGTCTATCGAACGAAACAATGGCTAATATCCCACCACCCCAATAAGTAGGTACATACATCCCACTATTAGTCGAGGCATTGAAGCACAAGGCCTTACTCTCGATTTTTGGCGCAGTAAGACGGATTTTAATGCAGTTTGGTGCGTTGGATTCGTGAGAATGTCAGGAAATTTTGTGAACTCATGTAATGAATAAGAAATCTGAAATTGCATTTGTGCATAAGAAAAATGCATTTCAAAACTGCATTTTGAAATAGGAAATTATTATAAATTTGCAACTCGGTAAATTTTCTTACTCGGGGGTTTTTGATGTCGCTGAAAACGAATACGAGGTCGGCGAGAGTGTGCAAACTACCTGGTGTCTGCAGCGGGTGTAATAAACGTCTTCCTATGGCTATGGAGTATTGTGGTAATTTATCATATAATTGGCTTAAATTCATTACTCGGAGGTTTTGGAGTCGCTGAAAATGAATATCAGGTCGGCGAGAGTGTGCAAACTACCTGGTGCCTGCAGCGGGTGTAATAAACGTCTTCCTCGGGAGTATTGTGGTAATTTATCATATAATTGGCTTAAACTCATTACTCGGGGGGTTTTTGGGGTCGCTGAAAATGAATATGATATCGGCGAGAGTGTGCAAACTACCTGGTGCCTGCAGCAGGTGTAATAAACGTCTTCCTCTGGACTATTATGGTAATTTGTTAAATAATTGGCCCAAACTTGTTACTCGGGGGTCTTTGGGGTCACTGAAAATAAATATCGCAACGACTAAATTCTAATTTCATAGGATATAATAAAAAAACATGATTATTTTGTTCAGGATCTCCATTTTTTTTAATTGTCGCTTAAAATTAGGTTGGCAGTATTGATACATTCTTGACTAATTTCATGTAGGATTTATTGCCTTTCTCTCTAACACGTTTGTATACACTAATATAACGGTTACACTGTAAGCAAAACAGAACACGTTTTTTTTTCTTATTTTGTTTTCCTGTTATTTAAATAATTTATTATAAAGAAGTGTAAAAAATATTTTTTTATTTATTTAAATTAACGTGTCTCAGCAACGCTGGCCATTGACACGGTTACAAAAGTAAAGTTTACAATATGTTTAAATTACAAGAATTAAGAAAATTAAGAATTTAAATTAAGAAATGACAATATCAGCAAAATGATAAAAAACAACATTTATATGGCGTAGTATAACCGAGAATCTTTGAGAAACATTATCACAATATTAAAGTTACTATTTTCACTAAGAGTGGTAGTTTGGTCTTTATCCAGTTTATTTTGTCTTCGGGTGTTCGTGTATAGCTGGCACTAAACTAGTATGTGTTTGACGGTGACACGAGTGTTGCAGGTATGACACCAAGGAGGATTTCCCTGGCTCATCAAGTAACCATGTGTAAGACGGCAATGTCCAATTCTTAGTCTTCTCATGACAACTTTGTCCCTTCTACAAAGTGCTGGAATTTTTAAGACAGGTATTCTGGCTTGAATATTATGGAGTTTTGAGTTTCTTCTATTCCAGAGGTTTTGCCAGACTCTCAAGCACATTTGGTTTACTGTATGTTGTACTCCTTAATGAAATTATTGACCACGGCTGCCAACTTCTTATGGCTATCGGCTATGTACAATGCCCCGATAAGTTTCAGGAAACCGATTATTCTTGAGCAGTTTTAACTGAGTAATATACAATTAGCTAAAACTGACCGATACAGATTGTACTTAATGGCTATTGCTAAAAATAAAAAGATTGTCATTGGAAAAATTCTTTCATCTGTTGATGTATTTACCCAGCATTTAAAAAGGGTATATTTACAAACACAAATTTGGCTGCATGGAGAGGACAGTAACATGAACCTAACCGGTTGGGGATGAGAATTACAAAATAATGTATTATTTCCAGTTAGTATGACTCAGCCATCTGGTCCTCTGACTAAACATTTTAAATTTAATATTCTGTAGTTGTAAGTCAGACTGCGGCAACCCATGCGGGTGCAGGGAGCATGGATTAGTTCAGTGATACTCAACCTGCGGCCCGCGGGCCGCATGCGGCCCTCTAGCCTTTTTTATGCGGCCCGAAGGCTAACTAAAGGGCCCTGTGATCAAATTATTTGTCAAATTTCAAGTGTTTTTCAAATTATTTGATAGTGTGCCGATGTGTTTGAGGCGTGTTTGTGCGTGAGGCAGACAATTTAATGACTTTAATTTTAAATTATATTGGCATTTTTAAGAACTCTGATTTAAAAGCAAGGTATTATTAACTTTTAATAATAAATTATTAAAGTTAATGAACAAATACTCATTTTAAAAATAATCAATACTTATTTACTACATTATTGCAACGACCCATTTAGTAATCACACGAAAAATTCAGCTCCAGATTCACAAAAAAAAAATTAAAATAATTGTGACCTTGAAACAACACCCTCTATATTAAAATTTTCAAAATTAGTCTGCACATTTGAAAAGAGCACAAAAAACTAAGTTTAATTGCTCGCTTCAATTTTTTGCGATAATTTAATGGAATTATCATTGAATTGTAATGGAAGCTCCATTAAAGCTCTGTCTAAATGTGCAAACGGGTTTTGAAAATTTCAATATACAGGATGTTGTTTCAAGGTCACAATGGATTTATAATTTTGTTTAATCCGACCCTGGATTTTTCTTGTGATTAGTAGTTGGGTGGTTTGGTGGTTATAAAGTTATGGGTCCAGAAAGAAATGGGCAAAATCCATAAAACACCCTGTAACTCAGTTATAAAGTCGGTTGAGCTATAAATTTAGTATGTCTAGAACCGCCTCATTTACCTCTATTCACCATTCAAGTATTTCCGTTTCCCAATGAAACACCCTGTATACTACTTCATTTTGATTGCGGTCCGCAACCTGTGGCAATAGCTACTATGTAGCCCAGGAAAGAAAAAGGTTGAGTATCGCTGGGTTAGTTTGTAATTTAGCCTGCAAAAATTGTGCAGGCTCTGATTGCACAAATATTTCATTGGACTCGAGAGAGGAAGGCAATAATGAAGAAGATGATAATGATGAAGAAAATGAATTTTAAAGATATATTACGATAAATTTTGTATAATGAACTTTTTTAACTATAAATACATATATTATAATAATAAAAATTTATGTTTATTTATAATAAAAATACCACCCTTTTCGATCACTATAATTACATCGAAGAAAATAGATTACCCCAAAAGAGTAACGAATTTAAACTAATTATATGATAAATTACCATAATACTCCAGAGGAAGACGTTTATTACACCCGCTGTAGGCACCAGGTATTTTGTACACTCGCACCGACCTCATATTCATTTTCAGCGACCCCAAAAACCCCCGAATTTCAAGTTTTAACCAATTATTTAACAAATTATCATAATACTCCAAAGGAAGACGTTTATTACACCCGCTGCAGGCACCAGGTAGTTTGCACACTCTCGCCGACCTCATATTCGTTTTCAGCGACCCCAAAAACCGCCGAGTAAGAAAATTTACCGAGTTGCAAATTCATAATAAATTGCCTATTTCAAAATGCACTTTTGAAATGCATTTCTCTTATGCATAAATGCAATTTGAGATTTCTCATTCATTACATTAGTTCACAAAACTTCCTGACATTCCCACGAATCCAACGCACCAATCCACATTAAAATCCGTCTTACTGCCAAAAAATCGACACTTCAATCCTTCAATGCCTCGACTATATGAGAACCATGTTTAAACAGTTTAAACAGTGCGGCAATAATGTGTCAGCAGTACGACAATCTACTTTTCTATCAAAAACAATAATTATTATACTCACAGGCGCGCTAAACGCTGCCAAGTCAGTCAAGTTCGATTTCTTGTTATAGATAATCTATTTTTAGTAATTCAAATGTGACACAAAATCTAGGCATGGGATAAAAAAAAGCTTATTTAAAGAAAGTGTATTTTTTTATTCTTAATGGCGGTACAGGCTCCTTTTTGTAATATTTTATTTAATTATAGAGTAATTTCCACATACTAACATATTTCTCAAATTGGGCTCTGTACCGCCATTATTTACTACAGGGGTCGGCAACCTTTTTCAGATGGCGGGCCATGTTCAAAATAAAAATTTTTATGCGGGCCGCATATTCAAATGTAGCTTAAATAGTCTTCTTCTTCAGTCTGTTAGTCTGTTTGCATCCATCCCTGGACAAAGGTCTCCCCATGAGTTCTTCACTTCTCTCTGTTTTCTGCTATTTAGTGCCAGTATCACTTTCATACTCTTGATTTTCCCTATAATATTTTCGATTTCTTCGGTATTTTAGTCCCTGATGTCTTGTCTTATCCTTTTTTATTGCCTTATTAAGTTCCTTATATTTTAGTGAATTTCGGTCCATGAAACTGTTGTCCTGAAGCGTCTGTTGTCTTTCTGTCTTTAATTTATTATTTTTCATAAGTTTGTTGGTTTTTCCTAAAATTACATTAGTGCATTGACGGGCCGCGCAAAAAGTTTCAAAGGGCCGCATGTTGCCGACCCCTGATTTACTATATTACGAATATGTGAGCCAAATGTCTCGACAAAATGTTCAAAATTAAAGCTGCAATCTTGGAACGCGTTTTCAGCGCGCTGATGTTGACTCGTAAAGGAAAATTTTTTTTCGTTTTAACAACGATATCTTAATTGTTCTATTTGGATACTTACGTGCAGAAATTTGTTGGTGTAGAATTCAAAATATTACTTTTACTGTAACATTGCGGTCTTGCCCATTCAAACGTGATCCTTTGTCCCTTTATCGTAATATCTGATTCTGAAATAAAATTAATATGAATTTTAAAAAGATATTAAATGAATCATTAACCCTTAAACGCCCAAGGGTGGGTAAAAAATGTCCACCTAATGCCTATTCCCTTGTAACATATTTATTACGTGTTTAAAAATTTTAAAAAAATTATTTATTGTTAAAAGGACAGCCCTTTATCGAATGTTAATTTGGTTCTACCGATATTTTTGAAAATAAAAGTAGCATCTTGAATTAAATATGGGTGGGCATAAAAAGTACACTCTTGGTAAAACTTGTTACTAAAGGTTTCTATGTAATTTCTCGTTGGCAGGAAGATAATCCATATAATTATCGACGTATAATTACATAATCTAGATAATTATCCGCCAATGAGGAGGTTGAAAAGAAGAATGTGGAGAAAATCGACAAATCTGAATTGTTGGCTTTTACCGGTATGTTAATTTTGAGGTACATTTTAATTTTGTTGTAAGGTTTGTAAATTGTTTATATTAATATTTTAGAAGATGCTGTGTTTATTAAGCATAAGATTCTTAAGTTTAATCCATTTCTAACAACTCTCAATAAATATATTATCTATTTTCGAGGTGGACATTTTTTACCCACCCTTGGGCGTACATGGAACCTAAAAAAGGTTGGGCGTTTAAGGGTTAAGGGATAGGCGCAAACTTTCGGCTCCAATGCTTTAAATAGAATTCATTTTTTTTTCGAATCCTGAGAAAACTAATAAATATTTTTGAAAAATTTAAACACAGAATGAAAGATTACGTTATTACCGAGGGCCTAAAGTCCCTGAAACCTTCTATAATGTTTATTTTAATAAGTTACAGAGGTGAAAAAAAAAAAGAGAAAATTTAGTGTGATTTTAATTTCAAATATCTCATTCAAAAGAAAGTTTTTATTTATTCTAAAGGACTTTCGGCCCTCGGTAATATTTAGTCAAAAATATGTATGATTTTTCAGGTTTCAAAACAGTGAACACCATGTTCGTGTTGATATTTTCCAAATCGAACATTCGCTATCTTCGTCGACGCACTCAGTCGAACAGAATATGCTGACAAAACAGTGACAATTTTAAATATTTGACACGGCTTCAGGAATATTTTGAGTTGTTTATTAAATAATATTGAGAGCGTATTTCATAAATAATTGATTTAAGATGTGAAATTAATAAAAAGTTATTTATTGTTTATTATTTATGGAAAATCTGCCAGAGAATACAACAGGATATATTCTGTGATCCAAGTTTTTGTTGTTAAAGATGTTCAAAGTTTATGTAAGCGTTCCATAGTAACAATATACACTAAGCATCGAAATTAACGCACCACCTTAAAAATGGGACATTTTTTATGTCTCTAAACCTTTTGTTCGATTTTAGTGATTTTTTTAGTATATTATAGCTTTATTTTTCAAGAATATCGATGTGATAATATTATTGCTAAAGAGGTAAGTGTCATTGTACACCGGGTGTAACAAGGATAGTGTGTTTTTCCTCAAGAATGGAACAACCTGTGGAATATTCTAGCGTATATAAAATATTGAAATTAAAACTCAACTGTAGCCTTAGGCAGGCCGCACATCAAAGAAACATGAAACGTAAATCACGTTTCATGGAAATAAAACACTGCTAAAAAAATAGACGTCCGGCCATTTATGAAACTCTCCGAAAATAAAAATATTTCATGAGCATGAATCACACTCGTTTCATTGGTAGGCGGACTTCAAGATTTGTTTACCTGTGTTTTATTTTCATGAAACGTGTTTTACGTTTCATGTTTTACGTTTCATGTTTCTTTGGTGTGCGGCTTGCCTTAGGCATTCTTAACATTTTACTTTTTGATTCATTCGCTTATGATGTATAATAAAAAAGTTAGGTACTTTAACAACTAGCAATGTTATTCATCAATACACGGTGTTTCTAAATAAGTGCGACAAATTTTAAGGAGTAATTCTGCATGCAAAAATAATGACCGTTTGCTTTATAAACATCTGTCCGCAATTGATTTGTTTCCGAGATACGGGATGTTGAATTTTTTCTTACAAACTAACGATTTATTTATTGCTCTAAAACTGGTTGAGATATGCAAATGAAATTTGGTAGTTTTTAAGAGGTAGTTATTGCGCATTTTTTGACATAATATTAGGAATTTTATATTCACCATTGGCGTGCATACGGGTATAACCATTTTAGATACATCTTATTTTTTTAAGCGACTTTATCGTAACTTTTTTTTAGAGACATATTAGTACAATATAATATTACAGTACAGTACAGTACCTATAATATTTATAATATTTATGGATTACCGTTAAAGGCCGATATGATCAACCAAAAAAGAAGATCTATTTGGTGATATTATTAGTGACTTTCTTGGGTGTGAATCTGTCTTTTTAGTTTACTCCTCTTAGTTTAAAAACAAAGCTTAGTAACCGATTTTTTGTTACCTCGTGTAAACACACCTTTTACGTCAAAGTGACTTTACCAGTGGCGACCCAGAATATGTCGATTAAAGTTAAAAAATCAAAACAAAATAAATCTATTTTACAAAAAGTAACAAAATGGAAATTATAGAAAGAAATTTTTTTGAATCAAATTGAGTCAAAATTATTGAGTTTAGGAATTGCTCTTGTTGTTCAATAGCTTTTTATTTTATTTTTTAATATGCGCGGAATTTTTGACAAGCACTTTGGCACTTAGCAAATCCATACCACAATACGATTTTACAGAATTACAATGTAAAAATGAAGGTGTAAACTATTCAGTGACCATACAGCTGTACATTAGCTAATGTTTAATGTTAGGGGAGCAAAGTATGCTAAATGTGCAGTTACTCGAGCGTTATGGGGACCTATTGGATTGTGAGGAGTAGGTCCTTAAACCAAAAAAAGTTAAGTAAAGTTTTTCATTTTAGTAGGGACTTTCCATTTTTAATTTAATTTTCCATTTCAAACAATCGTTTTTTTAGATTATAGCGCCATCTATCCATAATTTGAAAAATGTCTCGAATAAAAGTTACTTATTTTTACGTAAGGAATCCAAATCTGCAATAAAAAATGGAGGCTCCGATTTAAGATTTTAAAGTAACCCCTACCCCACCTCCGTGGGGGGTCGTGTTTGATGTCATTCGATAGATTTTTCAAAAACATTAAATAAGTGTATTTTTCAGTTTTTCGATCTGATGTTCATCTCGCGAAATATCGCGGGATTCGTATTTAAAATTTTAAATTTACCCCCCACCCCTTTCCGTGGGAAGTCGTGTTTGGTATCATTCGATAAATTTTTGAAAAATATTGAGCACTTATTTTTTAGTTTTTCGATCTGTCATTCATTTCGCGAAATATTCGCTTTTTTCTTGTGAAACTTTGGGACTCACCCATTTCCTTACGTCCCGCCCCGCTCAAATCGTCAGATTTTTGAAATATACACTGCTTTGCATGTACTTAACTTACCTTATCTTAATCTGACGATTTCGAGTTTTTCCTGCATTAAGAGCCAATATATGGTAGAGGTACATTTCAAGGGTACAAGGTTTTTCCCCATGTAGGTAATAATCTGACGCGCTCGAGTAACTGCAAAAATCCCCGCTTGGGCTCCTCTACCAGAAGTATGAAATTATTGTAATATTATTAGGTATAATAGCGATGTTCCACTAATTGACATATTTAAATTCTTTGATAGATTTACTGTTGATTGAGACTGGCTGGCTGAATGACTAGGTGCAAGCAAAACGTATAAGAACTGCTTGCAAAAAGGAAGAAGAAGAACTTACCTTGCAGCAATTCTAAAGCGCTCTCGGCACTGAATCTATCATCGAAGTGGACAAACGCGTATCTCCGTTTTCTGAATACACGAGTGATGTGGTCAGCAAGCGCATCTATTCTTGAAATTATTACACGTTTTAAATTCCCAGAGCTTGTTTCGGCTGGTATGTTGCTTACATATAAAATGCGTACCTGCAAAAGAGAACGAATATTAGAACTACAGTAACGATTTCTTGACATTTCCCATTAATTTTGAGGAAGCAAAAAAATAGCGCCATCTAGCGGTATGAGTAGGATAGCCAAAGCAATCTAACCTTACATTTATAAAATTGCTTTATTGTTTTTGTATAAGTGTTTGAACTATTTTTATTTTAATTTAATTTAGCAAAATTAGCTGGTTATTCAAAAATTTATAAAATTAAATTTGAATGTTTACGTAAAATTTTACGCTGTCAAAATGTAGTTCAACTCAAGCCAACAGTGGCGCTAGTGGCAAGGTGCTTCCAGATTTCTGTGGGAGTTGGATGTATTACAGTCAATAGTATTTGATTATACTAAATTTACAATCACGATGCAGTAGAAATAAACAAACTAGATGCGTTAAATGCTACAAGGAGCACTACCGAATAATAATTTACAATGTACCTATGAACTTTGGAAATCATGATTTAGGATTTACAATGTATACTTACAGGGTGTGTAACAAAAATACAGGCCATAAATTAAAGTACATATTCTGGGACCAAAAATAGTTCGAATGAACGTAACTTACCTTAGTACAAATATGCACATAAAAAAGTTACAGCCCTTTGAAGTTACAAAATGAAAATCGATTTTCTCGAATATATCGAAAACTTTTAGAGATTTTTTATTGAAAATGGACATGTGGCAATATTATGGCAGGAACATCTTAAAGAAAAATTATAGTGAAATTTATGCACCCCCTAAAAATTTTATGGGGTTTTGTTCCCTTAAACCCCCCAAACTTTTGTGTACGTGCCAATTAAATTATTATTGTGGTACCATTAGTTAAACTCAATATTTTCAAAACTTTTTTGCCCCCTAGTATTTTTTCCATAAGGCAGTTTTTATCGAGATGCGCTTGTTTTTTAATATGTTTACATAAACAATTTATGGGGGTTTTGTGCCTTTAGATCCCCCAAATGTTTGTGTACGTTCCAATTAAACTATTACTGCAGTACGATTAGTTAAACACAGTGTTTTTAAAATTTTTTGCCTTTTTGTATTTTTTTGATAAGGCACCTGTTATCGAGATGTGGCCTCTTTTTGAATATGGTTCAAAATATACCTAAAAATGTAAATCATAAATAAATTTTCGTATTATTACCAAGTCTCCATAACCGTACTTAACCATACACAAATATGTGGTGGATTTGAAAATTATTCAAAATATCTCGATAAAAACTGACTTTTCGAAAAAGTACTAAGAAGCAAAAAAGTTTTTAAAATATTGTGTTTAACTAATGGTACTACAATAATAATCAAATTGGAACGTACACAAAAGTTGGGGGGGGGTTTAAAGGAACAAAACCCCCATAAAATTTTTAAGGGGTGTCCAAATTTCACTATAACCTTTTCTTAAGATACTACTGCCATAAGCATGCCACATGTCCATTTTCAATAAAAAATCTCTAATAGTTTTCGATATATTCGAGAAAATCGATTTTCATTTTGTAATTTCAAAGGGATGTAACTTTTTTATGTGCATATTTGTACTAAGGTAAGTTAGGTTCAATCTAACTAGTTTTTGGTCCCAAAATATGTGATTAAATTTATGGCCTGTATTTTTGTTACACTCTGTATATGTTACCGTTAAAACCCGATTTCAGTTAAAGTCCGAATTTACTAGGAAAAACTAGTTTTAACTGTGCGCTTTAGACAATTCTAGTTTTAACTAGTCAAAACTACATTTGACTGCTAAATTCAGTTAAAACTAGAAATCTGAAACGAATTTCAGTTTATAATAGTCCAAACTAGTTATTACTAGCACTACTTACTAACGAATAGGTACCAGTAAAAATCGTTGCGAGAAGAGACAAAAATATGATTTGGCTTGTTTGGTGTAGCGCTAATGACGAAGACGGAATATAGTCCAGAGAAATAAGGTTTTTGTCGGGACACTTGAGCAGCCAGGTTGCAAATGGATTTTTTGGGTACTGTATACCTAATACATTATAAATACAAAAATGCCCGTCACAGTTCGGACGAGGAACTTAGTTATTAACAAATAAGGGTAAAAAATTGCAGTTTTTTCGTTTAAATCGCTACAGGTAAAAATAGGGTAATTAAATATCTTCTTTATAATATTTTTCTTTTAGCAGATGAGCCAACGTTTAAAATGGCACTTTTTGAATTTTGGTCCGATCATTTTTTGCTTCAGAAATTGCAAAATAAAACTAAAATTCCGAAAATAAAAAATTTGCTATAACTTTTGCGAAAATCGCCTTGTAGACAAGGCGAAAACGGCGGGTTCGAAGGGAAAAATATTCCCATGAGATTTTTTTGCATAATCACATTCTTGAGACATCCCAGAATAAGGTTCAAGAAGTCGCCCAAGTGAAAAGTGGGCCAATTTTTTTTAACAATTTTTTTTTAATCAACTTGCAAGAATCAATATTTTTGGCCCGAACAATTTTTTCTTTAATTTTTTGGACCATTCTGGACAAAAAAGGTCTCTTATAATTTTTCTCTAAAGTTGATCGTTTTCGACTTATAAGCAATTTAAAATTGAAAAAAACGAAAAATAGCGATTTTCAAGGCTTAATAACTCAGTTAAAAGTTATTATTATGAAAGTCAATATATGACTAAATCAAAGTTTGAAGCCCTTCCTATAAGATCCTGAAGAAATCTTTGTCATTATTTTATTACTAAGCTGTTATTTATAAGTAATAATAATAAGCGCCATGCCCGTGTACGGGGCTGTAAATGCTGAGTGCGAGAGAGAAGCTATTCCAGCAGTCCAATTGTGCATCTTACTCGCACTCACATTTACAGCAGCGTCAATACGATACAACCACTCATTGTTATTAATTAAAAATAACAGCTTAGTAGTAAATTAATGACACAGATTTCTTCATGATCATGTAACGGCGACTTTAAACTTTGATTTAGTCACTTTCTGACTTTCAAAATAATAATTTTTGACCGAGTTATTAAGCCTTAAAAATGGCCATTTTCGCGTTTTTCAAATTTTCACTTGCTTATAACTCGAAAAAGATCAACTTTAGAGAAAAATTATAAGAGACATTTTTTGTCCAGAATGGTCCAAAAAACCTAAAAAAAAATTAGTCCGGGCCAAAATATTGATTTTTGCAATTCGATTAAAAAAAAATTGTTAAAAAAAATTGGCCCACTTTTCTCGTGGGCGACTTCTTGAACCTTATTCTGGGATGTCTCACGAATGTGATTATGCAAAAATATCTCATGGGAATATTTTTCCTAACGAACCCGCCGTTTCCGCCTTGTCTATTAAGATTTTCATATTGCATGAAAAGTTGAGTCAAACAATCCTTATAATGTACAAAAAAATATAAGACGATTCGTTAATTAGTTTAAATTTTATTCGATTTGTTTATCGCAAAGAGCTTTTTTTCGCAATATTATTGTTCAGAAAATAATTATGATATAGCAATTTTGTAGAAATCACGTGCAAGAAGAATATTTTCAAAGTATTGAAAAAAATCATTAAAAAGTTGGTTTTTTTCACTCCGAAAACAGTTTAGTAAAATAGAGTCATTTTTGGCTTATAAACAATTTGAATAGCTTTGTTATTATTGACTATAGAGTAAATCTACTTTAGGATTTCAAACGCTGGTATTTTTACACGAATTTTCGGAAAAAAACTTTTTGCCTAGGTTAATTAGGGTCAAAGTTAGCCACGTTTATTATTTAATTCACAGTTACTTCTGTATACATCAAATTCTCCTGTAACAGTGTTAGTTACCATATTACTCAGAAACGGCTTGGCCGATTTTTATGAAATTTTACACGTAAGTATATCTTATAGGACGGAGAATAGGTTTAAATCTATTTTTTATACCCATAAGTTATAAGGGGGGTTGCCCCCCTGACATTTTTTTTTATTTTTTTTTGACAAAATTATCTACCTTAATTTTATATGATGTAGAATTAAAAAATACATACAACCCTTAATTTTCACTCTTCTATCACCAACCCCTATTTATTAATAGCCATCTATACTTTTAGTCCTGTCGCCAGGGGGGGTACAACGGCCTCGTTAATTCAGATGGACTTACCCAAGTTTTTTTTATGTATTTTGACCCGTAGAACACGAATTTTTTGGGTAACAGTTGATCCGGATGTCGATAAGATTGTTATAGACCAAGAACTTGAGGAATCAAATAACAGCGATTTTTGGCAAAACAAAACAATATTTTGTATTTTTTGGGTCATTTTAAGCAAAAAATATTTCTACAAGTTTTTTCGTAGGATGCACAGTTTTCGAGATAAACGCGGTTGAACTTTCAAAAAATCGAAAAACTGCAATTTTTAAACCCGAATAACTTTTGATTAAAAAATAAAATAGCAATTCTGCTTAGCGCCTTTGAAAGTTCAAGTCAAATTATGTCGGTTTTGATTATTTGCATTGCTAAAAATTTATTGTGTTATTGTTAAACAAAGCTACAAACAACTAGTGCGTGAGTGATGTTTCTATGATTTCTCATTTAAAATCGAACGAGTAGGTAGAATAGGTACTAGTGCAATCAAGACTATTTCTACGTTACATGCGTTAAAACGCATGTAAAAGCACGGGAAACCCTACGTGTTTATAGCTTTGTTAAACAATAAAAAAATAAATTTTTACCAATGCAAATAATCAAAACCGATATAATTTGACTTAAACTTTAAACTTTAAACTTTTAAAACTTTTTAAAACTTTTTAATCAAAAGTTATTCGGGTTCAAAAATTGCAATTTTTCGATTTTTTTAAAGTTCAACCGCGTTTATCTCGAAAACTGTGCATCCTACGAAAAAACTTGTAGAAATATTTTTTACTTAAAATGGCCCACAAAATACAAAATATTGTTTTGTTTTGCCAAAAATCGCTGTTATTTGATTCCTCAAGTTCTTGGTATATAACAATCTTATCGACATCCGGATCAACTGTTACCCAAAAAATTCGTGTTCTACGGGTCAAAATACATAAAAAAAACTTGAGTAAGTCCATCTGAATTAACGAGGCCGTTGTACCCCCCCTGGCGACAGGACTATTTTACATCTATAAAATTCTCCTGTCACAGTGTTAGTTTCCATACTCCTCCGAGACCGCTTGACCGATTTTTATGAAATTATATATGTATATTCGGTAGGTCTTAGACTCGGTCGAAATCTATTTTTCATATCCCTGAGTGATAAGCGGAGTTCCCCCTAACATTTTGTAATGTTAGGTGGGGATGTGCTTACATAACGTACTCTATAAGAGTATGAGTACATACAAATTAAAAAAATTATATATAGTAAATATAGTAATGAAACACAGACCTACTCACAATCATTTAATTATACTTTGACGACCGGTTTCGATCTCTACAATATACAGATCATCTTCAGGTCGGCGTTACAAGTAGTTAAATGCTACAATAAGAGAAAACTTGTGTTAGAACAGTGTCTGATAGAAGAGATGTTAATAGAAAGCCAAATTTAAAAATTTTTTTAAAATTTATAAAATTTTTTGAAATAAAGGTTTGTAACTGTTGACATTTCAGAATATTGGTATATACAAAGGCACACCTATGAGTAAAAGTGCTCATAGGCATGTATGTGCAAATGGGTGCATACAGTTTGTGAATTTGTTGAGATTAAAATTTTTAACCATTAAAAAACAAAATAAACATAAGCTGACTTAAACATGCTTCCAAATTCAAAGTAGTAATAATAAAAGAGATAGTAATATTGTTCTAATCTACTTACATGCCGTTACAAGGATTGCGTTGCAACTTAGTTGTTGTCATATTAGTACGTCCAAATTATGCTAATTGGTTTGTTGGGATAGTGATAGGGTAAACAGACATGTTACGTAGGTTAAAACACAGTAAGATTTCGAATTTGGAATGGATCCTGAAGGAAGATGCGTATGTGAAACGGGTGATGTTTTGTTCGAATGGAGAAAGACAATGCTCCAGGGCTTGCGTACCAATTGTAGCAAAGTATGAAATGTTATTCTAGACTCTTGTACAAATGTGATGGTCTTAGCTCGTAGATGTTATACGATTGCCCGCATCGTATAACATCTACGAGCTAAGACCATCACATTTGTACAAGAGTCTAGAATAACATTTCATACTTTGCTACAATTGGTACGCAACCCCTGGAGCATTGTCTTTCTCCATTCGAACAAAACATCACCCGTTTCACATACGCATCTTCCTTCAGGATCCATTCCAAATTCGAAATCTTACTGTGTTTTAACCTACGTAACATGTCTGTTTACCCTATCACTATCCCAACAAACCAATTAGCATAATTTGGACGTACTAATATGACAACAACTAAGCTGCAACGCAATCCTTGTAACGGCATGTAAGTAGATTAGAACAATATTACTATCTCTTTTATTATTACTACTTTGAATTTGGAAGCATGTTTAAGTCAGCTTATGTTTATTTTGTTTTTTAATGGTTAAAAATTTTAATCTCAACAAATTCAAAAACTGTATGCACCCATTTGCACATACATGCCTATGAGCATTTTTACTCATAGGTGTGCCTTTGTATATACCAATATTCTGAAATGTCAACAGTTGCAAACCTTTATTTCAAAAAATTTTATAAATTTTTTAAAATTTTTTAAATTTGGCTTTCTATTAACATCTCTTCTATCAGACACTGTTCTAACACAAGTTTTCTCTTATTGTAGCATTTAACTACTTGTAACGCCGACCTGAAGATGATCTGTATATTGTAGAGATCGAAACCGGTCGTCAAAGTATAATTAAATGATTGTGAGTAGGTCTGTGTTTCATTAATATATTTAATATGGACTCACATATGCAACCCATTCAATATTTAAAAAAAATTATGATCAAAATCCATCAACCAGCTCCGGCGATATTAATCGTAGCATATGTTTAAAGAATCAGTTTCATTTTTTGAGTGCACGGATTTTAATAATTCCCCTCCACCGACCACGAATCCGTTTCGTTAGGATGCCTTTTTAAAACTTTATTAACCACTTTATTGAGGTTAAAAGTTTACTCAAACTTTTACACATAAACTATATACCTTTAACTTCAAAATGGCTCTAGTTAGGTTGCTTAATTGTTATACACAAAGTAGCCATCAATTAAATAAAAAGAAGTGGCTCACTTTGACCGTAATTACCCTAGCTAAAAAGTTTTGTTTTGAAAATTCGTACAAAAATACAAATTTTTCAAATCCCATTGTAGTTTTAGCCTACAGTCAATATTAACAAAGTTATTCAAATTGTTTATAAGCCAAAAATGACTCTATTTTAGTAAAATGTTTTCAGAGAGATAAAAATGACTTTTTAATCATTTTTTAAAATGCTTTGAAAATGTGACTAATCTTCTTTTGTTGTTTCCACAGAACTGCTATATCATTATTATTTTCTGAACAATAACATTGCGACAAAAAGCTCTTTGGGATAAACAAATTGAATAAAATTTAATCTAATTGACGAATCGTCTTAAAAATTTTTGTGCATTGCGTGGACTGTTTAACTCAACTTTTCTTGCAATATGAAAGTCTTAAATTCAGTTTCGCAAAAGTTCAAATTTTAACGACCCCTCTACAAGGTACTGAAGAAATATTTGTCATTATTGTATTACCAAGCTGTTATTTTTAATTATTAACAATGAGCGCTAGGAGCGTATTGAGGCGGCTGTCAATGTGAGTGTGACTGAGATGCACCACTGGACGGTCGGAATGGAGGATCTTAAGCGCTGGTTTCCTCGAAAGTGGCACCGACAACCTGCGACCGTAGCACTGCGATGAATTACGTCAGATTACGGTGAAAAATTCAAGGTTCTTCACTGCGGCAATGGAATGTGCAAACTCAGCAAGCGATGGCTTCCAACGCATCCTTGGAAACCACCGCTATTATTTTGCATGGTACAGTTTTTTATGACGTCATTCATCGCAAAGCTACGGTCGCAGTTTGTCGGCACCGCTTTCGAGGAAACCAGCGCTTTACTCGCACTCACATTGACGGCCGCCTCAATACGCTTTTAGCGCTCATTGTTGATAATTAAAAATTAACAGCTTAGTAATAAAATAATGACAAAAATTTCTTCAGGATCTTGTAGGGGGGCTTTAAACTTTGATTAGGTGACTTTCTGACTTTCATAATAATAGTTTTTAATCGAGTTATTAAGCCTTAAAAATGGTCATTTCGCATTTTTCAAATTTTAAATCGCGTATATCTCGAAAACTATCAATTTTAGAGAAAAATCACACGAGACCTTTTTGCTCCGAATGACCAAAATAATCTAAAAAAAATTGTCCGGAGTGAAATACTTAGTTATTTATAAAACAGTTCGTGACTTATGCTTTTTACGCACGCACGCGATGTTTAGAGCACGAGCGGGCCGAGATTTTTTTTTGGTGCTACGCGCAGGACAGCGGATACGTTTGCTCTGATTGGGCATTCCAATGACCTGGCAAAAATGATCGAATATTGCGGCTGTGGACAAACAAATGTGTTGTTGTTAATCATTGTTAAGTTGGTGTTTTAGTTTTTATTGTTTTGAAAACAGAGACAAAATAAATTGATACTTGTAGCTTGTAGTGACTTTTTAAATAGTTTTTAAAACCAATAGGTACTTAAGTTCTGGTAGGTACATACTTTTATTTTGCAACAAACAAATTTATTTATTAAAAAATGTACTAAAAATTAAAATTTATCAATCATCAAAGGTCATTGGAATGCCCAATCAGAGTGAACGTATCCGCTATCCTGCGCGTAGCACCAAAAATTAATGTTTATTTAAAAAAATTCCTGACGCCTTGCTAGTTAACCGATTTTAATTTTTCAAATTGAAAATAAAAGGTACACTATTCTTCTATATGTAAAAAATCTCAACTTGCTGTCTGCTTTATTTATAGTCCTGTAATATTTTGAAAAAATGTTTTTTTTGCGAAAGCTAGATTGCAAAATTGATTTTGGAAAATCTATTGATAGACCAGTAGGATCTGCGAAAAAACGTCTATTTTTGGATGTGAGAGGTGGCATTCGGATTTTTGCACATAAAGTTGGGTGACACCTTCAGTAATAATAATTGACTTATGCTCCTTCTCAAATATGCCCGGAACATTAATAAAAAAATTAAAATATTTAAAAATTTCGAAAAACATCGATTTTTTTTCTGCTTTCTTTGCTTATAACTTTAAAACGATTCGTTTTGGAACAAAGTCGTACAGAAATAAAATAAAAATAATTGAATTTTGTATGACATACGACTGGTAGAAAATGTCTTAAGGTATTACCTTTTCTGCAATATAGCAATAAATACAAAATTAGGGGGCAAAATACGTCTGTTGTTATTCAATATTTTTTAACCACTTTGGTGGCACTTAGAACCTTAGTAATTCACTTAGGAAATTCTTTGTAACATACTTAAATCGTGTACCAAATTTCATTAAAATCGACCTAATAAATTTTGCATAATAAATTTGCAATCTAAATGTTTTTAAAAAAGTTCAAATTTTTAAAAATCTTTCTGAACAAAAAGTAGACCATTTAGAAGTTGGCTAATTTTTCTACATATAAAGAGGTGCTCTACCTATCTAATACACTTTACAGAATTAAAATCGGATTATCTAAGGGGCCCCAGCAATGTTTTAAATTTATAAACAATTTTTTGGCTTATAAACAAATAGCTTTGTTTAATAATAAAAAAATTAATTTTTAGCAATGCAAATTATTAAAACTGGTATAATTTGACTTAAACTTACAAACCCTGTCAGCAGAATTGCTATTTTATTTTTTAATCAAATATTATTCGCGTTCAAAAATTGCAATTTCTCAATTTTTTGAAAGTTCCACCGCGTTTATCTCGAAAACTATGCATCCTACGAAAAAACTTGTAAGAACATGTTTTGCTTAGAATTACCCAAAAAATACAAAAAAAAATGATTTATTTTGCGAAAAATCGATTTTATGTAATTCCTCAACTTCTTTGTTTATAACAATCTTATCGACGTGTTCTACGGGTCAAAATACATAACAAAACTTGGGTAAGTCCATCTAAATAAAGGAGCCCGTAGCACCCCCTCCTGGCCACAGCACTAATTTGTTTATAAGCCAAAAAATTGTTTATAAATTTAAAACATTGCTGAGGCTGCTTAAATAATCAGATTTCAATTCTGTAAAGTGCATTAGATAGATAGAGTACTTCTTTATATGTAAAAAAGTTGACAAATCTTTCTTATGTTCTAGTTTTTGTTGTGCAAGATTTTAAAAAATTTAAATTTTTTAAAAAAAGTTTAGATTGCAAAATTATTATGTAAAATCTAGTAAGTCAATTTTAATGAAATTTGGTTTACGGTTTTAGCACATTACAAAAATTTTCTAAGCGAATTAGGAAAGGTTCCAAGTGTAACCTAAGTGATGGAAAATCATTGAATAAAGACAGGCTTGTTTTGCCCCCTTATTTTATATTTATTGCTATTTTGAAGCAAGGGTGATAAATTAAGACATTTTTAACCAATCGCATCTGATAGAAAATTTAATTATCTTTGTTTTATTCCTATAGTACTTTGTTCTAAAATTAATAGATTTTAAGTTATAAGCAAAAAAAGTAGAAAAAAAAACGAAATTTTTTGAAATTTTTAAATATTTTATTTTTTTATTAATGTTCCGGGCATATTTGAGAAGGAGCATAAATCAATTATTATTAACGAAGTTATCACTCAACTTTATCCGCAAAAATCTGAATGCCACATCTCACATCCACCTAAAAACAGATCCTTACTGGTCTATGAACCAATCTTAATGAAATTCACAGTGTTGTGTTACTAGGTATATCATAAAGTTTTTCTAGGTGAAATATGAAAGTCCTAAGTCTAGCATAAATGTTTAAAAAACGTAAAATGTGAATACTTGTTTTTTATGTTTTTTCGCAATTATTGCTATTTTGCAACAAGAGTAACAATTTTTAAAATTTTTAGCTAATCCTATATTGTAGGAAATTTAATTACGCAACTTTTATGTTAGTACAACTTTTCTCAGAAATGTATACTTTTATAGGTATAATCAAAAAACGAAGAAAAAAATCGATTTTTTTCATTAAGTTTTTGACATTTTGATTATTTAAACAATGTTCTGGACCTTTTTGAGCGCGAGGATGACTAAAATATTATGATATGAGTTATTTTCAAGAAATTTGTGCAAAAAAATTTGAGTCACCTCTCAACGTCCAAAAATGTACTAATATTTTTACAGATGCGCCCTGGTCTAAGGAGCATTGGTCGACCGCACAAAATATGGAGTGACAACCTCCCATAGAGGTATATATTCGCCAGAGGCGTGCGGTCCATGGAAGCGGGGGAAGCGCCGCTTCCCTATTTATTCGTCGATATAAAAAACATATTATTAATTAATATTTAATAAAAATTTTTCCCTAATCCAAATAATCTACATATTACCTAGCCAATAGGCATTGAAAAATATTAAAAATTAATCGCGTACGAACGAACTCAATATGCACACAATTCACCTATTTGGTCCACTCCCGGCAGAAGCGAATCTCAAAATCGCCGCTTGTCATGCAGTTGTCCCTTTTAAAATTGGTCAGGGTTCAATGACCGCAGCCACTAGTCGCGCGAATTTTGGTATGCCATGGAAGCGCTCGTCGTATCGCCTTCCCGAAAGTGAGATGCTCCAACTGTTACTGCTGCTAAGGGGTGCCTAGGTATTACATACATTCGCTTAAAGAATGTTTCGATTTAAATTTTTTGCAGAGATATTTCCTTTTACTGATCCTTTATTTGACATTTTACAGAAATCAAATGGTATTGCATTTTGTATAAGACAAATTGATGACTTTATTAATACGATAATTAAAAAAACGAGAGCAGTTTAAAAATATTTGGGATAAAACTGAACATATGGGGTTTGAACATGAAAGAAAAATAATGAAGATTGATAATTTCGGAGACAGAGAGACAGAGAAAACAGAGGAAACAAAGAGACCTTTTGATAATATTCTACAACAAATGAATTTCAAATTTTTAACGATTTAAAATTTGTAGAATTATATATAATCTTAATATTTCTAATTATAATTCATCTAAATTTCCCACAGAGTTATGTCATTACGATTAAATAATGAAAATTTTTTGATATCCCAGCTTTGCATTCTCAGTTAAGTATCATTTATGAAACAACTGACATGAATGATAAAGAAATACCCAGAAATCTGGGATTTCTTTATAACTACTGGTTTAAACAAGTCGCTGTGTGAAGTGGTCAAGTTGTGTGAATTAGTACTACTAACTGTCCCAACCACAAGTGCATCAGTTGAACGAAGTTTTGCAGTATTAAGATGCATTAAAAGTTTCAAATTAAGAGTTTAAAAGAAATTCAACAAGCGAAGACAGACTTTGAAAGTTAGCCCTATTATCCATTAAAAAAGACTGCATTCAACAATTATCAGAAGTTGATAGGAGAATAGACCTCGAGTATAAATAAGTGTCATTTTAGTGAAAGTTGTGTGTTGTGGAAAATGCCTCGGAGTATATATTTTTTTTAAATATGATTCTTCTTTAGAAAACCAAGCCCGGCGCGAGGACTCAAGGCCCGAGCTAGCAATACAGATCAATGATAGGTCACTAGTCACTAGAAATAGCGGGAATAGAGTGCCTCACGCATTCACACGTCACGTATTTAGTGTGTGAGTCCTTGTACGCAGGACGTCTCACATAATTAAGTACTTTGCTGATAGAGAGCCCCTGCGCATTAGAGTGTTATCAGGTGGAAAGTTGCTCGACCCTCGATCCTTAAGAAAATATTTTTATATCCTTATTGAATCGCTTCCCCTTTCGAAAAAGTCACCGCACGCCACTGATATCCGCCAATGATCAAGCAGATTTGTTTATAAAGAGAAGAAGAAGAAGATTAGGATCAAAAGCAGTCTTTTTATTTTATATTATAGAGCTTTTTATCTGTGTATTATATTATTTTCGGTGACTGAAAAAGTTACCAAAGTGTTCTAATTTTTAACAGTGTATTTGAGGCCAGACTTACAAAGAAATAAAGAAAAGGTGTCTTTATCTTTAGAGAGTTATCAAGTAACTCGAGGAGAATACGGTAACGTTATTTTAGCAATGGAGCATGCGCAGTATGAATATTGAATAACGGAAATGATTTTAACGTTAACGTACTCCGTTACGGTAGGTCGGATAGCGGGCTTGAAATACGGTAACGTTAGCAGCGAATCGCACCAATTCGGCAAGACTCGGAGTGACTCGGCCATTTCAGTTCTGTCATGTTCATGTAATAAATATGTTGTGTTATGAAATTTTATTTCTGTATGTTAAAAGGTGTTTTGTTTTTGTTTTCTTGGCTTGGTTTTGGTTGTCTGTTTTGGTTTGGTTGAGTTTAAAGTTTTAGTTCCTCTCAGCATTACTTACCAGTACAGGTATGGCCAGTTTCTGTTACAATTATATCTGGTATCCCTAACAATTGTACAAGCCTTGGAATATCCTGTTTTTCAAACCGAAAATACTGTTTGGCTTGTTCAGGTTCTAAGGTATCGAAATTAAAGACAGGATGTACATTTTGATTTTGAACGTTATCATCATTTAAAACGAGATTTAGTATTAAGTACTCTATATCATTGTCATTGGCTTCAAGTAACATTGCCTGTTCTAAGATCTCTTCCATATGTTTTACAAAAATTTGAAATCCAAATTGTACAAAACAAGGCAAAATTACAAAATACTATGTATCTTGGGTGAATGAAAACAAAAGCAGAAAAAAAAATTAAACAAATTTAATTATTTTGCTGTCAAATACGAAATTTGACTGACAGCTGCCAACTATTAACGTGAAGCAGGAATTCGACCACTTGATAACTCTAAAATTACATATACGTTAAAACTTATACCGTAAAAAAATAGCGTTTACGTGTCAAAATAACGGATGGATAGAATTTTACTTGATAACTCTCTTTTATTTACAAAAGCCACGCTTTAAACCGGTCGCACACGTGTTTTCAAACAACATGATGTAGATAGACCTTGTTAAGCAAGTACTGCTGTAATACTATCATTTTCAAAACTTGTCATTATACCCAATGATGTTTTTAAACAAATTTGAATTATTCTTTGTAATTTAGGTAGGTATGTAATATTAGTAGATAGTAGCAGAATAAGCACATACCTACTGAGCTTTTATTTTTCGTTACAAAGTAAATATGAGGCGTTCAGAACCATAGTGGATCAACTCCACTTTTTACGAAAATTAAGTTAGCGGTGTATCTATGTTCTACAAATAGTCTGGGCTGATTATCGGAGAATAGACCATTTTTGGGAAAAGTTATTTACCAGCAATTTTATTACTGGAATCGAATTATAAGATCCTATATATTAATAATATAGGTATGCAAAGTCCTCAAATAGTGTGCTACTTTTTTTATAAACAAAATGGCGCACGAAAATCGTGTTTTTTTTCAATTATTGCTCTATAACTCCGAAGATTTTAACTTTACAACAAAAACACTCAAATAAAAATTCACCGTGATTAAATTCTGCATAGGGACGCGTTTTTCCCGATCTGCTTCGACGAAAATGCGGGTTTTCCCAACAAAATCTTTAATTTTCAAATAAAGTGTTAGATAAGTAATTATCTACCAATAATTAAATAATTTGGTGACTTAAAAGCCTTTTTGGTTTAGATTATAGTTCCAGAAGCGGATGAAAATTAAACGAATATTTCAGCAACAATTCAATTGTTAATTAATAATTTACGGTCGCAATAATAACCAAAATAATTATGATACACTGATCAAGCTTTGAAATCTTATAAAGATGAGATGCCTATTTAACATTTTGTCGACAAAATATGAATTTTTTATTTTTTTGCATAATCTTTAAATGTTTAAAAAAAATAGTTATAAACAAATTAACGTTTCTCAGAAAGTTTTTATTATATTATAATTTTAAAAAATAGCTAAAATGCGCATTTCAAATATCTTGAAAATGAATGCTTTAAAACTTTTTTGCAACCATTAGTAAAAAAGTTATGAAACAGCAAAATAAACATACGATTACTACTGTGTTTATAATTTTTTTAATTCTTTCAAACCGTAGAGGTGAGTTTAAAGTACAAGTTAATTATTTACAAAAAAATGTCGATTATCAGTTTCATGGTTATATTTTAATTAAAGATTATAAATATATTTTTTTATAATTTACACGCGTGAAAGTAGAGTAACACAGTACTGTAGCTAAAATTTTCACTCGGAGCGACGACCGGCCGCGTGATGTACACTTTTAATAAATAATGTATGCTGCGTGTCAGTCGCTTCGAGTGAACATTTTAGCTCCGACTCTGTATCAGGCCTATGTTTGCGCTAAAAATTACAAAAAAAAGTATTTTTAATATTTGATTAAAATATAACCCTTGCACTAATTTTTGACATTCTTTGTGATTAATTAGGTTGTACCATAGACTCACTTTTAAGATTTGAAACAATTAAAACAAATTATAAACAACGGAGAATTCGTATATTTATTTGGCTATTTCATAACTTTTTTGCAAATGGTTGGAAAATTTGTTTAAAGCATTCATTTTCAAGACCTATGAAATACGCATTTTAAGTATTTTTTAAAATTAGAATATAATAAACAATTTCTGAGAAATGTTAATTTGTTTATAACAATTTTTTTAAACATTTAAAGATTATGCAAAAAAATGAAAAATTTATATTTTGTCGACAAAATATTAAATAGGCATCACACCTTTATAATCTTTCTAAGTTTGATCAATGTCTCATGATTATTTTGGTTGTTATTGCGACTGTAAATTGTTAATTAACAATTGAATTGTTGCTAAAATATTCGTTTCATTTTCACCGGCTTCTGAATTTATAATCTATATCAAGAAAGCTTTTATTTCACCAAGCTATATAATTATTAATAAATAATTACTGGCCCAAAAAATTAATTTGAAAATTCGAGATTTTGTTGGGAAAACCCACATTTTCCGAGGAAAATTTTCGTGGGAGCAAACCGGGAAGAACATGCCTCTATGCAGAATTAAATTGGGGTGAATTTTTATTTGAGTGTTTTTGGTGTAAAGTTAAAATCTTCGGAGTTATAGAGCAATAATTGAAAAAAATACGATTTGTTGGCGCCATTTTGTTTATAAAAAAAGTAGCACACTATATGTGGACTTTGCATACCTATATTAATAATATATAGGATCTTATAATTCGATTCCAGCAATAAAATTGCTGGTAAACAACCTTTCTTTGTACTTTACTAATTAGACCAGCGTATTATAACTATTTTTTTTTTCAAAATTTAAAGATTATGCAAAAAAAAAGAAAAATTTATATTTTGTCGATAAAATATTAAATAAGCATCTCATCTTTATAATCTTTATAAGTTTGATCAATGTATCATGATTATTTTGGTTATTATTTCGATCGTAATTTGTTAATTAACAATTGAATTGTTGCTAAAATATTCGTTTAATTTTCACCGGCTTTTGAAATTACAATCTATACCAAGAAAGCTTTGGTGTCACTAAGTTATTTAATTATTGATTAATAATTACTTACCTAAAACTTTATTTGAAAATTAGAGTTTTTGTTAGGAACACCCAAATTTTCACAGGAAAATTTTCGTCGGAGCAAATCGTGAAAAACATATCTCTATGCAGAATGTAATTGCGGTGAATTTTTATTAAGGTGTTTTTGTTGTAAAGTTAAAATCTTCGGAGTTATAGAGCAATAATTGAAAAAAATACGATTTGTCGGCGCCATTTTGTTTATAAAAAAAGTAGCACACTATCTGCGGACTTTGCATACCTATATTATTAATATATAGGATCTTATAATTCGATTCCAGCAATAAAATTGCTGGTAAATAACTTTTCCATGAATTTTGCTAATTAGCCCAGAGTAAAATAGAAATCTTTTCGGTACTATATATAACAAACCACTTTCAAAACTACCGCAATAATAAACGTATGGCGTTTATTGTAATAGTGGAGATATGCAATAGTGTAGAAGTTGTTAACTTTAACTCTAAATATCTCTGATTTATGTATTATGGACTTGATCCACTATGGCAGTGGTCGGCAAACTTTTTAGCCAAAGAGCCAAATATGAACATTACAACAATTTAAAAAAAATTGGGAGCCAAATCGGCTTGTTCAGCAAACTTTTATTACACGAAATAAAACTACTACCTAGCCCCATCCATAACGCCCAAATAATTAAAAGGTGTTTGTTTTCGTTTTTTTGGCGATATTTTCGTTTCTAATCATTAGTCCTGTCGCCAGGGGGGGTACAACGGCCTCCTTAATTCAGATCGACTTACCCAAGTTTTTTTTATATATTTTGACCCGCAGAATACGAATTTTTTGGGTAACAGTTGATCCGGATGTCGATAACCTTGTTATAGACAAATAACTTGAGGAACTACATAACAGCGATTTCTCGCAAAACAAAACATCTTTTTGTATTTTTTGGGTCATTTTAAGCAAAAAATATTCTTACAAGTTTTTTCGTAGAATGCATAGTTTTCGAGATAACCGCGGTTGAACTTTCAAAAAATCGAAAAATTGTAATTTTTGAACCCGAATAACTTTTGATTAAAAAATAAAGTAGCAATTCTGCTTACCGCATTTGAAAGTTTAAGTCAAATTATATCGGTTTTGATTATTTGCATTGCTAAAAATTTATTATTTTATTGGTAAACAAAGCTATAAACACCTAGTATGTGAGTGATGTTTTCTATGATTTCTCATTTAAAATCGAACGAGTAGGTAGAGTAGCTACAAGTGCAAGCGAGGCAATTTCTACGTAGCATGCGTTAAAACGCATGTATTAGGCACGGGAAACACTATGTGTTTATAGATTAGTTTAACAATAAAAAAATTAATTTTTAGCAACGCAAATAATCAAAACCGATATAATTTGACTTAAACTTTCAAATGCGGTAAGCAGAATTGCTACTTTATTTTTTAATCAAAAGTTATTCGGGTTCAAAAATTACAATTTTTCGATTTTTTGAAAGTTCAACCGCGGTTATCTCGAAAACTATGCATTCTACGAAAAAACTTGTAGGAATATTTTTTGCTTAAAATGACCCAAAAAATACAAAAAGATGTTTTGTTTTGCGAGAAATCGCTGTTATGTAATTCCTCAAGTTCTTTGTCTATAACAATGTTATCGACATCCGGATCAACTGTTACCCAAAAAATTCGTATTCTGCGGGTCAAAATATATAAAAAAAAACTTGGGTAAGTCCATCTGAATTAAGGAGGCCGTTGTACCCCCCCTGGCGACAGGACTACATCGTAGAAACTTCTATTTTCTTTCGTTTTGTAAGGTTTTATTTCCTACAGCACTGTACTTTTTACAAAAATTTTGGCGCAAAATTAATTTTTTTTTTAAATGTTGATATGTAGAACCAAAAAGGGAAAGAACAGCAAACGTGAGCTTTTTCAGCTGATCATAAGAATCAGGAATAGTATTCCAAGCGTTGAAAATGATCATGTCTTCGGTCTTCCTTCTCCAGGTCATTCAAAGCAGACCACTTGTGTTGTAAACATCTTTTTCTTCTCCAATATTTCCAATTCAACACGAAGACGTTCAAATTTAGAGCGCCATACCTCCTTGTTCTTAAATACATATTTCAAAGCTATTAATGCAAATGTTAAAAGGAGAAAATTTCAACTCGGATATCGACGTATTAAGAGAAATTTTGACAAATGCTAAAGTTTGTAAGTTTGATAAAAGCTAATTTATCAGAATAAGAATAGTAGCGTAACTAGTCTGAATGCGCCCCAATGCAAGTATTCCCCGTGCGCCCCGATAATACGACATTCGTATTTTGTACATTCCATGTCAAATCACTCAGGCAACAACTTTTGGATCTCCGATTTTTCTGAAACTTGGTGGCTTCTGCGGGATGTAAAAAATAAGACATTTAAGGTCAAAAAGTCTTCTTCTTCTTTTTTTTTCTCAAAATGATATTTTATGCGATTTTACAGTGATTTGGTGTTTATTTAAACAAATTTGCATTTTCTATCCTAAAGTGTCAATGAAAAAAATAATGTTTTAATAGAAGGGACTCAAAAATGTCATTACAAGGAATTATATCAAGTTATTACCATTTCTGATAGAGATATGGAATGAAGAACACGTACCTACAGAGTGGAATAATGGAATCATAATAAATCTCCCAAAAAAAGGTAACGCGCAGCTATGCGAAAACTGGAGAGGAGTAACACTATTGTGTTCTATAAATAAAACACTAGCCTATATTGTACATCAAAGAATTAACGTCGAAATCGATAAAAATCTTCGCAATGAACAAGCGGGTTTTAGAAGGGGAAGATCCTGTATTGACCAGATTGCTACATCACGTATCATCATAGAAGAAATTAAAGAAAAGAATGCAGCACTGATAATGACGTTTGTAGATTAAAGAAAAGAATGCAGCACTGATAATGACTTATGTAGACTTTGCCAAAGCGTTTGATAGTATAAAACACAAAGCTCTTTGGAACATTTTAAGCCACGCGAAAATTCCACCTAAGATCATTAGAATAATACAAATGATGTATAACCGAACAACATTCCAGGTATTACATAAGGGTCAAATGACGGACAAAATAGAAATAGAGAAGGGGGTAAAGCAAGGCTGTATACTTTCACCTCTACTCTTCAATATATGTCTCAACTACATTTTACAAAAAACCATAGACAGAAAATACGGAATCCCTTGGAACTACTTAGATGGTAAGAAACTGGCTGATATGGAATATGCAGATGATATATGCCGGTATCCCATACAATAGATGATATGCAGAACATGCTAAGTAAACTGGAGAAAGAGGCGGCAGAAATTGGTCTCCGAATAAATGTCAATAAGACAGTTGAGCTGAGAATAGGTCAGTTCCGACAGGCAAAATTATATATCAATTAAGAAGAAGTAAAACAGGTACAAGAATTTTGCTACCTAGGAAGTATAGTTGGCGTACATGTGGAGTCGAGGCGGACATTAAACATCGATTTAGAAAAGCACAACAAGTATTTGGAACACTCTCAAACATATGGAGGTCAACACAAATTAGTCAAAACACCAAAATAAGACTGTTTAATAGTAATATTAAAACAGTATTACTGTATGGATGCGAGACCTGGGCAATAACAGACGGAACTGTCAAAAAACTTCAAGTATTTGTAAACAGGTGCCTCCGAAAAATTTTGAAAGTATACTGGCCCAACATCATAACAAATCAAGAACTCTGGAAGGAAACCAAACAAGAGCCAATTGAAATTGCAATTAAAAGGAAAAGATGGAATTGGCTGGGACACAACCTGAGGAAGGACAACTCAGATATAACAAAGAAAGCTCTAAAATGGACAGTAGCAGGACGAAGAAAGCAAGGACGACCCGCAACGACCTGGAGAAGAACAATTGAAGCTGACTACAAAGGTATGAGAAAGAGCTGGGGAGAGGTAGCAGCTATGGCCAGAGACAGAGTCCAATGGAGAAGCTTCGTGGATGCCCTATGCTTCTTTACGGAGTAACAGGAAATAAGTAATATCAATTTATTATGATTAAAAACAAGTTTTTAATCAAATTTTAGTGTAGAAAACGTTAAAATATAATACATTTGAATACATAAAATACATTTTCCTCTAAGTATTCCCAAAAATACATCATATTTGACTGCAGACTATCATTTGTTCCACACATCACTAATATCGTTGCGGGTGCGTTTAGTACTCTAGGTTTCATTTTACGAAATGCGAAAGAACTTACCGATATTGACACTTGCAAATTTTTATATTCATCTCTTGTTCTCCCCAAACTCGATTATGCATCGATAGTTTGGTCTCCAATTTATCAAAATCACACAACTGTTTTGGAATCAGTACAGAGGCGGTTTTTAAAAAGTATGCACTTTAAATCCACTGGCATTTATCCTGCTAGGGGATTTTCTGAAGAGCTACTTCTCGATAAATTTAAGATGCAAAGTCTTCAGCGTCGTAGAATAACTCAATCTTTATGCTTTTTATTTAAAATTATTAACAATCAAGTAAATACTCCTGAGTTATTGCAACTTCTTAATCTCCACGTACCACGTGTTGCTTCTCGTACTTCACAAACGTTTTATGTTAACAGAGCCAGATCAAATATTTTGGTGCAGTCACCTCTAGTACAGATGCAAGCTCACTACAATGCGAACTCTGATCTCTTTGACATCTTCAATTCTAATTTACGCATCATTAAGAATACTGCTAACGATATTAGTTTGCAACCAGTCACTTTTTAACATCTTGCTGTTATATTATATATTTATTCTGTATTTTTGTATTTAATTGTTTTACATACTATGTATTTTCTGTTTTTCTTTAATTACTTTATAAGTTTTTGTTCGTCGTTGTTCGTATGTGAGTGTGTTTTTCTCATTTTGAGTTTTTTCACACACTTACATATAAACGGCGTTTATGAAGTCTATGTATTTTATACTGTTTTGTTGTTATGTTTATGATCTGTAAACGGTAAATTTACTAATACGCTTAATACACTAACCCAGATTGTAATTGGTCCAGTACTGTTATTTGGGTACTAAATAAATAAATAAATAAATAAATAAATAAATATTCGATTTAGCTGAAAATTTGCCAACAGATAGCCAAAAGATACATGCAGGGTTTTAAGTACATGCAGAGTTAAAAGGATTTAAATAATATAGTTTTGCAATACAAAAAAAGTGACATGCAATAATATCATACTCAAAAGTATATTAGTCCAGTCGGGATATAATTTGACTTTGCATGCCGAGCTGCCCAAAATTTTTTTTCTAATCTTTAGGGGTCCATAGTAGACACAGCAGTAGTAGTAGTTTATTATCAATAGTAGATAATTTAAAATCGTGAATAAATTCCTTCGTTACGTTAGCCACCATCTTGATTTTAAGGAAGAACCGACAAAAATGGTAGGAACTGAAATTGTTCCAAATAAATCGTATTTACAATTATTATAATTGTACGTACAATAGACACCTATAGTTTTGACTATGATATTGCATGTAGGTCTAGACGGTGTAGTTAGCTGAGGCGCAGTCGATCGACAAGTTTAGTGGATTTGCGATCGCTGGTTCGAGCCTCAGCTAGGTCATGAAATTTATAAAAGGCCAACGCCGTAGTATGAAACTCAATAGAGTCTACGACTTGGTCTGGAATACACTAGTGTATGACCGGCCTATGGAGGAGCGGTATGGCAAGGGATAAGGGCTTGCGGCTTGGTGATACTCCTCCATAGATCCCTACCGAAGGGCGTTAACGCCTAAGAACGGTGTATATATATTGCATGTAACTTTTTTTGTATTGTAAAATTATTCAAATTCTTTTATCCACTGAAAGTACTTTGTTTTGGCTATCTGTGGACAAATTTTCAGCCTAATCGAATATGATGTATTTTGGGATGGAGGAAAAGGTAAAAAACGGTATTTTAACGTTTTCTATACTACAATTTGATCAAAAACTGGTTTTGAATCAAATTAACTTATTATAATGGCATAATGACATTTTTGAGTCCCTCTTATTAAAATATTATTTTTTCCATTGATACTTTACGCTAGAAAATGTAAATTTGTTTAAATAATAAGTACCAAATCACTATAAAATCGCTTAAAACAAAATTTTGAGAAAAAAAAAGAAGAAGAAGACAATTTGACCTTAAATATCTTATGTTTACATTCCGCAGATACTATACACCAATTTTCAGACAAATCGGAGATCCAAAAGTTTTTTTGATCCAAAATTGAGTGATTTGAAATGGAATCACCCATTTATATTTTACAGAATATCAGTTTTTTGCGCCCCCTTAAGGCCTGCGCCCCAATGCACCGCATTGGTTGCATTGGCGTTAGTTACGCCACTGAATAATATGTAGGTAATGTTTTTCCTACCAAGTTTTTTTTTAAATGTAAATATTATTGCGCTTTTCGTGGATATTTGTGCCAGAGCCGTACCTAAGGAGCCAAAGAGCCACATGCGGCTCCGGAGACTCACTTTGCCGACCACTGCACTATGGTTCTGAACGCCTCATATACAGGGTGAGGCAGATAAAGGGCCTATTAGAAATATCTCGAGAACTAAAGGCAACAGACTCATGAAAATTGGCATGAAGGGGTTTTAAAGAGTGATCTATTTAATGAAAATATTTTCATCTATTTGCTACTTCCGGTTATACCGGAAGTTGCTTATAACTTCGTTTTTTTAAATGGGACACTCTGTATATTTTTACATTTTGGGATTCTACTCGAAGTCTTATTTCTTAAAATATGAGGTTTTGTATTGTCATACAGGGTAGTTTAAAAGATAATTACGTTTTTTTATTAATTTCGTAGCAACTTTCACACCCTGTAGTCTGGTTTGGAGAAGTCACTGGAGAAGTTTGACATCAAAAACTTTATTTATGTTCAAATGATTTTTAATATAGTCTACTATTGTCAGAAATTATTAGTATAGCTAATTGTTGAATTTTAGTATACAGGGTTGGTCGAAACTCGGAATGAGTATTTTCTGAGTATTTGTCTATTTCTTAAATGGAACACCCCGTATTTTAGTATTGTAATGAAACGATGTTTATGTTACTTTTCTATTTCTTAAGCATTCCCTATACCTAACTGCTTTAATTTGTGCTTAATTGTTAATCGCACCAACAATCTTAACTACGTAAGTATGTTGATAGCTCAACCATTATCGGGAATTTTAACGATCAGTCTAGATTAATATGTATGTATTTATTTCCGAAAAATTATTTGTGACTGAATATTTTCAAGGCCAACCTAATAAAATTTCACGTATTTTTTGTTGCAATTAATGTTTGGTTTGAATCACCAATAACTCACAAATTAAAGCAGTTAGGTATAGAGAATGCTTATAAAATAAAAAAGTACCATAAAATATCATTTCACTACAATACTAAAATACAGGGTGTTCCATTTAAGAAAACTCAGAAAATATTCATTCCGTGTTTTGACCAACCCTGTATACTAAAATTCAATATATAGCTATACTAATAATGTTTAACAATAGTAGACTATGTTAAAAATCATCTAAACGTAAATAGAGTTTTTGATGTCAAAGTACTATAGTTCTACAGGGTGTGAAAGTTGCTACGAAATTAATAAATATACGTAATTATCTTTTAAACTACCCTGTATAATAATATAAAACTCATATATTAAGAAAGGAGACATTGAGGAAAATCCAAAAATGTAAAAATATACAGGGTGTCCCATTTAAAAAAACGAAGTTATAAGCAACTTCCGGTATAACCGGAAGTAGAAAATAGACGAAAATATTTTCATTAAATAGATCACTCTTCAAAACCTCTTCATTCCAATTTTCATGATTCTGTTGCCTTTAGTTCTCGAGATATTTCTAATAGGCCCTTTATCTGCCTCACCCTATATCAGGGGTGGCCAAACTGCGGCTCGCGAGCCACATGCGGCTCTTTGAAGGATTACTTGTGGCTCTCGATTGTACCCGAGTTATTTTTCAATTTTGTATTAGATATGATTTAAAAAAATTATTATCGTTCCATAATATGTGTTTCAAAATGTCTTTTAATTTACTGACAACAAACATGAAAGACTTTGTAACAAATTCCATTTCCATCCAAGATAAGAATGATATATGACACATCGAAAACTGCGCTAACGAACATTACATAAGAGTGGCGCAATGTAAAAGTCAGTAATCAACCGAATCCAGACCGATTTTTGTATAACTCTTGCTACAGATGTAATTTGTATTAGGTACACATTTTGCATTTAAGTCATTTTACTCGACTTAGAAAAAAATTTTTACAATATTATACTAGAAAAACTTAACGAGTAGGTATATAAAAAACCGGAAGGAATATTGACCGAACTCCAAAATAGATTTGAAGACTTAAAATATGTTAAATCGTCTCTTCATTTTTTTTCCGAATTCATTTGAAATGAACATAGTTCATAAGGTGAATTTTTTATTATTACCAATATATGACCCAAACAACATCTGGAGAATTAAAATTAATAGAGACGCAAGAAGATCAAGCTCGAAAATAAAACTATAAGTCGACGCCGAATACCGAATTTTGGAAATTTTTACCAGAATCCAAGAAGGTACCCTAAAAAAAGAATGCTTGTCGAATTATTTCCATATTAGGAACAACGTACTTGTGTGGACCATTTTATTCCATTTTATAATTCGTGAAATCCTAACACCGATCAGTATTACCTAACCAGCATCTAAAAGAATTACTGAGAAGTCACATATTAATCACCAAATTCTAAAGAATTATCAAAAGAAGGAAAACAAAAATGTAATTAAGTTTAAATATTTCGTAATTGTATATCGGTTTTCAGTAAGTAAAAGTTCTGTTAAAAAAATTGTAAATACCTTCTATACATAGATACTTTTTGAATAAGTATTTTATTGCGGCTCGCGAAAAACTTCAACTTGTGAAAAGTGGCTCGGACTATTAAGAAGCTTGGCCACCCCTGCCCTATGTAGACGAGGGCATTTAGCACAAAATAAATAAAGTTTTAAATACAGCACATAGAGACTTGCAGTTTTTTGCACTATGTTTAGGATGACGTCAGGAATAAAGTCTACTATTCAAAAATAGATGGAAATGCATAATTGCACTGTAAAGTGCATAAAATGCATCAAAAATTGCATAAATATAAAAATAAAGTCAAAATCAGTATACTAAGGAACAAAATTTATTACTTTAGGGGTTTTGGAGTCACTGAATAAGATTACGCCATCAGAACTGACCCCCGGATCACCTGGTGTCCAAGGTCAGTGCAAGAGGCGTCATCTTCTGAAATTTCGATGGTTTTCGGCATTAAATCGATGCAAACGGATTTCTCACGGCTTTTAGGGGTCACTAAGTACTGATATGCCATCAGAATTGACCTCCGGAGTACCTGGTGCCCAGGGTCGCTACCAAGGCACGTCATCTTCCGCAGTTTCGAGGGATTTCGGCACTAAATTGATGCAACTGGACTATTCGGGGAGTTTTTGAGGTGGTTAAACACGAATATGCCATCAGGGCAGACCTCTGGATCACCTGGTGCCGAAGGTCACTGCAACGAACGTCATCCTCTGGACTTTCGAGTGCTTTTGGTATTAAATTGATGCAAACGGATTACTTACGGGCTTTTGGGGTCGCTAAACACGAATGTGCCATCAGAATTGAATTCCGGAGTACCTGATGCCCAGGATCGCTACTAAAGTACGTAATCTTCTGGAGTTTCGAGTGTTTTCGGCATTAAATTGATGTAAACGGATTTCTCACGCATTTTTGGGGTCATTAGAACTAAACTCCGGAGTACCTGGTGCCCAGTGTCGCTACTCATATTCTAGGGTTTCGAGGGTTTTCGGCATTTAATTGATGCAAATGGATTACTGGAGGGTTTTTGAGGTCGCTAAACACGCATATACCATCAGAATTGACACCCTGTTCACCTGGTGCCCAAGGTAGCTGCAAGAGACGTCATCTTCAAAATTTTGAGGGATTTCGGATTAAATTGATGAAAATGGATTACTCGGAGGTTTTTAAAGTTGTTAAACACGAACATGCGATCAAAACAGACTATCGTAGCACCTGGTGTCCGCGGTCACTAAAAGGGGTGTCATCCTCTGGGCGAGGTTTTTCGATACTATATTGACGCAAACCGATTACTTATAGGTTTTTGGGGTTGCTGGATACGAATATGCCATCAGAACAGACACCGAACCAGCTGGTGCCTAGGGCCCGCCATCTTCTGGAGTTTCGAAAGTTTTCGGTACTAAATTGATTCAAACGGATCATTCATGGCTTTTTGGGGTTGCTGAATATAAATATGCCGTTAGAATACACACTTTAGCACCTGGTGCCTAAGGCACGTTATCTTCTGAGGGCGTGAGTTTTCGGTACCAAATTCATGCAAACAAATTACTTTTGGGTTTTTGGGATTGTTGAACACGAGTATGACTTAGATGAAGGATTCTGAAGTACCTAGTGATTACGATGATCAATAATAACGACAACGCATACTAACATTGTCCTATTAGAATATAGTAAACCGATCTGGAAATATATAAATTTATAGTAATATATCATATTATATTTTATTTAGTAAAAATTTTAAATATACATAAGTAAGACAATTGAATAGCACAGTGACGTCGCTTGCAGTGACCATGGTTACCTACCAGGTGCTCCGTGGGTCTGTTTAATGGCCTATTTGTGTTTGGTGACCACAAAAACCCCCGAGTAATCCATTTTCATCTATTTTATGCCTAAAACCCTCGAAACACCAGTAGATGATGTGCCAGAATTAAATTCTGATGACATATTCGCGATTAGCGACCCCAAATACCCTCAAGTAATCCGTTTGAATCAATTTAAAATGTTTTTGTATTTTTTGTTAAAAAATAATGGTTATTATAAAATATATTAAATATATTATATATTATAATGGTTATAAAACTAAAATACAGGGTGTCTGCGTAACTTGGAACCACATGGGAAACTTTTTTAATATAAATTTTACGAAAAAAAGTCATTCCTTATAAAGTGCTCTGCATAGTCTAAAACCTATGATGCAATCATCAAATATCACATTTTGTCAACAGTATACGAGGTATGTATGTCAAAAAATATGAACTTCGCTCAAGAGCAAACTACCTTTATATTTCAAAATATCAAAAGATTTTATTATGAAAAGTTATTTGTAATTAAAAACCATATTCAAATATGCAATAACAGCCTTCTACTTGAAAAAAAAAAATTTCTGAAATTTTCCTAAATTACCGATTCCGAACATCATTTTTATTTATTAGACATGTAATAACTCTTTTATTAATAATTTTAGGAAAAAAAGTTATTCTTCATAAAAATCTGTGCATGGTCTAAACCTCAAGATGCAATCATCAGTTACCCAAGTTTGTTAATTTTATATGAGGTGTGACAAATAATATATATTTAGAAAGAATTCTAGAATTCTTTTATTTACTTATACTTTAGAATTATAAATAACTTTTCATATTAAAATTTTTTGATATTTTGAAATATAAAGGTAGTTTGCTGATGAGCGAAATTCATATTTTTTTATATAGGTACCTCGTAAAAAATTGATAAAATTTGACATACGATTTTAGGTTTTAGACCATGCAGAACTTTTTATTAAGAATCACTTTTTTCGTAAAATTGATAATAAAAGAGTTATCTGAATTGAAATAACTGAAAATAATATTAGTTATCCATAATTTAAAAAAAAATCCAATTAAAAGGATGTAATTGCATACTAGAATATAGTTTTTAATTCCAAACAACTTTTCATAAGCCATTTTCAATATTGTGAAAAATAAAACTACTTGACTCTTGAGTGAAATTCAAACTTTTTGACATACCTCGTATAATAATCAAAAATTTGATATTTGATGGTTAAATCTTAGGTTTTGGACCATGCAAAGCTTTTTATGAAGAATAACTTTTTTTCGTAAAATTAATAATAAAAAAGTTTTCCATCTGGAGACACACTGTATCAAAAAAGTATTTTTTATTTATTTTCTCACTTTTATTCATTTATATCTTATCCCTGCATATTCAAGAAAATCAAATTTTATTGCCTTTGCTTTTTTTAATTAATTTTCTAACTATTACTTTTAGGTATACTGTAGGTATACCTATTTATTTTTTTAATTACACGTTTTTTATACTGCTCTTTGAAGTCGCCTCATCAATTTTTTCAACTCTCCTCTGCTCTGATATCACAATAAAAAAAGTATTATAAAAGGAAATATTTGTCATTTTGTTTACTTGTTCAGACAAACAAGCTGGAGGGGCCTTGGACCATTGCTCTCGTCCCATTGGCGATGCTCTTTTAGATTTGACAGATGTTCTCAGATCTGACTGTGACCAATATGGCGGCGAGGCGGTAGTCTCTTTTTGTTTTTTTGTTTGTTTTAAGTAGGTGAGGATACAGAAGATGGGATTGTCAGAGAAGAATCTTTTTTAAGTTTATCTGAATCAATTTATTTTCAAAGCATATTTTAAGTTGGTTGAAGAACGCGTGGTGAGATGGACATAATATGGACAATAAATTCCATAGATACAGTGAAGCAAATAATTAAAAAATCGAGAGAATATTATATTATATATATATATATATGTATTGTTGTGATCTTGATTATTGATATGAGATAATAATTTTATATGTCATTTAATTTAATCAATGCTTTAATAATAATCTAATTAATTTACCAGATCACATATCAATATGTTTTCAATCTCAGGGTTTTTTTATAAAATTAATTACTTACATACGTGGCTTCTAAGTATTTCTTAATGGTTCCTAATCGGGATAGGAAAGAAAAGAGTAAAATAATAACACATATGGGTTACAATTGTAATCAAAATATAGTTTATTTTATTTAAATGGCAATCACTGCTTAATATTTGCTATATCTTATTATTCTTAAACATAACATTTATACATGGGAATCTTATTTTCTTTTGATTTCCAATTGAAAGTTTTTATTAACATTTAACTATTATGATTTATCAGCAACAATTCTATTTAAGTTTGATGAAGCTTTTCTGATATTATTGATTATGTTTTTTCAATTTTAAATGTGGTATTTACTACGAAAAACCCATACATTCATGTCCAAACAAATGAGACTGACCTTTTTCTGGTGCACTGAGAATGTCTTCACACAAGACCCGTTTCCTGCTATCCTTGGCTGCAATCAAAACCTCGTCCTGGCTTCCAGTAATGTTCTCCTCCGAAACTAGCTCGTATAGCTCTCGTTTCCTGCTTCTGTCGTGATGCTGTGTTCTACCTTTTTCGAAACTGCAATCAGCTACCGGGAACTCTTGGCTCAAGGAGGTTCTTTTACTCTCAACTTGGCCTACCTCTCGTTCTACGATAGATACTCCACACTCACGGAACTACACCGGCTTTCTCATCTCCGTACACTACCGTCTACGACTCGACTTCACTTCTCGACAGTTCAAAACATTCTGCTCTCTATTTGTCATTCATTCCCCTACTTTCTAAATATCCCTTCCAGATTCACAAATCAAAATTCCACCACCAACTCTCATTCGCAGTATTCCTCAAAACCAATTTTTAAACTTTCTAAATATGCTTAATGGATTTCAGAGAAAATAGTTAATTCCCATTCTAAAATTACTTTCTACTATATACAAATTTTAATGACCTATTCTCTATTTCCACTTAGTCTTATTTAGCATCGGCTAATGATGATAACGAACGACCTTCCGCGAACAACGATAATGACCTATTAACGATTTCACTTGAGTCTTATTTAATCACTTCTTAAAATTAAATATAACAATTTGTTGTATACAGGTTGTTTTAAATTTATATGCCCGTGGTTGAGAAAATTGAAAATATTTTATATTAAAGTGAATTTTGTTTATAATTATCAAATTTTAATTTTTATATCAAATAGAAATATAACAAATCCCCGCCTTGTATTCGATAAAATTTATCTGCATTTTTAAATAAATTTTCTCGAGGCAAAAACCAACTCCCTGTATATTTTCTTACTTTAATCTATGTCTTATACCCTAACTTACTATCTACTTCATGTAATTCTGTCTTTTATTCGTGATATTTGTATACATCGTGAATATTATAAATTCCTCGGATCTTTTCCGAGTTCCTGTGCCTCAACTCATAACTATTTATCCCATTTTCATTATTCACGATATACGGGCCTTCGAAAACAGGCATCAACTTTGCGCAAATGCCCCCAGGAAGATTTGATACTCGTAATGCCCTCACGAGTACTTTTTCACCCTTTTGGAAAGTCACTGGTCTTCTTTTTCTATTTTGTTCCTGTCTTTGGATATATTTTTCGTTGCTTCGCCGTAATCTTCTCTGTACGGTTTCAATCACCTGTTGATATTCTTTTGGCTCTTGGTCTTCCCATGGCCTTATCGGCATTACACCCTTCATGATGTATTCTGGGGTCTCCTTTGTTACTGTGCTCGGAATTGTATTTAGATACCTTTCTATTTCCGCCATTTTCCTGTCCCAGTGGCGATGTTGACCATCTGTTGCAATGCGAAGAAATTTCGTCACTTCCTGTATGAATCGTTCCGAAGGATTACTCTGTGGATGCCTGATGCTGACAAAATTTGTCTCTATTCCTCGTTCTCGAAGTTGTCCTTTGAAACGATCATTTCGGAAATACGTTGCATTGTCCAGTAGAATCTTTTTTGGTGTTCCTACTATGGCTATAAAATTGTCGATTTTTCTTAATATTTCCTCCCCCTTTGTGGTGCGGCAACTATATAATTTTACGTATTTTGAAAACACATCCACCATTACCAGAATATGTTTGTTCCTTTTAGTGGTCATAATTAGATCGCTTAACATATCTATTGCTACAATGTCTAGTTTGTTTCGGGCTTCAATATTTTTGGCAACATTTTCGTTTTTGAAATTCCGACTCTTATATTTTTGACATACATCGCACTTCTGGGTAATTTCCTTTGCAATGCGGTAATCCTGTCGGCTGATGTAATTTTCCCTAAAAACGAGCCAAACTTTTCTGCTACCGATATGCCCATTGTCCTCATGTAATTTCTTTATTATCTTTTCGGCCAATGTCTGTGTCACTAAATATAGTTCCTTTCCGTCTATTCTCTTAAAATATATGTCATTTTCTACTTCCGCTCTTCTTTTCTCTCTTTCCTCTAGGTCTTCTTGGTTTGTCCTTATCTCATTTAACGAATATATCCCTTCTTCTTGTATTAATCTATTTAGTCCCACCTGTAGAGTAATTGTTTCCTTTTTTCCCGTGTCCTCATCCCGTGTTAGAGCGTCGGCTATTATGTTGTCTTTTCCTTTTATATATCGGAACTCAAAATCATACTCCTGTAATAATAGAATGCCTCTATGTATTCTATTATTTACTAATCTATTCTTCATGATATGTACTAAAGCTGCATGGTCTGTTTCGATTGTGAATTTTGCTCCCAATAAGTAAAACCTCAATTTGTTTACGCAATATAGTACACTGGCAAACTCCAATTCTGTAACACTATATTTTCTCTCATGTGTTTTAGTCACTCGCGATATAAAACATATCGGCACTTCTTGGTCGTTTTGTATTTGAGACAGAACTCCTGCAAATTTTTGTATGGACGCATCAGTTCGGAGTATAAAAGGTAAATTGTAAATGGGGTGGTATATTTTCGTTCCTTTTGCGAATTCTCGTTTTAATGTTTCGAAAGCTTCCTCCTGTTCTTCTTTCCAATTCCATTTTATTCCTTTTTTAAGCAACTTTATCAGAGGGATTTCCTTTTGGCTCAAATCGGGGATCAGTTTTTTAAAATAATTAATCGTGCCAAGAAAACCTCTCAATGTTTTCAAATTCGTTGGTCTTGGGTATTCATCTATGAGCTTGACTCTGTCTTCGGATAATCTTACTGTTTTGGTGTCCAATTGAAAACCCAAATAAATGACTTCTTTTTGAAAAAATTGACATTTTTCAATGTTTAATTTCAATCCCGCTGTGTCCAATTCTTCCAGAATTATTTCTATGTGTTTCAGATGACTCTGAGTATCTTGTGAAAAAATTAATAAATCATCGATATAATGAACTATGAAATCTTCGTGGCGATTCAAAATGGTATGTAGAGCTCGGACAAGTGCAGCACAAGCACTCTGCAATCCAAACGGCACTACCTTAAACCGGTAGACAATACCATCAATAGAAAAAGCGGTGTAGTTTCTACACTTTTCAGCTAACGGTATCAACCAAAAACTGTGTTTTAAGTCAATTTTCGAAAATATGTGTGACCCGGTGATTCTTCCAAAAATGGCCTCGATGTTTAGAGGTGATTCATATTGTGATACAGTGTGCTGGTTGATATTCCTGGCATCTAAACATAATCTCAATTCTCCACTGCTTTTCTTTACTATCACAATCGGGTTAACATATGGTGAATCACATCTTTCGATGATTTGATCTTCCAACATTTTATTTATTTCTTCTTTCACCTCTTGTCGATACTTGTATGGAATCGGGTAAGTTTTTGATCGAAAATTTCCCAAGTTTTTCACCTCAAATGAATGTTCGTACTTTTTAGCCACTCTGTTTTCCTCATTGATCAAATTTTCGTAGTTTCTTAACATCAACCGCAATTCTTTTTCTTTCCCTTCTCCACATATCAATTTTCTGTCTTTTTTCTCAGATTCTTCACACATGTTTACCGTGCATTCTGCATCCTCGTTTGCATATACCTCCTCTTCAAATACCACTGTTTCAATCATATTCTTTTCACTTTCATTTTTTAGCTTTATTTCTTCTTCTCCTGAGCCCGTCTCTTCTTTTGAGGAATCCCAGGTTTCCTTTGTTTCTGATACTCTCAAATTTTCTTCTTCTGGGCTCAACTCTTCTTTTGAGGAGCCACAGGTTTCATTTTCTTTTATCTTTTTCTGACCTTTTCTCCTTTTTCTTCTTTGTCCTTGCTTCGCTGCCAAATTCATTTCCACTGTTTGTTCTTTACCTGATTCGTCCGTAATTTGTTTCTCATGTTCCTTGTCCTGTTCTTTTTCTTTTTCTTCTGTTAGTTTCATCGTATTATTTTTAAAATCTATCACTACATGTTTTTCTGCCAATTCGTCCACTCCTACTATCATGTCATGTGACATGTTTGGCATTATTACACATTGTAGTGCATACATATTCTTGCCCAGTCGTACCATTACTCGTATGCCTTCATTTATAGTTGCCAATGTCCGTTTGTTTGCGCCCACTAAATTTACCCTAGGTATTTTATAAATTAAATTTGTTAAGTTAACTTCTTCTATTAGTTTTCTGTTGACCAATGTTATTTCAGATCCAGTGTCTATCATAATTTTAATTGGTTTCTCGTTGATAAATCCATCCACAAATTTTAAATTAACTCCATTTTTCTTTTCGTTGTTTCTTGCCAATTTAATAAACTCCTTGGGGTTACAAAAGATTCCTGTTTGATTTTTGGTTTTTAGTGAGCGCCGTCGTGAAAAAACGCCGGTTGCTCATCGTAGTTTATATTTTCGTCATAATGTCTCTCTCCGTCATATTCATCTGTCTGGGTATTATTTACTTCTCTTCTATTTTCTCTTGGTCTGTCGGATCTGTTTCGGTTTTCTCGATATCCCTGTTCATTTTGTCTACCATTATTTCTGTTTTCTTGATTTGCGAGTGTGGTGTTTCTATTCTGGTATTCTCGATTTCTGTCCTCATTCCATTGCCTATTTCTTTGTTCATATTTTCCTCTTCCGTTGTCTCTATTTTCGTTTTCCCTTCTGGGATTAAATTCTCGTCTTGTATAGTCCCTCCTATTTTGATTTCTATCTCTGTAATCCTGTGTTTCTCGGAGCCTGTAATCTTCTCGCGACCTTCTTGATTTTCTTTCTCTTAAACGTGATTCTCTTATTTGTAGGAATTGGCATAAACTATCTATGTCTTTGTAGTTTTGCAATGTGATATGGTCTTCCAGCGTTTCTTCGAAATGTCTTGCAATCAGTTCGACTAATTGTTCCGATGAGTAATTATATTGTAGATGTTTTGCGTTATAGTAAATTTGTAATGCATATGTCCTTTCTGATATACCCATCCTATCATTGTATTTCCCATTTTGCAATTCCTTGTTAATTTCCAATTGTTGGACTTTTCCCCAGAAATAATTCAAAAATTTTTGTTCAAATTGTTGCCAATTGCCGAATTCTTCTTCTTTACTATCGAACCATAGGCTTGCTTCATATTTGAGATGGTTTCTGATAGTTTCTTTTGCTGTTTCGAAATTTCCGATGTGCTGTATTTTCTTTTTCAGGCTATTTATGAACGGCACTGGGTGTAATCTTCTTACGTCCCCGCCAAACCTTATCTTCACGTCATCTGTGCTATGTATAACCATTTCTCTTCTTTCTCCGACATTTTGTTGAGTATTGATTTCCGCAATCTTTCTTTCCACTTCTTCTATGTCTGCTTGAATAGCGTTTTGCAACTTGTTTTCCAAACTTTCCATTTCTTTTTTCTGGCAATTCGTTATCTCCTTTATTTTATTTTGGATTTTCATTTCTTGTTCTTTCATCTCGTTTTTCATTGTTGTCAAACATCCTTTTACTTCCTTTTCATACTTTCCTATGCGTTCCTCCATTTTCTTGTTGTTCTCTTCTATTGCTTGTTTTGTTTCCTTCTGATTTTCTTGCATTATTCTTTTTGTTTCATCTATTGCTTGTTTTGTTTCCTCCTGATTTTTATCCATTGTCCTTTTTGCTTCATCCATTGCTTGTTTTGTTTCTCTTTGATTGTCATCCAGCTTTTGTGACTGGAATTGCATCAGTTGTAATAGTTTATCTATTCCTGATAATTCTTGCTGTTCTGATGCCATGATTGTCGTGTCTAAAATATCTTCTTGGTCTGAATGTTCTTTTTGTTTTTTGTTGTCTTTGCTTTGGCTTCTTGTCACAGACATTTGTTTTCAAGAAGTACTGTCCCCGCCAAATATGAAATTTTACTAGTATGTTACCAAGACGACTTTTTCTCACCCAAATATTATAAATTGTCAATAAATATATCAAATGTAAATATCGTAAAAATAAAATATTAAATCAGTTATGTAAAATTTGTACCTAAAGAGATCTAAAATTTTATGTTATCAAATGTAAGTATCTCACTTTTTACCACAGGCATATAAATTTTCAAATACCGGCTTTACTCTTTCTATCCTTCAAATTTGCCACTAGAAATACTTTTCAAATGCCCTCCACGTTGGACGACAGTTGTTGTGATCTTGATTATTGATATGAGATAATAATTTTATATGTCATTTAATTTAATCAATGCTTTAATAATAATCTAATTAATTTACCAGATCACATATCAATATGTTTTCAATCTCAGGGTTTTTTTATAAAATTAATTACTTACATACGTGGCTTCTAAGTATTTCTTAATGGTTCCTAATCGGGATAGGAAAGAAAAGAGTAAAATAATAACACATATGGGTTACAATTGTAATCAAAATATTGTTTATTTTATTTAAATGGCAATCACTGCTTAATATTTGCTATATCTTATTATTCTTAAACATAACATTTATACATGGGAATCTTATTTTCTTTTGATTTCCAATTGAAAGTTTTTATTAACATTTAACTATTATGATTTATCAGCAACAATTCTATTTAAGTTTGATGAAGCTTTTCTGATATTATTGATTATGTTTTTTCAATTTTAAATGTGGTATTTACTACGAAAAACCCATACATTCATGTCCAAACAAATGAGACTGACCTTTTTCTGGTGCACTGAGAATGTCTTCACACAAGACCCGTTTCCTGCTATCCTTGGCTGCAATCAAAACCTCGTCCTGGCTTCCAGTAATGTTCTGCTCCGAAACTAGCTCGTATAGCTCTCGTTTCCTGCTTCTGTCGTGATGCTGTGTTCTACCTTTTTCGAAACTGCAATCAGCTACCGGGAACTCTTGGCTCAAGGAGGTTCTTTTACTCTCAACTTGGCCTACCTCTCGTTCTACGATAGATACTCCACACTCACGGAACTACACCGGCTTTCTCACTCTCCGTACACTACCGTCTACGACTCGACTTCACTTCTCGACAGTTCAAAACATTCTGCTCTCTATTTGTCATTCATTCCCCTACTTTCTAAATATCCCTTCCAGATTCACAAATCAAAATTCCACCACCAACTCTCATTCGCAGTATTCCTCAAAACCAATTTTTAAACTTTCTAAATATGCTTAATGGATTTCAGAGAAAATAGTTAATTCCCATTCTAAAATTACTTTCTACTATATACAAATTTTAATGACCTATTCTCTATTTCCACTTAGTCTTATTTAGCATCGGCTAATGATGATAACGAACGACCTTCCGCGAACAACGATAATGACCTATTAACGATTTCACTTGAGTCTTATTTAATCACTTCTTAAAATTAAATATAACAATTTGTTGTATACAGGTTGTTTTAAATTTATATGCCCGTGGTTGAGAAAATTGAAAATATTTTATATTAAAGTGAATTTTGTTTATAATTATCAAATTTTAATTTTTATATCAAATAGAAATATAACAGTATAACAGAGAAATGCACGTAATGTAATATTCATAGATTCTTTAGTCGAATCCTGAAGATATCTTTGACTAATCTTGCTGAGAATGCAAAAAGAAAAAGAGCTGTTAATCACAGTAAAAACAGCCAAAATCGAATACCTCCCCCTGTTACATAATGAGGAACAGTGAAAGATGCAGCTGCTGCAACTAATCTTGCAAGGAAAAGTAGAAGGAAAGCGAGGACCAGGATGGCGAAGGATTTTCTGGCTGAAAAATCTACGTAGGTACGTGGGTCAACACAACAACCACAAATCTTCTTAGAGCAGCAATGTGCAAAGTACAGATTGCCATGATGGTCACCAACATCTGAGACGGATAGGCACTACAAGAAGAAGAAGAAGATTCATAGATTTCAAAAGCTCTTTTGATACAATTAATCGGACGAAAATTATGGAAGAGCTAGAGTATCTTGGAACCCCAAAAAATTAAAACGTAAAGGCGGAGATACATATGCGCTCTGCGCGGTGTGCGAGCCGCTCGCGCGCAGCATGTTCGTCAGATTAGTACGTGTTTTCAAGTGGTGCACAAACGGCTCGCACACGGCGCACCACGATCTAAATTCTGTCGGTTTTTCAACAAACGCTTTGATGGTTCGCAATACGTATTTGGACGGGTTTGCGAGTGGTTTGTTGGTTTTGGCGCGCATGAGTTGAATATTTGTTAGTAATGGAATGGTCGGAACTGTAGGAAATATCTAACTTATTGATGTTTACCGTGGAAAATCATTATTGTGGGATCCTCAATAAAGAACCATATAATTTAGAAACAACTTAAATCCGATCTGAACGGAAATAGAAGATGAAATAAAAAAATGTACATGCGGACCTTTTTAAAAAATGTCAGTTCATTGTTGTACTAAAAATAACGTGTATTAAAAACAAGATTTACTATTTTATTTGGGCATAAGCCACAATTCGAGTTTGAAATCAAGTTTATTTGACCTTTCGCCTTTCACTTCGGAAATAGTTATCAATATCAAAAAAATATTCATAAGCAGATATATATTATGTGTCACCGGAAAGCGAAATAGGTAACGCACGACTTGGAGAACCTATAGTTTTCTAACTTCGTGTCTGGTGAAGCAACGCAGTTGAAACAAGCGGATATATTATAATTATGTCACCGGAAAGCGAAAAAGGTAAGACACAACTTGGAAGACCCAATAGTTTTCTAACTTCGCTTCTGGTGAACCAACAGAGTTGGAACAAGCAGATATATTATAATTGGGTCACCGGAAAGCCAAAAAGGTAACGCACAACTTGGAAGACCCAATAGTTTTCTAACTTCGCTTCTGGTGAAGCAACGGAGTTGGAACAAGTATATATGTTACAATTGTGTCGTCGGGAAGCGAAAAAGGTAACGCACATCTTGGAAGAGCCTATAGTTTCCTAACTTCGCTTCTGGTGAAGCAACTGAGTTGGAACAAGCAGATATATTATAATTGGGTCACCGGAAAGCCAAAAAGGTAACGCACAACTTGGAAGGCCCAATAGTTTTCTAACTTCGCTTCTGGTGAAGCAACGGAGTTGGAACAAGCAGATATATTATAATTGGGTCATCGGAAAGTCAAAAAGGTAACGCACAATTTGGAAGACCCAATAGTTTTCTAACTTCACTTCTGGTGAAGCAACGGAGTTAAAACACGCAGATATATTATAATTGGGTCACCGGAAAACGAAAAAGGTAACGCACAACTTGGAAGAGCCTATAGTTTCCTAACTTCGCTTCTGGTGAAGCAACTGAGTTGCAACAAGCAGATATATTATAATTGAGTCACCGGAAAGCCAAAAAGGTAACGCACAACTTGGAAGACCCAATAGTTTTCTAACTTCGCTTCTGGTGAAGCAACGGAGTTGGAACAAGCAGATATATTATAATTGGGTCACCGGAAAGCCAAAAAGGTACTATTTGACCTATTGGGTTGTGATTATTAGGTAGTAAAACCAAAAAAGTTAAGTAAAATTTTCCATTTTAGTGGGGACTTCCCATTTTGTAATTTAATTTTCCATTTCCAACAATCTTTTTACCGATTATAGCGCCATCTATCCATAATTCAAAAAAATGTTTCAAATAAAAATTGTTTATTTTTATACAAACAATCCAAATCTGCAATAAGAAACGGGGTCTACCATTTAAGATTTTAAAGTAACCCCCCACCTCACCTCCGTGGGGCGTCGTGTTTGGAACCATTCGATAGATTTTTCAAAAATATTGATAAAAGTATTTTGCAGTTTTTCGATATGATGTTTATTTTGCAAAAGATCGCGGGATTTGTATTTAAAATTTTAAATTTACCCCCCACCCCTCTCCTTGGGGTTCAAGTTTGGTATTTTTCGATAGATTTTTGAAAAATATTGAACACGTAGTTTTTAGTTTTTCAATCTGACGTTCATTTCGCGAAATATTCGCTTTTTTTGTGAAACTTTTTGACTCACCCATTTCCGTAGCCCCGCTCAAATCGTCATATTTTTGAAATATAGACTCTTTTGCATGTACTTAACTTACCTTATCTTAATCTGACAATTTCGAGTATTTTTAAGGATAGATTTTTTTTCGGGCCCCCCTGAACGAACTCCCCTGTGTTAAGAGCCAATATATGGTGGAGGTACATCTGCAGGGTACCACGTTTCTCCCCATATGATAATCTGACGCGCTCGAGTAACTGCAAAAATCCCCGCTTGGGCTCCCCTACCATTATATTTGTGTTGCCGGGAAGCGAAAAAGGTAGTTCCCGAAATGTTCCCAAACTGTGGCTTATTCCACATAAAATAGTAAATTGCATAAGATGACACAAGAAAATAGTTTCAGAACAATACCAAAATAAGATGTAGTAGAAGTACAGGACAGAGACATGATTATCTACAATTACTAAACGTTCGTAAGTTTCCTCTGGATCGTCAAAATGAAAAATTTTAACGAACAATAACCGCGCCACGAACGCGCGGCGCACACACGGCGCGGAGTTCGCGGCGCGGATATCTGTGTCCGCCTTAATATGCAACAGTGATTATAAAGAACGCCACAGAAAAGATAAGCTTCAACGGAACAATTTCTAAGGAGATCAAAGTACAGTCCGTCTAATATACTTACCGTTGCACGCCATTATCTACGTCAGAAATCTAAGTTGACATTGTTGCCTAATTACAAAATATTCATTTTAAATCAAATATACCACATACTTTTTGCGAAGTGGATTTATACAACAAAGCAAATTAATATTCAATGTAAATAAATAAAAACATTAGAAATAGAAAACAAGACTAAGTTATAATCTTATGTTAAAATAAATAATAAAAACAATAAATATAATAAAACAAATGTTTATAGTAAAATATTTCGTTCAAATACAACAAATATATAGTAAAATACTTAAAGAATAAAAACAAAGCTAAAGTGTCAATACCGCAACTATCAAATAAATGTTACCAATTTATGGCATGCCAAAATGTCACCTTCGTTCCATTACAGTTACAGTGTATTCCGAACAATTGTGCTTCATAAAAACGCTTTATAATCCATTTACCTATACAAATTAAATGAAACATATTATTGTGTATTTCTTTAACTTAACATTAGGTAGATAATAGAAATCTTCAAATATTATTTTTACGCGTATATAATGAAATATGGCTGTAATTCCAGTGTACTCGGCAAAATGTTTCTAAAACAGAACACACCTACCGCCTAAATATTTCGTGTTCGTATTATGTGACTTCACGGGCTATGACGCGGATGACGTGCAACGGTAAGTAAATTAGACGGAGTATAGGTAAACAAAGGCGTGAAATAAGGATGCTCTATATTATCCCGACACTCGATGCTTAAAAATTAAAGACACAACAACTAATGCGATAAAATAGCTGTTGATCTACCCAAAACGTACGTAAATAAACGTATCCAGTGTTAAAAATGCTTTAAAGTTAAAGACAAAAAAAATTATGCGATAAAATAACTGTTGCCCTACCCAAAACAGACGCATATGACTGGTACTAGAAATTCGTAATTTAGGTATGGCATATATTTATCTCTGGAAGATAAGTAGGCAAGGTATCTATCTACCAGTTTTCGTTTTTCTAAATAAGAGCATTCTGGATCATCATCATCATTCTCTTTGTCTTATCCCTATGCGGGGTCGGCTTCCCTAATTGCATTTCTCCACACAACTCTATCTTGGGTAGCGATGTGAAATTACGTGTAATTTCAGAAATTGTAAGTTACACGTGTAAAATTACCCAAAAATTACAAACCAGATGTAATTTATGTAACTTATGTAATTTATGTTCATTGTATTAAAAAATCAATTGTTTGCATTCATATTGAATATAATAAACACAAAGTAACTACATACTTATGAAATAAAGAAAAGTGGATAAGAAATACATACAAATAATAAAGAAATGAAAACATAGGTTCTTTAGTTTTGTTTTAAGCGGCTTTTATAAATCACAACTTCCTTTTTCGCAGACAACTGGAGACCTTCTTGTTATAAAACGTCGAAGTTTCAATTGTTTGCTCTTCCAATGAGCCTTGTGTAATTTTTTTTATCTCCGGCAAATCCAGAACTGCATCCTGAAATTAAATAGGAAAGTGTAAACATAGAGAGTAAAAATAATGGGTTTATAATATAATATATACAGATCTAACTACCTTGTTTTCGGCATCTGAAGTATCCTTCTCGACTTCCGTTTTTTTTTGGGGTTGTTCTGTGCCTTTACCCTGAAATTGATAATTTTGGAATATAAACAATAAATATGTATGTGTTTACACTAATTTACCGATTTCATTAAGACGTTTTCTAAAATGTTCACTTTGCTTTGTCTCAAAATGCGTGCTGGTCTCTGTTCCCTAGTTTCCATTCTTTGATCAATTTCATCATCGGTCATTGCAAAGTCAGCAAAATTAAAATCATCGTCGGAATTTCCATTTCCTGTTGTATTTGAATGCCATGATGATATTGTCTGAAAACATAAGATTTATAATTTTTTATTCGAAAACGGTGGAATGCATTGGAAAATCGGAAAAGAAGCAAACTGCATATATCACATGCACATATCACATATCTAAAAAATGCCTAAATTTAAAATTACCTCGTCTAATTCTTCCTCTTCGGAAATATGGTTTTCAATTACTTCTATCTCCTTCTGTAAGTTTCTACCTTCTATCGAAACGTTGTTCTGTACAGTCTCTTCTATAGGATATTGACTTTGTATGTGATGTTGTCGTGAACGTTTCAGCAATTTTGAATTATATTGTATATAATTTAAATTTGCTGCCCTTTGAGTTGTTAGGCGATTTCTTCTCTTCGTATGAATGCTGCTCTGGGAGCTAAAGCTTCTCTCTGTTGCCGCAGAAGTGCACGGCATTGTCAATATCCTGACTGCAACTTTGGAGAGGCATGAATGTCCACAAAATCCTTTCCACCATGTAACCAAAGAGACATTATCGAGTATGTTCCATAAAAATGTTTCGCCAAAAAAGTCTGTTTTAGCTAAATAGTTTCCTAAATCCTCAGTAATCTTTGACACTCCTTCATCACCAATCTCTATCGTGGTCGTGGTTGACATAGTAGTAATGTATTTCATCGCTTCAATCCTTTCGGCTGATGATAAATTTGCACCAACAGACCGAGGGTTTAGTAAGTCTGCGGCAAAATGGATCGGTTGAAGGGCGTATTCCTTCCTTGATATAAATTTATCCATCGCTTCTGTTTTTTCGCAATCCGTTAGTTTCACGCATTCTAAATGAGTAGATATGTTACTACCGATTTTCGCGAAAGTTTCACAAACCAAATGAATTGACGAAGAATCTCCTTCAAGACGTGTTATTGCTTCAGTAATTGGCTTAAGCAATTCAACAAGAGCGCTAGAATTTATCCAGAATCCTTCATCAAGTAAATTTGCTTTTGCGCTGCGTATTCTATCTTGAATTGTTTTATCTGGAGATATTGCTAGACGTTGTAGGACGGACTTGCATTTAGTCAGATCTTGAAGACATTTTACATGTGAACCCCATCTTGTTTTTACAGGTAGGCTAAGAGACACTCCACACTTCATCTCATTTCTTATTTCTGTGAATTGAGCTCTCAGTACTTGACACTGGTTAATAGTTTTAACGATATGTATAATATGTGACAAATGTGTCTCTATTGAAGATAATTTCAAAATATCGCTGCACAATAAATGTAATGTGTGCGCTAAACAGCCGTATGATACAAGATGGGGATACATCTCTTCACATTGTCTCACAGCCTTCCTCATATTCTTTGCGTTATCAGTCACAATAGCGAAAAATTTTTTAGGTCCATACTCCTCCAGAACTTCAACCATTAATTTTGTTATATATTCTGCGGTATGCTTCTCTGCTTTTGTTAGTACTGATTTGACAAATAACGGTTCGGGTGTTGTAACAATGAAATTAATTACACTTTCATTTCGCAAGTTGGACCAACCATCGCATTGCAATGATAAATTGTCAGCTTGCTTAATTTTATCATTAACTTGAACTTCAACTCGCTCGTACTCTTCGGTCAGGAGACGATTTGATAACATATATCTCGATGGTAAGGTGTATGAAGGTCTAATTTTTTTAAAAAACAATTTCCAATCTTCATTCTCGGTAATTGAATGTGGTGCTGAACTGGTGTAAATAGCTCTAGCAAGCAAAATATTCAATTCGTTATTTTGTTCGTGTGTCATTCGATCACAAAATGATTGTATTCTGTTGATTTTTGTGCAAACAGGTGTTTCCACATGAATGTTATCAGAAGCAGATGTTGATGCTGTGGAAACCGTTGATGATGTACAAGCAGCATCAGTGTTATCGTTATCCAATTTTGCCGATGTGATCTTTTTCATGGATGTTTCAAATGGAAATTTAGAGTGATTCCCCTTTGACTTTGGAGTTAAAATATTGAATTTAAGTTTTATCATATGCGGCACATAAGTGCATTGTTGAAGATGAGATTTCATTCTTGTAGCATTTTTTGCATGTACACTCTTGCAAAATTTACACCTCACATTTATGGTCTTTTGATTAGAAGAACCCGCAGGTAACACTTCAAAATAAAGCCAGATATCTGTCTTACGTTTCACCATGTTTTATGACCTAAAAAAAATATTCAGGTAGACTTAAACATTAAGAAGGGAAAAAACATTATTTTTCAAAGTATTTGATGGGCACGAGGGCATAAAAAATTGTTAGGCATCCTTAAATAGAAGAAAGATTAAAATTGAATCTGTGTAACAATTTAATGAAATTCGAATAAGCAGAATACTGGATCGGACAACTACATTATTTTGCCCTCAACGTTATCAAAATTTTTTATTTAGTAAGTTATGTCAGTGTAATTCAATTACACATGCTACATGCACAAGTACCCCCGTTGCTCCTATCATTCTTATAGTTATTGTACAGTAAACTAATCTAAAAAATCGAATAAAACTTGGTAAACCGAATTCAGAATTAAGTACTGTAGCCACATATAAAATGACGCGCGTTAGATTTAACGTACAGTCGATATGCGATAGGCCCGCCCCTGTGTTTCCCAATCTAAGGTTGCTATGGACATCACCGGCACGTGTTTTGCTGTTTGTAGAAATAATATATTTCTTACCTTATAGTTTCTGTGCTTCCTTATAAATAAATGTAAAGTAACCAACGCTGCGTGAATGAATAGAGAAAGAACAGTCGAAAACTAACTTATACATACACATTACACATACAATAACAGAAATGTAAACATAACCTGCCTGACTCAGACTAAGGAACGACTAACGAGCGACGAGCGTAATAGCACCCACTGGTTCGCGCGCGCCGGCACCGGCGCACCGCACTTACGACAATTGCGCGCGCATAAGTTGCCATAATATATGTAATTTTACCAGTAATTACATAAATTACGGTAATTTATGTAAATTTATCATAAGTTACGTTAAATTTCATAAATTACGTAAATTCCAAAAATTACATAAATTACATTAAGTTACGGGTATCATGTAATATTACCGTAAGTTACGTGTAATTTATGTAACGTAAGTTATGTAATTTTACAACTCACATCACTAATCTTGGGTCATATCAATGTTAATCCCCTTTACCAACATGTCCTGCCTTATCGTCTCCCCCCAGGTCTTCTTTGGTCTTCCTCTCCTATTCCTTTCAGGAATCTGCACTTCAGCTATTCTTCGTATTGGATGATTAACGTTTCGACGTTGAACATGACCAAACCATCTTAACCTATGCTCTCTCATTTTGGCATCAATTGGTGCCATACCTAGACTTCCCCTAATATACTCATTTCTAATTTTATCCTTCTTTGTCACTCCACTCATCCATCTAAGCATTCTCATTTCCGCCACATGCATTCGTTGTTCCTCTTTCTTTTTCACTGCCCAGCATTCAGTTCCGTGCATCATAGCCGGTCTTATAGCTGTTTTATAGAATTTTCCCTTCAGCTTCATTGGAATTTTTCTGTCACACAACACACCACTCGCTTCTTTCCACTTCATCCATCCAGCTCTAATTCTACTGCATGCATATCCATCTATTTCTCCATTACTCTGTAATACCGATCCTAGGTACTTAAAACTATTGCTTTTCACAATCATTTCACCATCCAAAGATACCATTTTATTTGTAGTATCTCCATCTTTAAATGCACATTCCAAATACTCTGTTTTTGTCCTACTAAGTTTTAAACCTTTTTCCTCCAGAGCTTGTCTCCACTGTTCCAGTTTTTGTTCTAAGTCTCTTTTACTATTTCCTACTAACACGACATCATCAGCATACATTAAGCACCATGGAATGTTACCCTGTAGTTTCGCTGTTATCTGGTCCAAAACTAATGAGAATAAATAAGGACTAAGCACCGAGCCTTGGTGCAATCCTACTTTCACCTGAAATTTATCAGTCTCCCCCACACCTGTCCTAACACTAGTCGTTACTCCCTCATACATATCTCTCACAATATTTACATATTCGCCAGGGACTCCTTTCTTATTGAGTGCCCACCACAGAATCTCTCGAGGAACTCTATCATATGCTTTCTCAAGATCAATGAATACCATATGAGCGTTGGTCTCTTTATTCCTGTATTTTTCCATCAGTTGCCTTACAATGAAAATTGCATCTGTTGTTGATCTGCCCTGCATAAAGCCAAATTGATTATCGGATATTTCGGTTTCTTCACGTATCCGTCTATCAATTACTCTCTCCCATATTTTCATGGTGTGGCTAAGTAGTTTTACAGCCCTGTAGTTTGTGCATTGTTGTATGTCTCCCTTGTTTTTGTAGACAGGTACTAATATACTGCTTCTCCATTCGTCTGGCATTTGTCCAACTTCCATAATTATATTAAATAGACCTGCTAACCAACTTATTCCTGTCTCTCCCAATGCTCTCCATACTTCCCCAGGAATATCATCTGGTCCGACTGCTTTTCCTTTCTTTATTTTTTGAGCGCTTGAGCCACTTCCTCGTTTGTTATTCTGGTAACCATTGCTGTTACTGTCTCCGTTAACTCCACAGGCTGTCTGTCAAATTCTTCATTTAATGAACTGTCAAAATACTTTCTCCGTTCTGAGCTTTCTGGATGTATTAAAAAAAAACGAATTACAAGACGCCATCTTCAAAGAGTTCTAGCTCCCTTAGTAAGCATTTTCGGACTAGGTGATTTGGGTTGAACCTTAATATTTCGAGCCCAGGAATCTACAGGTAAAATATTTCCGATTATTAATGAAACACTCTCTATATTAAATAATTAAATGATTAATCAATTTTTATTAAACATGCCCCTACTAATAATTAACAAGTCTAACCTTATTAAAAAATGGACGAAAACTTAGAAATGTGTAGGTAATACCTACTTGAATACTCTACAACTCTACAGCGGGGTTCTCAAACTTCTAGCAACTGCGTACCACCTGAAATATTTTGAAGATTTTGACGTACCACCAAACACCGGGGGGCATGAAATGGAAGGAATCCCACTCTCGATCCTAATTTTTGTATAAACATATTTACTATCAAAATCATGTCCATGTGGGTAGATGAAATCAGGAAAGAAGTCGAGAAGAAAGGATTGATATTGGAAAGTGCAAGAAATCTAACACAAGATCGGAAAGCATGGAGACAAACTCAACTCCACCAGCCTTACAACTAGGAGTAGGTAGGTAGAAAGAAACTTACAGTTGCCATTATTTCACTATTCACGTCCGGGATTGGCTCTGACCAGTTCACATACAGCTTCTGGTTCCACAGGATCAAAAAGTGGTGGCCTGCGTACAAGACTTTCTGATTTGTTAATAAATGTGTCATGCTGCCCATACGACATAATCATACTAGTTGAGAGTAATTTGAATGATAACTTCAGGGACAATGGATTGAGATGTGATGGTTTTGATGTTTTTCGTTGTGACAGAAGTCTGAAATCTAGTGACAAATTGAATGGAGGTGGTGTCCTGATATTTGTTAGGAGCAAGCTGCAATCTCATTATATCTCTATCAATGAAGACCGTATTGAACAACTTCTTATTTTGTGTTAGTTTGGTAAGTCCAAGTTTATTATTGGGGGTACTTATATTCCTCCTCATTCTCCCCGGGAAGCATATATGTGGCACTGCCAATCCATGGAAGAAATTGTTATTCAGTGTCCATCACTTAATATTTACATGTTTGGCGATTACAACTTACCAAATGCAGTATGGTCCAATGCTGAGTTTGGTGTCCTAGTTCATTGTCCAGGAAGTGATCCAGCTGTTGATGTAGCACAAGCTTATGGTTACCTAAAATTTTACCAACTAAACTCTTTACCTAATGACAGAAATGTATTTTTAGTACTGGTTTTCTCTAACGATAGGGACTTGGTTATCACAAGGGCGGGTGATCTCTCTTGAACTCTAGTTTACATAATTTCGGCTATGAAGCTAGTTTGATGGCCTTAAGCAAATCCTCCTCTTCATGTCTGTCCTATGATGAATTCTACTAAGTATGATTTCAAGAACGGCAACTACTTTGAGTTTAATAACTTCTTGGCTGCTATAGATTGGCAGGAATGCTTAGGTTATAGCGATATAAATGTATCAACTCAAGTCTTCAATGAAATTCTTGCTACAGGTATCGCTATTTTTGTATCTTTGAAACGCTATAGATCTTCTGCCGTCACAGCCTTCCTGATTTGATGTTTTATAATGAACGGTCAGCTTCTAATGGACAAGGTATTGCTAATTTATTCAAAGATTTCTTTCAGACTGTTTACTTACCCAGTAATAACGATCTCAAGTTAGCCAGTGCACATTTAGATAGCAACATCGGTGCTTGCTTCAATATCACTGACTTTACTGTCACTGATATTTTTGATGTTCTCTTCCAAATAAAACTTCCAGCGGTCCAGATGGTGTTCCTAATTTCCTTTTAAAAAAATGTGTCTGCACTGTTGTTGGGCCATTACTGTTATTATTTAATAAATCCTTACAGTCTTCTACATTTCCAGGTGCTTGGAAGGAGAGTTTTGTTGTACCCATATTTAAAAAAGGTAAGAAGAATGACATAGAAAATTATCGTAGTATATGCATTCAATCCGCAATTCCCAAACTCTTTGATAGTTTGGTAGCTAAGCAGCTGTCGTGGGTGTGCAGGGGTCTGATTTCTGAATCTCAGCACGGTTTTTGCAGACAAAAATCTACAGTAACGAATCTAGTTTGCTACCAATCTGATCTCTTAAAGCATATGGAAGATCGTAAGCAGATTGATGCTATTTATACGGATTTCAGTAAGGCATTTGATCGTGTTGATCACCAAATTCTCCTTAATAAATTTGCATCCATAGGTTTTCATGTCCATTTTGTTGAGTGGATTAAAAACTTTTTATCTGGTCGTACCCAACGAGTTAAAGTGGGTGGTCTTTTTTCTGATGTTATTACTGTAAGTTCTGGTGTTCCACAGGGTGGGCAAACGTCTCCCCTGTTTTTTGACTTATTTGTTAATGATATCGTTAATTGCTTCTTATATAGTAAATGTTTAATGTTGGCTGATGATGTAAAATTTTGGCAAGTTGTGAATGATATTGAGGATCAGAAACTTTTACAGGCTGATATGGCTCGCTTATTTGATTGGTGCATTTGCAATAATCTTCAGTTATGTGTTGAGAAGTGTTGTTATATTAGTTTTTCCCGTAAGTTAAACATATCACATAGACAGTAAACCTCTTAGATGTTTATTACCGCCATTATTTGGCGACTACATATCGTTTAATAATTTATAAACTCGCAAAATAAACACATCTCAATTATTTAATTGCAATTTTCTTTCTATAGTGCAGTCACTGAAGGTAAAAATCAACTATGACCTCCGATTTCGGTAAATCTCCATTCATTTTCACGAAAATTGGTGAGTGGTTAGAGGATACCTAAAGAAACAAAATTAACAATAACAACTTGCGGTTTTAGCCTGGGGTATATGTCACCCCTTCTCGGGGGTTAAAATTACTTTATTAAAAATAACCCCACAAATCGAGAGACGGACAAATTTTAAGCAAAATTTGTTATTTATAATGTTATTAAAATAAATCAATACTTTTTGAGTTATTAAAGATCAAATATTTTAATTTTTGTGAAACAAAATGCATGCTTTAAAGCGATTTTTCATAAATAACTCAAAAACTGTAAGTTTTTACAAAAAAGTTTTCATTGCTTACCTAAAAGTAATGTTAATTTAAAATAAGTTATAGGCAATTAAATGTATATTTTTTCTGCGACTATTCAAATCTAAGGATTCAAGCTTAAATAACGGGAAAGAGATGCATTTTATGTAACACTTACTAAATACTTGTCAAAGTTCTTAGAAATACCTATCAAATGAGCTCTAGAAAAAGTTGATAGCATCAAAATTTATACTGATTTTTCCAAAAAAAAAAAATGAATTTTTTTTAATAACTGTTAATTTTTATGATATCAGGCACATCCAACTATTTGAAAGGTAATTTCAAGAGCTATAAAACTGTATTACATTAATTTAATCTTTCAAATACTTTATTTTTTTAGGATAATAGTAAAGGGCTCCTGTTACATTGTTTTCGTAGTAAAATTTAGGCTTAAACGTTTCTATCTTCTTTATTTTGATTCATACAGAAATCAAAAGACAAGTAAAATCTTTGCTGTGTAATAAAAAAACTCAAATTTCGTTATCTATCATTTTTTACGTGTATCGAACATTGTTGGAGTTATTATCAAAAGCAAATAATTTACGAAAATTTGAAAAATTTTGATTTTTTTAAATCATATTTAAAATAATAACTCCAACAATATTTTACTTTACTTAAGTACAACTCTCTCTCTCTCTCTTAAGCCGTGAATATGGGATGGTTTTCTTGCGAAGGGGTTGTAGCTCAATAGCCGAAATGCGCGTGATTTAAGAGTTTATTCTTAGAATATAAGCTATACGAATTAAACTACTATTAACTTTTTTGTAAAAACTTACATTTTTTCAGTGATATACGAAAAACCGCTTAAAAACATGCATTTTTTTCACGAATAATTAAAATATTTGATCTTTAATAACTTAAAAAGTATTGACTTATTTTAATAACTTTATATAACAAATGTTGCTTATAATTTGTCCTTTTAATGATTTGTGCAGTTATTTTTTATAAAATAATTTTCACCCCCGAGAAGGGGCGGTATCCACCCTCAGGGTAAAGGTGCAAGGTGGCACCATGTCACCTTTGTTTCTTGAGGTATCCTCTAACCACTGACTAATTTTAGTGAAAATCTATGAAGGTTCACCGAAATTGAAGGTAATCGTTGATTTTTACCTTCAGTGACTGCACTATACAAAATAAATTGCAATTTACTGATCTAAATTCGTGTAATTTGGGAGCTCATAAATTATTAAATGATATGTAGTCGCCAAATAATTAATTTAATGCATTTTAAGTAGGTACAACTCTCTCTTAAGCCGGGAAGATGGGGTAGTTTTCTTGCGAGGGGGTTGTAGCTAAATAATCGAAAGGCACGTGATTTAATAGTTTATTCTTAGAGTATATAAGCTATAGGAATTATATCCGCAATACGATATATTTTAAGTTTTCTCAGCATTTTTCTCTTAAGTTAATCAATTAAAAGGTTGTTTGGGGGTGAAGGGGATGAGCTCAAAAATCGAAACTATATCATTTCAAGAGCTCATAAATAGCTCGTAATTCTGCCGCAAAAATCGATTCAATATTCCTATTTTTAAGTAGTGGGGGGGCTGACTCAACCCCCCCCACTAAAATATTAAATTCCTGCTCAGTGGAACGAGCTCAAAATTTTTAATTTGCGGAATATGAAAGCTCATAAATAGCTCATAAATCAGGGCTATTTGTTTTTTAATTTTTGGAAGTGGGGGGGGGGGCAGCTTAACACGGGTCACTAATTTTGCAAAACCTCCGCCTCCGGTTCCAATAATTCAATCAAGGCCGTACCTATATCATTTTGTAGATTTTTAAAAATAATAAAAATTGCATTTTGTTAAAATATTTTATATTTGTTAGCTTACGAATTTTAATCATTTAAAAAATTAAATAGTTTATAACAAATTCCAGATACTTATGATGCAAAATCAAGTTTCCAAATTCAAATTTATAGACCTGGATCCCGCGTACCAAAAAAAAGTTGATTAATAGCAAGCTAAAAATTTGTTAATAGCTTTACGGTGTCTAGTCGGACAAACTTTGATGTACGGGAACACTGGAAAAGGGGAAGTTTTAATTGTGGAACAGGTTAAAAATTTGGAACGTCAGACTACGAAAACGTTCCATGTATTTTGTCGGACAGAACTTCCAATTGATTTGTTACCATTTCATTAAACTCTCATGCAAAAATCAGACTGGTGTTTTTAAAAAAAGAACATGTCAAATGACATTAATCATGTTGGTTAGTAATAGCAGTGTGATTTTTGCATGAGAGTTTAATCAAAGGGTAACAAATCCATTGGATGTTCTGTCCGACAAAATACATGGGACGTTTTCGTAATCTGACGTTCCAAATTTTTAAACTGTTCCACAATTAAAACTTCCTCTGTTCCAGTGTTCCCGTACATCAAAGTTTGTCTGACTAGACATCGTTAAGCTATTAACAAATTTTCAGCTTGCCATTAATTAACTTTTTTTGCTACGCGGGATCCAGGCCTATTAGGAAGTCAAAATACATTTCGTGTATAATATTAAATATACGACATATGACAGAGCCTCGAAACAAATAAGAAGCGTTGAAAAGCCCTATGTAAACCGACTATTATAATACAAAAATAATGAATAGGCTAAAGGTTCTGAATCAAAGGCCAGAAATCAAGACAAAAAAATGAATGATAAAATAAAAAACAATTAAAAACTTACGGTCGCCATTATTTCACTATTCACGTCCGGGATTGGTTCTGACCAGTTCACGTACAGCTCCCGGTTCCACAGGATCAGATTATGGGGCGTCAACTGCCTGCGGGCCAAGCTTGCTTTTTTGTGCGTCACAAACTCAACAAACGCAAATCCTCGATTTTTATTGGGCTCAAAATCATCTGGATACATAATTACATCCATGACACCGTCCACTGCGTACCTTATTGCTTCAAATAATTCATCTGCCGATTTATCTGTTGGTATATTTCCCACGAAAAGCTTGCAATTGTCCACGGATTTTGAAACGATGATTTTCAATCCTGATCTCAGTGGTACGCCATTTAGCAAATATATTGCGTTATCTGCTTCTTCAGGTGTAAAATACGAAGCGAAGGCAAATCCTCTAGTTTTATTCATAAAATCTAGCATTAATCTAAACTGACACAATTGCCCAGCTTGTTCAAGCAGTGGAATTAACTCATCTTCATAACACGATTTTGCCAAATTACCAACGAAAACTTCGCAATTTCTACGGGTCGGTCTGTCCACATAATATTTATGCGAAAAAATTCGTTGACCATTCTGACGCACTTGTATATAATCAGGTCTATTCTTCAATAATCCGTCTAGTTTAAATTGTATCTCCTTCTCACTCTTTGAGCGCTGGAATTTCTTTGACAAGCAGTCCATCTTGATGCTAAAACAACCAACCATCTCACAGTGGTGAAATTCGACGAAAACCTGGCCAAAGTGTAAAAATTTAAGTTTATAGATATACCCCGAGAAAGGGCCTAGCTGGGTAAGATGATGAAAAGTGCCCCCAACTCGATTCAAATTTCATATAGGTCACCGTTTAGCATATCGACGGGTTTTTGACAAAACGTCGTAAGCACCAATTTTCCGAAAATGGGATTTTTATTTTAAATGGTTCCTTACGATAGTTTACAGGTAATTCAAAATTATGTTTCCCATAATAACATCCTAAGTGTCCAAAATTGAATTTAATTTTTATCGTAACCACCGCATTTCAAACTTATTTTGTGCCTTTGGTATCGTAAACGGCAAGGTAGTACCGACAGATTATAGTAAGCGCCATAAATCTTGTCGGTTACGTTTGCATGTTTTACCGCTTACGATAAGATTCAATGACCAAAATGACCCTTAGGAGGATTACTCAGTGTTATCTTAAATGTGTTAGAACTCAGTCAGTGCAATTTTTATATTTCGCTAGAACAATTTAAAACGAAAATAATGGTAGTTTTGATAAATCCTCTTATTCAATAGATGCGGTAAGTTTTTAATACTTGTTTTTATGGTTTATTGTCTTTAATAGAAGTTTAAGTCTAATTTGGTAATGACATAACCTATGTTTTTTAGTTGTTCTTGTGCAAATATCATAAATATTATATTTGCAACAAAAATATATCAACTTATAGTACGTTCACTGAAACCTGAAACAAATGTAGGGGAGTCAATATAGAACGAATATTGAAACATAGTTTTTAATTCCAAACAACTTTTTTTTATTAGCAATTTTCGATATAGCTACTTTACTCTTGAACAAGATTCATATTTTTGACATACAAAATTTAATATTTGATAGTTTTTTTTAAACTGATAATAAAAAGTTATCAATAGGTTCCAAGTTACGCATATAAGAGCTCAAAAAAGCTTGTTATTAAATGTATTTTAACTAAGTTGTACAGAAAAAGGTTTTGATGACTTTGTACAAACAGTTATTTAACTGATATTTTTGGGTTATTGTATTACATTTTTGATATCTTTCTTAAAGCAAAATATTTTACTGTATTTTAAAGGTTACATCTTAAGCTTTAAAAAACACCTATAAAATTGTAATATCTGTTCAAACTTGAGTAATACGCTCTAAAGGTGGTAGTAATTCTGTAAAACTACGAAGTTCTCAAAAATTACATTTTTTTGGAGTCGTATCATTTGAATTAAATTTTTGAGATTTTTTTAGTACATCATTTAGTACAGTGTCATAGATTAATTAACGTATTAAATTTTATTTTTCTTTGTCGATTTTTATTATTAGTAATATTTTTTCTACGAGCGTGCAAAAATGTCTACTTTCGCGCACGCACTTTAGTTTAGAAAGTTTCACTTTTCCGCACGCGTGTTACTTTTCCTCACGCGGTTTTTACTTTTCCGCACGCGTGTTAATTTAGATATATTAATATGGTCTTAAAGTAATTATAATACATGCAATAAACTAATATTTACATATTATTTACTAATTTATTTCAATATATCTTATTGCGTTCCTGTTTTAATGAAATTAACGCGACAATTCGATGAAATAAAATTATTTTGACATAATATTCGAAAGTCAAATCGGTAGACTATAACAGTCGTTTTGAATCATCGTCATGGAAACCAAGATCGTCGTCATGCTTACTAATTATATTGAAAGTTTGGTTTTGACAACCTTGTCAAAGAATTAATTTGTGTATGTATTTTCAGTAGTAATTGCACAAGAGCTCTAAAATTATTGAATTTTTCCCGAGTATCACTTTGGCAGTTTTAATTTCACGAGCCAAAGGCGAGTGAAATTATATCAAAGTGTCACGAGGGCAAAAATTCTATATTAATTTTAGAGTTCGAGTACAATTTGTTGCGATTATTTCATGAATAAAACTGTTCAAAACCAAAATTTTATTGTAATTTATATGTAAGTACCAATTAGTGAAATTAAACATACAGTTGTTATAAATATGTATTTGACGGTTGAAAGTCATCACTTTTATAATTTTTAAAACATTTGTCATTAATGTCACTGAATGTATTTTTTCGTAGCAACGAAGGGCATCTGACGTAATATGCTTAACGACGGGAGATTATCAAAAATTATCACCTTAATTTGCATGTCTGTAGCTTTCTATTGGTCAGAATCTCCTATGAATGAAATAATCATATTAATTAAATTAATTGATTAAGATTTGGTAATTTTTTAAAGACTCTTAGAAAAAATATTGTTCCTAACTCTTGCAGAAAGTCTCTTTTCCGCACTCTACTGCTTGCCGAACTCCCGCTTCGCGTCGTTCGGCAAACTGCAGTCGCGTGCGGAAAAGAATGACTTTCTGCACTTGTTAGGAAAATAACTATTTTCTGTTGAGATACTTACGTTATTTATGAATATTCATTTATAGAATGATACCTTGAAACTATAGTATGTTTACCTTAAGCGACAAGCTTCAACTAAAATTTACACAGACAAGGTCTGACAAAGTATCGCATGTTACATAATTTAATAAAAGAATGTTATATTACAGTTTTTTTTCTTAAATTAATATTTTTTTATGTATAAATTTATCACAGTTTCAAAATTTTAATTATATTAACCAAAAAGTCGGTAGAAGAAAAAGTCGTCTCCTGTAAAATGTGCGTTCTGTCGGTTACGATGTTTTGTCAAAAACCCATCGATATATAGTGAAAACTAACTTTCTGAAATTTTTAGCCCTATAGGTGGTCATGTGACCCACCTAGAGCCTAATTAGGGTTTTTAGGTTTTTATTTTTTATCTCAGACGCATCGAGAACTAGCGAAAAAATTTTAAACAAAAAAGTTGTAAGCTTTAAAAAGTTCTGTCCGAAAATTTTTTTTTTTTAATTTTTGGCGGGAAATTTAAATTTTAGAACGATTTTAAAATTTTAAATGAGTAGGTATAAAAAAATAAATACGACATTAGTTTTCACGAAAAAAATATATAACGTGTATTTTTGCACAATGTTTCACCCTAAATTTTTAAAAATTCTAAAATTGGTGAAACGCACCTTTAAAAATAAAAAACCGTATTTTTTTTTATTATTTAACATATCTTTTTTTGGTACATCCACTCGCTAAACTACCCCTCATAAATGAGAGAATCCGTTCTCTCAGCAACAAATATGTCATACGAACGAATAATGGTAACAACCAAAGGGCTAAAAATGTCCTAATTACCCCTTGCAATCGGCGAGGGCATATACTCACCGGGACGCCCAAAAACAAAGTTCCATTCCCTCCGGCCAATCTTCTACAATTGGCCAGAAACGAACTTCCCGATGAGTACTACGAAATACTTGAACAAACTCCCTTAATGTATCGCAGATAAACAACTGCATCCCCACACGCTGATCTAAGAGCCGTTCCTTTAAGGTGACAGATTTGGAACCCCCTCACTGACTGGTCGCTTGCTGAGCATGGCAATTTCTATCTTTCGCTTCTACAGCTTCTGCGCTAAAACCACCTTCTTAACCCAATCCACTAGCAATTCTGCTTCTCCACATACCATCGACGCAATCTCCCACACTCCTGAAAAGGAGGATCCTTCACCCTGAAGAGGCTTAAGCCTAAACGGGGTATAAACGACGAGTTTTCAACTTCAACATATCTTTTTCGTTTTTTTTTTGGTTTTTTGATACAATTTTATACATCTTTTTCAAAAAAGGTAACATCGTCACTAGAATAGTTATAAAACTGAAAAATAATTGGGGTTTGCTTAATAAAAATTTTTTGAAACGCCATCCATTTTCAAGATACATGGCTTTGAAGAAAACAAAATTTTACATATTTTTACGATTTTGCCGAAACTACTGGCAACATTGTAATAAAACTTGGCGGGTTTTAAGAGGTAGTTGTTATTGTGCATGTTTTGTCATACAATTAAGGTTTTGATATTCATCATTGGCGCGCATAGGGGTGGTCTGAACTTTTCAAAGAAAAAAGATAGTACGCCACTGACATATTTTAAACTAACAATCGTTTTTGAATTCACCGTTCAATTTGTGACAAAAAATCTATCTTCCTATTTTTTCATACCACGCGCCATTTTTATTCAAAAAATAAAACATCTTAACCCTTAAAAAAGTATTCGTACTTCTAATAGATTCTACATCTACATAAACTCGTACATCCATTATAAAAACTAATTCGAATACTTTGGAAGCGTTAAGATATTTTATTTTTTGCAGCAAAACGGCGCGTCGTATGAAAAAATGAGAAGATAGTTTTTTTATCGCAAATTGAACAAGGAATTCAAAAATGATTGTTAATTTGAAATATGTCAGTTGCGTACTATCTTTTTTCTTTGAAAAGTTCAGACCATTATCCCTATGCGCGCCAATGATGAATATCAAAACCTTAATTGTATGACAAAACATGCAAAATAACTACCTCTTAAAACCCGCCAAGTTTTATTACAATGTTGCCAGTAGTTTCGGCAAAATCGTAAAAAATGTGTAAAATTTTGTTTTCTTCAACGCTCTGTATCTTGAAAATGGATGGCGTTATAAAAAAAATTTTATTAAGCAAACTCCAATTATTTTTCAGTTTTTTACCTATTTCAGTGACGGTGTTACCTTTTTTGAAAAATATGTATAAGATTGTATAAAAAAAAACGAAAAAGAAAACCAAAAAAATGCGGTTTTTCATTTTTATAGATGCGTTTCACCAATTTTAAAAATTTGAAAAAATTCAGGATGAAACATTGTGCAAAAATACACGTTATACCTATATTTTTTTCGTTAAAGAGAGTGTCTTAGTTATTTTTTTATACTCATTTAAAATTTTAAAATCGTTCTAAAATTTAAATTTCCTGCCAAAAAATAAAAAAAAATTTCGGACAGAAATTTTTAAAGCTTACAACTTTTTTATTTAAAGTTTTTCGCTAGTTCTCGATGCGGCTGAGATAAAAAATAAAAGCATAAAAACCCTAATTAGGCTCTAGGTGGGTCACATGACCACCTAGGGGGCTAACAATTTCAGAAAGTTAGTTTCACTATATATGCTAAACGGTGACCTATATGGAATTCGAATCGAGTTGGGGGCACTTTTCATCATCTTACCCGGCTAGGCCCTTTGATATGAACCTTGCTCTGTAGGTTTTTGAGAATCATAAACGGCCGTTAAGGGTAGAACAGTACAAGCAGATCATGCATGGGCGCCCATATAAAAAATTTTACGGGAGGGGCCAGACTTGAAGATGTTGCACATTACATTTTGTATACTTTTGATGACAATATATAGTTTAAAGCAACAGAAAAGCTAGGGGGGCCGTGGCGGTGCCCATGGGTATGAGCGCCTATGAGATCATATATTTATATTAGTGTACATAAAGTTGTGATTGAACGACAGCGGACCAAATACAAATTAAGTATGTTATACAATAATAAGACGTGTATTATTTTGTTAGTTTATAGTGGATGCTATATCTGGAGGTACAAGTTTATAAGTTGAGTATTTTAATATACTTTTTAGACTTTTTTCGTAAAATAGACAATGGGTCTATCGAATAAAAAGAAGTGTTTGCTTTTACTTACAAGTATTTAAGTTTTTACTTAATGGGTCTATTGAATAAAAAGAAATATTTGCTTTTACTTACATATATTTAAGTAATTACTTAATAGTAATTGAATAAAGTCATTTCTTTAATGCTTTATTTAATTACTATTAAGTAAATACTTAAATAAGAAAAATTAAATGCAAATACTTTTTTTTATTCAATAGACCCAATACTAATTGAATAAAGTCATTTCTTTAATGCTTTATTCAATTACTATTAAGTAAATAATTAAATACGAGGAAATACAAGCAAAGACTTCTTTTTATTCAATATAATCTTTATTTACAACATATTTGCAAAATATTAGCAAGAATTTTCGGTTCTTCTTCATAAAATTCCAAATCGAATATTTCAATGTGAAATAACCCAAAAACGGAGCACTTTTCGAGATTGAAATTCGTTGAATTCATTTCAACTTTCTGAAAGTGTTTAAAAAAGGATTATTTTTGTTTTTTAAAAAAACTTGTAACATTAAAAGTAAGTGAGTTACGCTCAAAATATTGTTGGTCCCTTTTATTTTTTGGTAAAAAAATCGCGAAAATTACCCCCTAATTAACATCACAAATAAATTTTATCATTACTACTTCACAAGTTACTTTGCTTATGTATTTTTTATATAATCTGTAAGTTTCATCGGTTCAAAGTGCTTATTTTTGAAAAAGCTGTAGTTAAAATGGCTTGAAAGAGTAACTAATCACGAGTTTGGGCAAATTTTGAACAGCCGTACTAGCATAATCAATTTTAGTATAACAAGAAAACAAAAAAGGAAAAATATTCTGAAAAGCAAAACGTACATTTTATTACTCTTTAAGATTTTTGGTATTATTAATAATTTTTAAGTTAATTCCATGAAGAATTCCGTTTTTTTTTCAAAATTAAAAAAATGTTTTATTTTGAACCCAATTTTTTTCCAAACTGAGCACTTTGGACCAACGAAACTTATAAATAATATAAACAATACAAAATTTTTGAACTCACACGACCAAAATTATTAAATAATATAAAAATAAGAAAGCAAAAAAAAATAACAAAAAACGGCGGTTCTTGTGTAAAAAAAACTGTTAATTTACTGAATCAGCTGCTCCATATTTTGTTCCTACATTATTAACTGACCATAATAGCCCGATCAAAGAACAATCTGCCCAAAAAAACATAAAGGAAAGATGAAAATTTGGGAATAGGTAGTTGAAATTGTCTATTATTATATAAGAAAAAGTTTACAATTCTACATCCCCTCCATTTTTCAAAAATTGAGGGGAATACCCTCCTCTCGAAGGTGAAAAATATACATTCAAAATAAGTCCAGAATTGGATAAAATGACTAAAATTCTAAAAGCAACTTTTGTTCTATAGAGTTTTTTCCCTAAGTCAATACTTTTCGAGTTACTTGCAAGTGAATGTTCATTTTTAACAGAAAAAAACATGTTTTTGGACGGTTTTTCGGAGATAACTCAAAAAGTAAATATTTCAGCGAAAAAATATTCTGAGTAAAAATATAGCTTATAAAAAACTGAAAAAAATTGTGTATGCTTGAGGTCTGTAGACCCAGTAGAAACAGAGTTGTAGCTAATGAAAAGTATATTCTTCTTCATAAAATTCCAAATCGAATATTTCAATATGAAATAACCCAAAAACGGAGCAGTTTTCGAGAAAATTCATTTCAACTTTTTGAAAGTGTTTAAAAAAGGATTATTTTTGTTTTTTAAAAAAACTTGTAACATTAAAAGTAAGTGAGTTACGCTCAAAATATTGTTGGTCCCTTTTATTTTTTGGAAAAAATATCGCGAAAATTACCCCCTAATTAGCATCACAAATAAATTTTATCATTACTACTTCACAAGTTACTTTGCTTATGTATTTTTTATATGATCTGTAAGTTTCATCGGTTCAAAGTGCTTATTTTTGAAAAAGCTGTGGTTAAAATGGCTTGAAAGAGTAACTAATCACGAGTTTAGGCAAAATTTGAACAGCCATACTAGCATAATCAATTTTAGTATAACAAGAAAACAAAAAAGGAAAAATATTCAGAAAAGCAAAACGTACATTTTATTATTCTTTAAGATTTTTGGTATTACTAATAATTTTTAAGTTATTTCCAGGAACAATTCCGTTTTTTTTTTCAAAATTAAAAAAATGTTTTACAATGACGTCGACTTTGCAAAGTAACAAGACACTTACTCAACATACACACTACACATGACACTAGGTACCTAACTGTTCAAAATTACCGTACCTACCATGCCAATGGCCATTAGTTGTCGAGTCATTAGCTAAATAAAAAAAAAATGTTTTATTTTAAACCCAATTTTTTTCAAAACTGAGCACTTTGGACCAATGAAACTTACAAATAATATAAACAATACAACATGTTTGAACTCACACGACCAAAATTATTAAATAATATAAAAATAAGAAAGCAAAAAAAAAATAACAAAAAACGGCGGTTCTTGTGTAAAAAAAACTGTTAATTTACTGAATCAGCTCCTTCATATTTTGTTCCTACATTATTAACTGACCATAATAGCCCGATCAAAGAACAATCTGCCCCCCAAAAAAAATAAAGGAAGGATGAAAATTTGGGAATAGGTAGTTGAAATTGTCTATTATTATTTAAGAAAAAGTTTACAATTCTACATCCCCTCCATTTTACAAAAAGGGAGGGGAATGCCCCCTCTAGAAGGTGAAAAATATACATTCAAAATAAGACAGGGATTGGATAAAATCACTAATTCTAAACAACTTTTGTTCTATAGAGTTTTTTCGCTAAATCAATACTTTTCGAGTTATTTGCAAGTTAATATGTTCATTTTTAACAAAAAAACATGTCTTTGGACGGTTTTTCGGAAATAACTCAAAAACTAAGTATTTTATTCAAAAAAATATTCTTAGCAAAAATATAGCTTATAAAAAATTTAAAAAATAGTGTATGCACGAGGTCTGTTGACCCAGTGGAAGCAGAGTTGTAGCTAATGAAAAGTAGGTTCTTCTTCGTCAAATTCCAAATCGAATATTTCAATGTGAAATAACACAAACGGAGCATTTTCTGGGAAAATTCATTTTAACTTTAATTCACATTACATTTCATTAAGTGTTTAAAAAAAGGTTTGTTTTTGCTTTTTAAAAAAACTTCCAATATTAAAAGTAAATGAGTTACGCTCAAAATGTTGTTGGTCCCTTTTTTTTTTGGTAAAAAAAAATCGCGAAAATCACCCCCTAATTAGCACCACAAATAAATTTTATCATTACCACTTGACAAGTTACTTTGCTTATGTATTATTTATATGATCTGTAAGTTTCATCGGTTCAAAGTGCTTATTTTTGAAAAAGCTGTAGTTAAAATGGCTTGAACGAGTGACTAATCACGAGTTTAGGCAAATTTTGAACAGCCATAGCATAACCAATTTTTGTCCAACAAGAAAACAAAAAATCAAAAATATTCAGAAAAGGAAAGCGAACATTTTATTACTCTGAGATTTTTGGTATTACATACTAATAATTTTTAAGTTAACTCCATAAAAAGTTCCATTTTTTTCAAAATAAAGAAAATGTTTTATTTTATGAGCACTTTGAACCAATGAATTTTATAGATAATATAAACAATACATAAGTAAAGTAACTTGTGAAGCGGTAACGAAGAATTTTATTTGGGAAGCGAATTAGGGGGTGATTTTCGCGATTTTTTTAGCAAAAAATAAAAAAGACCAGTAATATTTTGAGCGTAACTCACTTACTTTTAATGTTAAAGTTTTTTTAAAAAACAAAAATAAACTTTTTTTTTTACCCATTAAAAAGTTATGAATTTTCCCCGAAAAGAGCTCCGTTTTTGGGTTATTTCAAAATGAAATATTCGATTTGGAATTTGACGAAGAAGAACCTAGTTTTTATTAGCTACAACTCTGCTTCTACTGGGCCTACGGACCTCAAGCATACACAGCATTTTTCAATTTTTTATAAGCTATATTTTTTCTAAAAATATTTTTTTCGATAAAATACTTACTTTTTGAGTTATCTGCGAAAAACCGTCCAAGAACATGTTATTTCCTGTTAAAAATGAACATATTCACTCGTAGTGGAATCACTGAAGGTTTTCATCTCCGATTTCGTTTAACCTTCATCGATTTGCATGAAAATTGGTAAGTAGTTAGAAGATACTTCGAGGAACAAAGGTGACATGATGCCAACTTGCGCTTTTACCCTGGGGGTGGATGCCACCCCTTCTCGTGGGTGAAATTTTTTTTATTAAAAATAATACCAGAAATCGATAGAAAGGCAACTTCTAAGCAAAATTTGTCATATAAGGTTATTAACATAAGTCAATACTTTTTGAGTTATTAAATATCAAAGATTTTATTTTTTCTTGAAAAAAATCATAAACGGCCGTTAAGGGTAGAACAGTACAAGCAGATCATGCATGGGCGCCCATATAAAAAATTTTACGGGAGGGGCCAGACTTGAAGATGTTGCACATTACATTTTGTATACTTTTGATGACAATATATAGTTTAAAGCAACAGAAAAGCTAGGGGGGCCGTGGCGGTGCCCATGGGTATGAGCGCCTATGAGATCATATATTTATATTAGTGTACATAAAGTTGTGATTGAACGACAGCGGACCAAATACAAATTAAGTATGTTATACAATAATAAGACGTGTATTATTTTGTTAGTTTATAGTGGATGCTATATCTGGAGGTACAAGTTTATAAGTTGAGTATTTTAATATACTTTTTAGACTTTTTTCGTAAAATAGACAATGGGTCTATCGAATAAAAAGAAGTGTTTGCTTTTACTTACAAGTATTTAAGTTTTTACTTAATGGGTCTATTGAATAAAAAGAAATATTTGCTTTTACTTACATATATTTAAGTAATTACTTAATAGTAATTGAATAAAGTCATTTCTTTAATGCTTTATTTAATTACTATTAAGTAAATACTTAAATAAGAAAAATTAAATGCAAATACTTTTTTTTATTCAATAGACCCAATACTAATTGAATAAAGTCATTTCTTTAATGCTTTATTCAATTACTATTAAGTAAATAATTAAATACGAGGAAATACAAGCAAAGACTTCTTTTTATTCAATATAATCTTTATTTACAACATATTTGCAAAATATTAGCAAGAATTTTCGGTTCTTCTTCATAAAATTCCAAATCGAATATTTCAATGTGAAATAACCCAAAAACGGAGCACTTTTCGAGATTGAAATTCGTTGAATTCATTTCAACTTTCTGAAAGTGTTTAAAAAAGATAATATAAACAAGAAATCTATAAAAGAATTTTATAGATAATATAAACAATACATAAGTAAAGTAACTTGTGAAGCGGTAACGAAGAATTTTATTTGGGAAGCGAATTAGGGGGTGATTTTCGCGATTTTTTTAGCAAAAAATAAAAAAGACCAGTAATATTTTGAGCGTAACTCACTTACTTTTAATGTTAAAGTTTTTTTAAAAAACAAAAATAAACTTTTTTTTTTACCCATTAAAAAGTTATGAATTTTCCCCGAAAAGAGCTCCGTTTTTGGGTTATTTCAAAATGAAATATTCGATTTGGAATTTGACGAAGAAGAACCTAGTTTTTATTAGCTACAACTCTGCTTCTACTGGGCCTACGGACCTCAAGCATACACAGCATTTTTCAATTTTTTATAAGCTATATTTTTTCTAAAAATATTTTTTTCGATAAAATACTTACTTTTTGAGTTATCTGCGAAAAACCGTCCAAGAACATGTTATTTCCTGTTAAAAATGAACATATTCACTCGTAGTGGAATCACTGAAGGTTTTCATCTCCGATTTCGTTTAACCTTCATCGATTTGCATGAAAATTGGTAAGTAGTTAGAAGATACTTCGAGGAACAAAGGTGACATGATGCCAACTTGCGCTTTTACCCTGGGGGTGGATGCCACCCCTTCTCGTGGGTGAAATTTTTTTTATTAAAAATAATACCAGAAATCGATAGAAAGGCAACTTCTAAGCAAAATTTGTCATATAAGGTTATTAACATAAGTCAATACTTTTTGAGTTATTAAATATCAAAGATTTTATTTTTTCTTGAAAAAAATGCATGTTTTAAAGCTATTTTTCACCTATTACTCAAAAACTATAAGCTTTTGTAAAAAAGTTATTATTACCAAAATTAAAGACAATAAAAAATTTAATACACTTCCCACTTAAAGAACTAAACTAATGTTATTTCAAAGTGAGTGATGCGGTAATTGAATATATATTTTTTTCGACGAGTACTCAAATCTAAGTATTCAAGCTTACATAACGGGAAAACTATGCATTTTGTAGAATATACTTGTAAAATACTTCTCAAAGTACTTCGGAATACCTATCAAATGAGCTCCAGTAGAAGTTAATAGCATCAAAATTAAGCAAGTTATGATGAAAATAAGAGAACCCTTTCGATTTTTTTAGGAACAAGTGAAAAATAAAACATACGCCATTTCCACAAAAATTAAAATTTGTAGTGATCCTCACAAGAATTTTTTTAAGTTTACATAGTTAATGATTTCAACAATTTTGGCCGATTTAGAATGCATATGTTTGAAAAAAAAAAGACATAATTTAACCCTTAAGTACTAACACACCGTCTCTCAGACGGTATCGCTTGTTGAAAGTGGGATATTTCCCTTCCTAGAAAATTTTGAAGGTCACCCGTTTATGACTTTTCAAGTTGGGTTGTTCTTTAGTAGTATTGAATTCGGCAATTTGCGGGAGGTTGTTATTCGAAAGATATTTAGACTCAAAATGTGATTTCCGTCTAATAGACGGGGTGTTAGTTTTTGTGCCCAGTTTGTCATTAAACATAATGTGCCCCAGTTCGTCAAAAAGTTCAAATAAGGGGATAATGACTATGAGGAAACTCTCTTGAAATGACTTGATGAGGTAGAAGACGACATAAGCGCAATGGGATCAATTTGTGATGAAAATGTTGCCACTGACTACCATTGCTACACTGTACAAATTTTAGTGCCTGTCAGTTTTTTTCTGTTTTAACATTTTTTAAAAACTATTTTATTTTTATTTTTACTACTCTTTGTTTAACTCGATTATAAATTTTTATCTCGATTCTTTAATTTGTTTCATTTTTATCACACTTTTTTTCAGGAATAAAAAGTCACACAAACAATCCTTCCATTCTTGTTTTAATGTTTTTTATTTTAATAAATGTAGAAAAACTAGATCAATTACTGTATTTTTTAGATAAGTAATACTTTCAGTAAGTCATCTAAATATTTTTTTGCATTAAAATGTTTAACAAAAAAAATATCCAGTAAAATGTTAAACCCGTCTGTCAGGCGGTTAGTTAGTGCTTACGCCATTGATTTAAGATGTTAGTACTTAACGGTTAAAAAATCAGAATTTTTAAGATTATCGTACTTTTCATTTTCTTTTGATAACTCCAAAAACACTCAACATACGTAAAAAATGGTATATAACTAAATTTTAGTTTTCCTGTTCCAAATACTCTACTCATTTTACTATTTCCATAGAGTAAAAAATAACCGAGATATAAACGTTTAAAATTTCAATTTTGTTGCAAGAACTATGTAACCGGGGCCATTTAACCTTTTATTTTTAAAAAAGTAAGAGATTTAAAAGACTAAATTTGACGGTTTTTAATAGCTCTTGGAATCAACTTTTAATTAGTTTTTAGGTCAACCTGATATCTTAAAAATTAACGGAGTTATTTACAAAAAAACAATAACATTTTTTGGAAAAATTTTTAAAAGATAAATTTTGAAACATTTTTGGTGCATAAATTTAAATGCTATCAACTTGTTCGAGGACTTATTTGATAGATATTTTTAAGAACTTTGACAAATGTTTAATAAATTTATGTTATAAACTGGATCATTTTCCCGGTATTTAAGCTTGAATAGGTACTTAGATTTGGGTAATCGACGAAAGAAATATACATTCAATTACCTATAACTCACTTATACTTAACAATTAAAGGTTTCTATAGTAAGGAGTTTATTTGATTTTTTATTAGCCTCAATTTTGATAATAACTTTTTTGTAAAAACTTATAGTTTTTGAGTTATATATAAAAATTAAAATCTTTGATCTTTAATAATTCAAAAAGTTTTGATTTATTTTAATAACTTTATATAACAAATTTTGCTTATAATTTGTCCCTCTATCGAATTGTGGGGATATTTTTAATAAAATAATTTTCACCCCCGAGGAGAGGTGGCATCCACCCCCATGGTAAAAGCGCAAGTTGGCACCATGTCACCTTTGTTCCTTGAGATATCCTCTAACCATTCATCAATTTTCATGCAAATCTATGGAGGGTCAACGAAATCGGAGATAATAGCTCATATCCACCTTCAGTTTCAGTGACTGTACTATCGCAAATAACTCGAAAAGTATTAACTTAGTGGAAAAACTCTATGGAACAAAAGTTACTTAGAATTAGTCATTTTATGCAATTTCAGACTGTTTTTGAACGTATATTTTTTCACCCCCGAGAAAATATTTTTCACCCCCGAGAAAATATTTTTCACCCCGTATTTCCCAATTTTTGTAAAATGGAGGGGATGTAGAATTGTAAACTTTATTTTATATAATAATAGACAATTTCAACTACCTATTCACAAATTTTCATCCTTCCTTTATTTTTTTGGAGGTTTTCGTAAAATTTTGTGTTATTACCTGATCGGACTACTTAAACTCTCTTAATGTAGAAATTCTCCAGCATGTTACAGTGTTTTAAAATGAAGAATTCCGCTAAGTTTGCAACTTGTTGCAGATGATTTCTTGAGGAATATTTATATACATATTGAATTATTTATTAAACAAAAAATCTTTGCTGTCCAAAGCTGACTTTTTTACTTTTCCCATTCTAAAACTTGGTAAACAGAAAACCATTCTTACCATCATTTTGTAAATATGTTGTAAATAAAGTTTATGTTAGGAAAAATAATCTAAAAAGTATATTAAAATACTCCACTTACCTTCAGAAATAGTATCCACTATAAAATAACAAAATAATATACGTCTATAGTTTTAAACGAAAACCTAACAATGCCTCAATTGTTTAACACACTTTAATTTTATTCGGCCCGCTTTCGTTCAATCCCAACTTTTTTACACTAATATAAATAGAAAACTCAGAAACCTACAGAGCAAGATTCATATAAAATTTCTCGGAATACCTATATAAATTTAAATTTTTGCATTTTGGCCAGGTTTTCGGCAAAACTCACCACTGTGCACCTGTTGCGTTCAACTTAATACTGAAAACTGAAGATTCTTTTGTTCTATCTAAGAATAGAGACATCTATGTTTTGCCTCCCACTTTTTTAAGAACTGGATATAACTAAAAATTTAGCGCCTTTTTTAGAATTGCGGGCTTTACTGTTTTAACGGTGGTTAAAGTAGGTCTACACTAGACGGTCTTGAAAGTGTGAAAATAAATCAGTAAATATATTATTTTTAGACGGATGGATTTTGCTTTGACAAATAAATATTTTAATGCTATCAGGGTTTGGAAAAGAACAGAAATCTATTTGTCCAATCTTCTACGGATGCCTGTCCGTTCCGAACGTTGGCGATCATTTTGGCTATGATAATTTTGTTGGTTCCTATACGGAATAGTTGTGTTGAGGTCTTTCTATACCATGCTCTCAGGTTAGCAAGCCAGGATATTCTTCTTCGTCCTGAGGCCCTTTTCCTTCAATTTTACCTTGCAAAATGCATTAGAGTAGCTCGTCTCTGCCTAGATCTCTCATTACATGTCTCAAGTACTGCAGCTTACGGCCCTTCACGATGTTGACCAATTCTGCTGTTGTGTTCATCCTACGTAGTACTTCTTCATTGGTGACTTTGTCTGTCCATGGTATCTTCAGGATCCTTCTGTACAACCATAGCTCAAAAGCCTGAAGTTCCGATAGAGTTTTCGCCTTTAATGTCCACGTTTCTACTCCGTATAGAAGCACTGAGTACACGTAACATTTAAGGAATCTTAATTTTGTTCCTAGGGTGAGGTCATGGCTCTTTTCCGGGTAATTTGTCCAATATTTGATATACATTTTAATAAACTATTCTTTCTAGTTCATTGTTATATTGTTCCTCTTTCTTTCACCAAAATGCCGTGATCAAAGAATAGACGTATTTGCATGCTTCATGGACTTCAAAAAGGCATTCGATAAAGTGCAGTATGTAAAAGTAATGCCGATGCTAAAAAATATAGGAACCGATCTATCTATCTATAAGCAAGGTTCCTACAGCCCCTGCCGCTTCTCGTATTTCTACCGCCATCGTTTTCTGTCCATCCATTCATCTTCTTTGATGGCTCTATCTCTCATTATGTGCCGAACATTTTCTTCCCATGCAACTGAAGGCCTTCCTCTTCTTCTCCTTTGTTGTGGTATGTAATTTAAAGCTTTCTTTGGCCATCTATCTTCATTTATTCCTTTTACATGACCATATCACACTAGTTGTCTCGTTTCAATTCTATCTACACTGGAATATACAGTATTTGTCCTTTTAATATCTTCATTCCTTGTGATCTTTTTTGGATACGCCACACGCTCTCCTTAGATAATTCATTTCTACTACTTCTATTATTTTTTCTATCTTTTTTCTGCCAAACTTCTACCACATAAGTCATGATAGACTCTACCAATTTCGTTTTTTGTGTTATATCTTTACACCATCGTAGAGAGCTTAGAATATTTACCGCTTTTTGCCCTGCTGCGTTCTGTTTTCGATGTCTCTTTTGGTAGTGTCTTCTTTAGATATTATAGACCCGAGATATTTATGTATATTCTTTACATGTTTTTGTGGTTCTAATTTCTAACTCTGGATCCTCTTCATCATCCCCTGTTTTAAGATACTCTGTCTTTGACATATTCATATTGATGCCGCATTTTTCATATTCTTATTTTAGTTTTCTAAACATGTAGTCCGTATCTTCCTCATCATTCGCTACGACTACCTGATCATATGAGAAAAACAAAGTTGTTCGACATTTACCACCGCCTATGTCTATTCCCATTCCGGATACTTGTTTCCTCCACTGCTCTAGCGATGATTGAATATATACTTTAAATAAGAGCGGAGACAGGCAACATGCTTGTTTAATCCACTTTGTTATTGGAAATGATTCAGATATGAAGTTTCCTGCTTTAACGACACTTCTTGAATTTTTATATAAATTTGCGGTAGCATCTACATACTTTCTATTGAGACCTACTTTCGTCAATGTTTGAAACCGTTTTTTCAAAGGTACCGTATCGTATGCCTTCTCTAAATCTACAAACAATAGGTAGGTAGATAGATTCCTTGCCTTCCGTTTTTCTATTACCTGCTGCGGAACGAATATATTATCAGTGCACGATATTCCTGCACGAAATCTACTTTGTTCTTCCATGTCTTCGTATTTCGATTCTATTCTTCCTTTTTCGTATTCTGATTCAATTCTCTCTCTAGGAAAATATGACAAAGATATTCGTGTCCTTAAAAATTGTTATTGGAATCAAATTCCTTCCTATCGTAAAAATTGGAGATAATTACACCGACTAAATCTCCGATGAGTCAGACAAGGTTGCATTTTGTCGCCAACATTGTTCAATATGTTTACCTACTCGGACCAGTTATTTAAAAAGGCACTTGAGAGACAGCGATATGGAATAAAAATCAGAGGGGAATAACAAAGCTATAGGGCAACAGCCATATGGAATCAAAAGGAAATACGCGATCGACACAGTAATTCTCTCAGCTAATACTGAAGATCTCCAAATTCTGCTTGATCGTATTCACGAAGCAGGAGAGGAAACAAAAATAAACTCAAATTAAACCAACTTTTTAGTTTTATTATCGAAGGTGACGATTTTGAAAGTTGTCATGTAATATCTCGATCCGTGAAGCAATCGGTTTGAGAACTTTCTTAAATGATTACTCTTTTAATATTCTTTTAAATATTTTTAAGAAAGTGTTTGCCCAAACTGATTTGATATTCATTATTGTTCGAAATCAGTCAACTGACATTATTTATTCCAAAGATAGAATAAGAAAACTGGTGCAAAATCTCAGAGATTTTCGTAATGATAGTAGTTTCCAATATATACGCAGTGACGTTTTGGGTTCGCCTGATATTTCCGAACCACCCAAAAAGACACAGGCATGATACATATCTCGAAAAACTAGTATATTTTGAAATTTTGGATACCTACTATGTATTATGCAAATAGATACCTACTCGTTTTTCGAATTTTGAAGATTTGCAAATTTTTTACCTCTTTGACGATTCAAAATTTAAAAGTTAAATTCGCCAAAGAATTGTTAAGATATTTATTATTACAAATTTTTGAAAAATTACGCTGATCCAAATATTTTCAGAAAGCTGGATAAGTTAAAAAATATGTGTTATTTTATATAGTAAGTACTGCAATTCATTACAACAAACTGATCATCTTATTACCACCAACTTCTGCTTTAAATGAACGGGATTTCTCTTGTCTCAAAATAATCGAAACATATTGTCGAAACACCATGAAACAAGAGAGAATGTCAAGTAAACCAAACAAAAAAAATCTCCTATGATGATTTAAGCCTTTTAATTAGATGGTGGTATACCTATATGAGGAGACAAAAAGACCTTGCCGACCCTGTCTCTAAGGCCACGAGCCACCACTGCAATTACATAAGATACGCGGACGATACGATGGTATTCGCTCACAGTTTTGAACCCCTCCAGGATTAATAAATAGAATCGCAATAGTAGGTAAGTCAGAAATATAGACTTTCACTAAACATTACGAAAACAAAATGTATCATGAGCTCTCAGAAGAAACAGCAATTTGAACGAATCAGTGTGAACGAATGACAAATAGAAAGAGCAAAAACATACACCTACCTTGGTACGAACGTCAATAAAAATTAGAACCATTCCCTAGAAATCAAAATGTAGGACATACAAAGCAATATCTGCATTTCAAAAAATGGCTAAGCTATTCAAACGTCATAATTTACCAATAACCATCATAAAAATCAGTTTACTACGATGTCTTTCTATACTGCTGTACGGAGTACGGAGTTCCGTCGTGGACTCTTAAAGATGCCATCTGCAAGAAAATTGAGGCTTTCGAAATATGGCTTTATCGTCGAATTCTGAAGATATCTTAAGCCAATCACGTTACTAATTAGGGTGTTTTATTAACCCTGGATTTCTACACTTATTTTCTAAACTCAATCTGCTACATCGGGGTACCCCAAATAAAATCGACCTAAAATATTTATATATGCATGTTTTAAGAACTTATAACAAAAACAATCTTAAGATAACATGTTAAGAATTTATTTTGCGTACAAAAATATTTTATTATATTATTATCCACAAGTTTATTTTCATATTTTTCACACCCAGTACTACAAATTGGTATGACTTACAAAACAAGATTGGGGTACAAGTGTACCCCAGGTAGCATTCCAGGTTTAAGAATACAAAAAAAAAGAGCTGTGAACATCGATAGTTCGATAGATGTGTGAACATCGAGGTTCTGAGATAGATGAATAAAGAAATGGAAGCCTTAAATTCAATCAAAACCAGAAAATTGGAATATTTCGGACTTATTACACGTGGAGAGAGATACAACTTGCTCCAACTCATTATGCAGGGTAAGATTCAAGGAAAAAGAAGCATAGGGAGACGCAGAATATCGTGGCTGCGCAACCTGAGAGAATGGTACGGATGTACATCAAACGAACTTTTCAGAGCAGCCGTCTCCAAAGTCCGAATAGCTATGATGATTGCCGACCTCCGTCGCGGAGATGGCACTTGAAGAAGAAGAACATCGATAAAAACGGCCAAAATCGGATACTCGGTTACATCATTAGGAACAGCAAGAGATGTGGACTGCTGCAACTGCAACTAATTTTACAGGGAAAAGTAGAAGGAAAACTATGCAGGTGAAGGATTTCCTGGCCGAAAAATCTACGTACATGGTTCAACACAACAACCACAAATCTTTTCATAGCAGCAGAGTGCAAAGTATAGATTGCGATGATGGTCGCCAAAATCCAAAACGGATAGGCATTTCAAGAAGAAGAAGAAAAAGCACTTCGATTTACTATCGTCGGTGTCAAAAATAAAAATTGGATCTCCTACATGATAAAAAAACATTATATCTACTTAGGTATTGTAGGAGCTTGAAAGTCCATATATTTATACTTTATGTATTTATATTTTTTCTTAACTCAGGTATGTTTAATTACTTCAGTATATTGTTGTATGAGGTATCTTTTTCTACCCAGCGTATCACTACACTTTTTATTTAATATTGTATTGAAATAATTTTATCCGTGCAATGTGAACTCAGCTTAAAACTTGCATTCACACAAAATACAGGCGGCTATTGAAAATCTAGCAACACTGCAATCACTCAGACACATACACGCGTACAGGTGAAATGAAGGTCAATCAGTCTAATATTTTTTACCAAAGAACAAAGCTGTTTACTGGTATTAATTAATAAGCCGATAAATATAGACATTACATTAAATACCTTTAAATTTTACGAAGTCTAACGATATTAAGAAAGGGGTAAATCTGTAAAAAATATTCATATAATATTAGATAATATAAGAGATTATTTCGAGACATTTCATTATAAAACAGAGGTACATCACTGTTGCCAATAATTCGGGCCTTCCATAGTTTGTCGAATGCATTTTTCTTTATATGTTTTATTTGGTGGTATTTCAGTAACCTACACCTATAGTTCAGAGAAATAAGGAAAAAATATCCTGTTGGTGACACAACCCCCTCCAGGCCGAAACCAATCTTTTTTGAGTAGTATGGACATCTATTATAATAACCTATATGTTTCCTGCAGTCGATTTTGATTATATACATAGTTATAAACAAATGAAGATCAAAAAACGGTAAATTTTCGCTTTTTCGTCTATTACTAGTGAAATTAGGCATTTTAAACAAATTTGAGAGTAGGAAACTCATAAACCGTATAAAAAACTTCAATATGGCGTTCGCTAAATATGTCTATCCTTATTGGTTCCTTAGAAACTTGCAAAATAAATCATAAATTTTGAGGTAACTTATGTAAAAATTAATTTAGAACCTTCTGATTACACGGAATGCTGAAACTTATGGTCCTTAAATCATACCCTAAATTTCAAAGCAATTGGTCAAATAGTTTAAAAGTTATTTAATTTGTTTATCCCAAATTATTTTTTTGCAACACTGTAAGTCAGAAAATGATGAAGTTACAGTAATACTTTAGATAGTTTATGAAAGATGAAAATTTACAGTAGGGGAAGGACGTCGAAGATGACGCACCTAAGCAAAATACATTTTATTTAAGGGTAAAAAATATTTAAGCTAACTTTGAATGCTACGAGCCTGTAATTTGGACATTTCTATAACCAATTTCTAGGATTATTTTTAAATTCAATAAAAGGAAGTATTTTTTATGCGGCTTTAAAAAAAAACGCTTTTGCGCCATCTTACCTTCCACCGAGGGAAAGATGACGCACAGTGATGGTGAAGATGGCGCATGTAGGTATCTATATTAAAAGCGCAAGTGATATGAAAAGAAAATTTATTTTTTAATACTGAAAGTAAGAAAATGTAAACAAAGCTTTTTTAACATATTAACAAAAGTCACAAATGTAGTTTTCGGGACTTTTGGCTCCACTGCATTCTTTATGCACCCATTGTCCACAACTTGTGCATCTGAACCATGTTTCCGTCTTTTTGCCGAAGTCTCCACATAATATGCAGATATCAGTTTCACCTCCCTCGTTGATTATGTCATCCAACTCATCGTCATTGCAAAGACCTTCTTCATCAAAATCGTTTTCTTCAGTATCGCTATCCTCCAAGATTTTTTTGTTTATTTTTTGTTTGATTATTTTTTGTACTTTGGCTTTCCCTTTATTTTTATTTAGTTTTAATCCTGCATCATTAACCAATACTTGTCTGGTTACTTTTTTCTTTCCTTCTTCCGACTTCGCCAGTTTTTCTTTTTTTTTATTCTCTTTTTCTTCTAAGAATTCTTTTAAAGGGGTGCTTGTTAGAATTTCAGAATGTTGCTTTTGTCGTCCATATTTTCTTTTAATTTTTTTATTGGGCAAAGGAACTGGAGAAATAAGTGAAAGAGAAATATGTGGACGTTTGGTTATTTCATTTTGTTTTGTGGGGGTTGTGTGACGACTTTCAGGAGACTGTCGGCTGGTTGATGGACGTGGTAATTCTGGTTCTCTTATAGATGGTGTTGTTATTAGTGGAGGTGTTCCCTGAGGTGCAGGTTCAGGAGAAACATCTCTATCCAAGCTATCATTGTTTAAATTATCAGCAGGAAAAAAGTCATCTTCTGTGAACTTATCAGAGTTTAACGGAAAAATTCCGCACGTTCCGAAACCAGAAACGGCCTTATCAATATTTGCCACCTGATCATATGCTAACTTAAAAATCTCGGCGACATCATATGGAGTAATTTTATCTTCAAACTCTGAGTTGCTGATCTTAGATTTTAGAAAGGAATTGCAATGGCGACCATACGCATATTTTAATGCAGAAAAAAATGACACATCAAGAGGTTGTAATTTGTGGGATGTGTGGGGTGGAATACTAACCATTATAATCCCATTCTCTTTGCAGTAATTATAAATATCCAGTGAAATATGGCTCGAGTGATTATCTAATACTAACAGCACGGGATTATCTGGACTAGACAGGACTTTTTTTTTGGAAATGCTTCAGCCATAATAAAAACATAGACGTATTACTCCATCCATTATCCGTGCAGTTGTAAATCGCACCGCTTGGTCCATTTTTCTGAAGCTGTGGGCTCATTCTCTTCCTGGGAAATATAAATAATGGAGGTATGTAGTTACCGGAGGCACTGAACGCCATTATTACCGTGATATTCTTCCCTCGTTCCCACGAAGAAATGATTCCAAACTGCTTTACTCCTTTGGGTCCAAGTCTTTTACATGATTCTTTAGGAACCGTAGATATACCGGTTTCATCAACATTGTAAATGCGATCTGGCAGAAATTTATATTTTTCTTGCACTGTTTCCAAATTTTTAAAAAAGCGGTCTACTTCTATTTTATTGAAGGCTGTTATTCTATTAATGCTTGTAGCTTCTGGCTTTCTCAAGGAAATTTGAGGATTTCGTTTTATAAATCCTAGATACCAGTCTTTTCCAGCCATTTGTTTATTCTTATTAAAATTGTGTTTAATTTCATTGCGTTCTGCATAAGCAAATGCCATGGTTCTTAGCTCTATGCAAGTGATACCAAAAAATAAATTGGCCAGCTTGAGAACATGATCTAGTATCTCCTTTTCATGATGTGCCGAAAACAATGGGGCTCTACCAAGAGACTCTGATTTGACTTCCTTTAATAAATTTTTAACCTTAAGTTTTCTCCTCAATGTAGCTTCTGGTATTGAAAATGCCCTTGCCACTTCCCGAATTTTACGACCATCTCTACAAATTGCATTCAATGCTGCATTAAGAGCTGCTGCAGAAAATGATCCTCTCTGTGTTTTTCGTATATATTTTCCCATTTCTAAAAAAGAAAAAGATGCCTCAAAATGCAAAATAGACACTAAATAATAAATATTCTATACTCCATTGTTATTTAAGGTAATGAACTGAAAAGGCAAAGATGACGCACTATAACAGCAAAGATGACGCAGTCTGCGTCAAATTAGCCTGTTCAGCATAACCTACAAAAAATGGTTATCAAAATTATCCATCATCAAATATTTAACAGATAAATCCTCGCTAACTGAAAATAAATATCACCTACTCCCATGAATATGAAGAAAATCCAATGGAACCATTTTTAAACAACTTACCATTAATATTCGCAGTGTCAAAAATAACAAGAAATCAACGTGTATCGCGTTACTCTGCCTCACAGATACTAAACACTACGAAAGCTGACCGATGAAGTTTTAAAGTAATAGTAGTTTCTAAAGGAGGGCGCCACGGATATAAAAACTGAATTTAGTGAAGTACTTGATAAAATACAGAGGTGCGTCATCTTAGACGCTGCGTCATCTTCCCCGTCCTTCCCCTATTCATTTAATTAAAAAAAATGACAAAAAATAATTATAAATAGTGCAAAATTAGTTTGCAAAAACATGTGAATTAAAAAAATGGGGGGGGGGGGGAGGGGCTAACTTTGTCCCTAATTGTCCTAGGACAGTTGTTTTCTTTCTAAATGTGTATAAAAATTCAGTCTTTCTAAATATGAAAAAATAATTTTTCTACGGGTAACGGTTAAAATGTTATTCTAATTGTTTATAAGTAAGCAAAAAATCACAGGTTTTTGCAAAATAATTTTACACTGTTTAAAATTATTTTTTGTCATTTATTTTTAATTAAGGTAATAGTATAAATGTTCTTCTTTCATAAACTGTCCGAAGTATTGTTGTAACCTCATAATTTTCTAACTTATACTGTTGCAAAAAAATTAATTTGTGATAATTAAATTAAATAACTTTTAAACTATTTGACCAATTGCTTTAAAATTTAAAATATAATAGTTTCAGCATTCCGTGTAATAAGAAGGTTCTAACGTAATTTTTACGTAAGTTATGAATATTTATAAAAACTCAAAATGTATGATTTATTTTGCAATTTTCTAAGCAACCAATAAGGATGGACATATTCAGCGAACGCCATATTGAAGTTTTTTATACGTTTTATGAGTTTCTTACTCTCAAATTTCTTTAAGTGCTTAACTTTTTGGTAATAGACGAAAAATGCGAAAATTTACCGTTTTTGATCTTCATTTGTTTATAACTATGTATATCATCAAAATCGGCTGCAGGAAACATATAGGTTAATAATATAGATGTCCATACTACTCAAAAAATTTGGTCTAGGCCTAGAGGGGGATGTGTCACGAGAAAAATCTTATTTTTCTGGACTACTAATAATTTTATAAGATCTATGCCTTAAATACCTAAACTATAATAATACGAATACATTCTCGTTGAAAGTTATAGATATTGGCAGTTGGTCATATTTAGGGGATTACGAATAAAAATATGTTTATCTTTTTAGAATAGAAATGCTTGTTGTCTGTTAAATACGGAAATTATTTTATATAACATAGAGTCTACTTAAGTAGACCAGTAAGGATCTGTTTTTAGGTGGATGTGAGAGGTGGCATTCAGATTTTTGCGGATAAAGTTAGGTGATAACTTCGTTAATAATAATTGATTTATGCTCCTGCTCAAATATGCCCGGAACATTAATAAAAAAATTCAAATATTTAAAAATTTTGAATAACATCGATTTTTTTCTACTTTTTTTGTTTATAACTTTAAAACGATTCATTTTTCAACAAAGTCGTATAGGAATAAAACAAAGATAATTCAATTTTCTATCAGATGCGATTGGTTAAAAATGTTTTAATTTATCACCCTTGCTGCAAAATAGTAATAAATATAAAATAAGAGGGCAATACAAGCCTGTCATTATTCAATGATTTTCCATCACTTAGGTTACACTTGGAATCTTCCTAATTCGCTTAGAAAATTTTTGTAATGTGCTAAAACCGTACACCAAATTTCATTAAAATTGACTTACTAGATTTTGAATAATAATTTTGCAATAAAACTTTTTTTAAAAAATTAAAATGATTTAAAATCTTGCACAACAAAAACTAGAACATACAAAGATTTGTCAATTTTTTTACATATAAAGAAGCACTCCACCTGTCTAATGCACTTTACAGAATTGAAATCGGATTATTTAAGTAGCCTCAGCAATGTTTTAAAATTATAAACAATTTTTTGGCTTATAAACAAATTAGTGCTGTGGCCAGGAGGGGGTGCTACGTGCTCCTTTATTTAGATGGACTTACCCAAGATTTTTATGTATTTTTTGACCCGTAGAACACGATTTTTTTGGGTAACAGTTGATCCGGATATCGATAAGATTATTATAAACAAAGAACTTGAGGAATTACATAACATCGATTTTTCGCAAAATAAAACGTTTTTTTGTATTTCTTGGGTAATTCTAAGCAAAAAATGTTCTTACAAGTTTTTTCGTAGGATGCATAGTTTTCGAGATAAACGCAGTGGAACTTTCAAAAAATCGAAAAGTTTAAATTTTTGAACGCGAATAACTTTTGATTAAAAAATAAAATAACAATTCTGCTGACAGCATTTGAAAGTTTAAGTCAAATTATACCGGTTTTAATTATTTGCATTGCTAAAAATGTTTTTTTTAATTATTAAACAAAGCTATTTGTTTATAAACCAAAAAATTGTGTATAAGTTTAAAACATTGCTGAGGCCCCTTAAATAATCCGATTTCAATTATGTAAAGTGTATTAGATAGGTAGAGCACCTCTTTATATGTAAAAAAATTAGCCAACTTCTAAATGGTCTACTTTTTGTTCAGAAAGATTTTAAAAAATTTGAACTTTTTTAAAAACATTTAGATTGCAAATTTATTATGCAAAATGTGTTAGGTCGATTTTAATTAAATTTGGTACACGGTTTAAGTATATTACAAAGAATTTCCTAAGTGAATTACTAAGGTTCTAAGTGCTACCAAAGTGGTTAAAAACATTGAATAACAACAGGCGTATTTTGCCCCCTTATTTTGTATTTATTGCTATATTGCAGAAAAATTAATACGTTAAGTTAGGTTAGGTTAGTAATCTTTATTTTATTTCTCTACGACTTTGTTCCAAAACGATTCGTTTTAAAGTTGTAAGCAAAGAAAGCAGAAAAAAATCGACGTTTTTCGAAATTTTTAAATATTTAAATTTTTTTATTAATGTTCCGGGCATATTTGAGAAGGAGCATAAGTCAATTATTATTACTGAAGGTGTCACCTAACTTTATCTGCAAAAATCCGAATGCCACCTCTAACATCCAAAAATAGACGTTTTTTCACAGATCCTTACTGGTCTAAAGTAGGCAACATAAGGAAAACTATTTAATTATTAATTTTACGAAAGTTATTGTCCATGAAGTTCTTCTTACATATTTTCTTTTTTAGCCAATTTCTATCCAACTTTGGACATAGACCTTCCCCAAATCTTTCTATTTCCGTCTGTCCTTGGTTACGCTTTTCCAGTTAGTTCCTGCAGCTTTTACAATATCCTCCTTCCATCGCATCTGAGGTCTTCCTTTGAGTTTCTTCCTGTCCACGGTCTCGTTTTGTATTGTAGCATTCCATCTTTTATCTTCCTGTCTCGCATTGTGGTCAACAAATCTCCACTTTAACCCTGTTATATGCATGTTCTGTTACATTTTTTACTTTTGTTTTCTCCCTTATTCATTTGTTTGATTTTCTGTCTTGCTATTTTATTCCCAACATGGATCTTTCCATTTTTTTTGAGTTATTTCTATTTTGTTTATGTTGGTCTTTGTTAATGTCCATGTTTCTGACCCTTACGTCAGAACAGGAAAGATGCACCGATCAAATACACGTGCTTTTAGGTATGTCTTGTTGTATCTTTGTGCTTTTTAGTATCCTTAACTTTCCAAACGCTGCCCACGCCCACGCCAATCTAATTCTTCTTTGTACTTCAATTGTTTGGTTCTCTTTATAAGCTTTGATTATTTGACCCAAGTATATGAATATTCGTCAACAACCTTAATATTTAGGGGAGTGCAATTAGAACGAAAACATGCATTATTTCGGAAAGATTCAAACAAGCTTATATTTTTCTTAAACTTTTTTTGTTGGTTTATATACATGTTAAAGTAAAAAGTTCTACTCGCAGATTTGGCCGCTAATTGTTTATTAATTGTTTAAACAATAACAATTGTTTTGTAAAAATAATTGTAAAAATATCGTTAAATTCATCATTTTACTTTGATCAAATATGTTTCTATTTTGTTTTTGATTATGCTGAATCCGAATATGGCATTGCAATTTAAAAATTCCTATACAGAAGCTCTTATACAGTGTGTCTGCGTAGCTAGGAACCACATGGAAAACTTTTTCATTATCAATTTTACGAAAAAAGTTATTCTTAATAAAATACTCTGGATAGTCAAAAATCTAAAACTGAACCATCAGATATAAAATTTTATACGAGTTATGTCAAAAATATGAATTTCGTTAAAGAGTAAAGTACCTTTATATTCCAGAATGTAAAAAAATGCTATTATGAAAAGTTGTTTGAAATTAAAAACTATGTCTAAATATACAATTACATCATTCTAATCGAAAAAAAAATTCAATTTTTTCTCAAATTACGGATCGTCATCATCATTTTATTACAATTATGATAACTATTTTATTATCACTTTTACGAAAAAAAGTTATTCTTCATAAAATGCTCTCACTGGTCTAAAATATAAGATAGAACCATCAGATACCAAACTTTTTCAATTTTATACGCGGTACGTAAAAAATATGAATTTTTCTTAAGAGTTAAGTGCCTTTATTATTCACAATATTTTAATTAGAAGGATGTAATTGAACACTTAAACAAACGTTTTAATTCCAAACAACTTTTCTTAATAACAATTTTCGATATTGTGAAAGGTACTTTACTCTTGAGTGAAATTCATATTTTTTGACATAACTCGTATAACATTAATTAAATTTGATATTTGATGATTGCGTCTTAGATTATATACCATGCAGAGTATTTTATAAAGAATAACTTTTTTTCGTAAAACTGATAATAAAAAAATTATCAATAGGTTCCAAGTTACGCAAACATACTGTATAAAAGCTAAAAACTTTTTTTGCTGAACATTTATTATTATTGAAGCTTATTATTAAATGTATTCTAGGTAAGTTTTACAAAAAAAAGTTTTGAACACTTTGTATAAACATTTTTTTAACTGGAAATTTTCGGTTTTTGTATTACACTTTTGTTATCTTTCTTAATTTTCTACAAAAGTCAAAAGAAATAGTTTATTTCATTTCTAAAGTAAACTAATTCAGTGCATTTTAAAGGTTACATCCTAAGATTTAAAAAAGCACTTATACAGGGTGTCCAGAAACTCTACCGACAAACGAAGACAGGAGATTTCTCAGATAATTTTCAGACAATTTAACCCAATTCACCTAGTCCGAAAATGCTTCTTAAGGGAGCTAGAGCTCCTTGAAGATGGCGCCATGAAATTAGTTTTTCTTAATTACCTCCAGAACGCTTCTATTTAGAAAAACGAAAAATGGTATGCTTATTTACTTTTCAGAGATGAATCGATTCCATCCATTGCAAATTTCTAGTACCGGTCATAGGCGTCCGCTTTGGGTAGAGCAACGGGTATTTTATCTCATAACTTTTTTGTCCTTAACTTTTATGCATTTTTGACACCGGATTATTAAATTGTGAGGTATTCTAGTACTAAAAGGTACTCTTGTTTTGTTTTAAGTCGGTAGGACACACCGTTTTCTAGAAAAATCGATTTGAAAGTTTTTCGTTTTTGGAATTAGAAAAAAAATTGAAAGAACTTTTCTACAAAAAACGAAGTATTTTACCAACATAAAGTAAGAGTAACTTTTAGTACTCGAATACCTCATAATTTAATAATCTAATGTCAAGAATGCTCAAAAATTCAAGACAAAAAAGTTATGCTGTAAAATAACTGTTGACCTACCCAAAACGGACGCCTATGACCAGTACTAGAAATTCGCAATTAATGAGATCGATTTATCTCTGGAATATAAATAAATGTACCAGTTTTCGTCTTTCTAAACAGTTTTTTTGAATTTTTTTTTTATTTAAAAAGCGAAAAATTTTTTAAATCGATTTTTCTAGAAAACGGTGTGTCCTACCGATTTAAAACAAGAGTATCTTTTAGTACTAGAATACTTCAAAATTTCATAATCCAGTGTCATAAATGCATAAAAGTTAAAGATAAAAAAGTTATGCGATAAAATAACCGTTGCCCTACCCAAAACGGACGCCTATGATCGGTACTAAAAATATGCAATAAATGGATTAGATTTATATCTTGTAGATAAATACGCGTACCAATTTTTGTTTTTCTAAATAGAAGCGTTCTGGAGGTATTTAAGAAAAACTAATTACAAGACGCCATCTTCAAAGAGCTCTAGCTCCCTTAGGAAGCATTTTCGGATTAAGTGAATTGGGTTAAATTATCTTAAAATTATCTGAAGAATCTCCTGTCTTCGTTTGTCGATAGAGTTTCTGGACACCCTGTATATCTGTAATAGATCCATTCAAACTTGAGTAATACCGTCTTAAAATGGTGGTAATTCTATAAAACTACGAAGATTTCAAAAATTACATTTTTTGAGACGTCATATCATTTGAATTAAATTTTTGAGATTTTTCTTGAATGAAACATCGTTTAGTAAGATGCTTGAAAGTTAAGTTGTGCAAAATTGAGTGTTTTATAAGAAAAATTGTATTAGTTACACATTTTTAAATAATTTTTAAACAAAATTCATGTAAGGCTCACTTTCTGCCCACACCGTACTTATGCCCATAAATTTTATTTCTTTCTATTTTGACCATAAGATAGCTTAATTATTCTTCTTTCATGTTCAATTCGCAAAATTTCATTTGATCCATTAGTTAAAGAATTACGTTAAAATTACTCAACCGTGCACTTCGACGTACGCTAGTTTACAGTGCGCCAATGTTTGTGAGAAGGGTGACTTTAGCGTTAGGTATAAATAAAAAATTATAAAAGATACAGATTTAATTTTAGAAAATTCTTTGTAGAAGGTTTTTTTTTTGTAAAATTTTCTGAATTTTTCAATGGTCAAGTCAGTTTGTTTCTAAAATTTATATTTCGGAGTTATTTAAAAAAAAACATCTAATTTCGTAGTTCATTTGTTTAATAAAAAATGAAGCACCCGCTTCTCGAGTAGAACTTTTGATATGTTGTTTATTAAGCATTTCTTAATAAAATTACAAAAAGTTCTATCTTGTTTGATTTTTTCCGAAGTGAAAATCAATATGCACTCCCCTAATTTACGTTATTTATATTTATATTTTATTCTGTCATTTATATTCTATCATGAGTTTCTTCTTCTTCTTCTTCAGTTTATTGGCCTCCACCTAATTTGTTATTTGGCCAGCTCATCGTCGTGGAATAAGGGAAAAATCGCTTATTGACTTACACAATTTAAAGTTAGTACATTGTACAATTTTCTTCTTCTTCTTCATCATAATCTTCTTTAGTTAACTGGCAATTTTGGTTGGTGTGGGACAAACATGACAAGATACAAAAATTTCACGCTAGGGGCAACTGTCTATCAATACACAATTTTCTTTTTCTTCTTTGATTTAGTAGAAATTTTGAGTTGGCATGGGACAAATACAACAACTAAACTTTTTTTCTCTTTTTTCTCTCGGGGGCAACTGCTGACTACTACACAATCTTATTATTCTACTGTCATGGGTTTTGTTTGACTCATGTTCATTTTTAATCCTACCTTTTCTGATGCTTGTGCTTGTTGAGTCAGCATTGGGTTAGTTCTTCTTGGTTGGCTGTAAAAAGAACATCATCGCAATATCTGAGGTGATTAAGTTTCTGGACATCTTGGTTATTAGTGCACCCTAATATGTCTGTATAGATTTTGGCATTGAATTCGACCATCACTTGTAACACCGTTGCCGTATCTTCTACTTTTTCATACTATCACGTTACAATTTTTTGTAATATTATACACGAGCGGGACACCCTCAAAAAAGCGCTTAGCTTTCGAGATACTGACCACGGAGCGGTGAATGGCTAATTTTATTCATACTTTATATTTTCGAGGGCGCTGAAAACGAAAATGAAGTTTATTTTGAATTTTATGTGGGGGAACATTGTCAAAATCGCAATTTTTCCCTAAATATATAAAAAAAATGAAATCATGTTTTTTGCATTTACCTCGCTACCACTCTGTTCCATTTTAATATTTTTTTTTGAAATTTTTACAGTAGGTATATAGCTCTAACATGTCTGAAGACAAAGGTACCTGCTTCAAGTTTTTATTCTTATCATGATAAAGGTTATGAATTTTTCAAAGAAAAAGGTGCGGATTTGTGCATTGCAAAGTTTAATCGCAAAAGTTGGGTGACGAAGTTTAAAAGTTAGCTTCTTAATTACGTTAATTTGAAAGTAGATAGTACAAAAAAGTTTTCTGGTAAGTTTTAGATCAAAATGTTTTATAGAAAAAAAAAATAGTGCAACTTTTAATGTCGACATTAGAAATCCCCAATATAACGCTTATTTTTTGAGGGACAGACAATCTAGGTCTAATTTACCACCTTTATTACTATCCTTGGATTATAAGCTTTCATTTGACACCTTATTTGTCATTCTACCTAGTATAATGACGGAGAAGTAAACGGTCTTATTCTATTATTCTTGTAGGTACATTTAACATTGATTGAAATTGTGAAAGAAATGGTATGGCAACACTGTGACGCACAAACATAAGATTCAGCTGTGCGTTACATAGGGTGCACAAATATCCAAGATGTCCAAGTTTCTTCCCATTTATATTGACGCTTCCCTCCTGTCATGTCTTCCCATTCCAGTTCTTAAAAGACATCTTTAAACAAAAAATATCTTTTTTAAAGAAAAACTCATTTTTTTCAAAATTAATTTTTTTTTAAATGCCATTTTTGAAAAAGGCATGATTAATGCCTGGTTGCACCAACAGATCTTAAGCTGCAGATTAGCTAAGCTCTACTTATAGATAGGGCCTCCTTGAGTATCACTTACGTTGCACCATAATTTTAGATTGTTACCTTATTATCAATTATATCTATTATTATATTATGGTATTCTTATTGTAATATATTATGATTATATTATATTAATTCTTATGATATTCTCGACTTAGCTTAAGATCTGTTGGTGGAACCGGGCATTAATATTTTTTATCTATATTGTCAATAAATCTGATATTCATTTTTAACAGTTTTTTCTTATATTTCAGGTACGTAAAAAGTGCTTTAGTGTATAGGTAAGTTGTAGATTAAAAACATATTTTGAACAATGACTGTTTTGACGAACCAATGGTTTTTAAAAATATCGCTGAAATTTTTATTTTTGAAGTATTGGTCAAAATCTCTACGAATGCAATAATCAGGAAAACTTTATATTAAATTTTAAGTCTCAATGTATTCATTGAGCTACAAAGAGGGGTTGAAGGTGTTCGACAGGATTCTAGGCCAATTGCTCGAATGCAATTGCTCGAAAACAAATTGCTCGACATAAAAATTGCTCGAAATAGGTACAAACTGCTCGAATAAAGTAGAAAATTATATATTTATCCAAGTATTTATTCACAATAATACAAAATAATACTTAATACACCTACTTCAAAAGAAAGATTCTTTAGCATGAAAAATTATGTAATATTCCATGTAAGTATTATTCTCTAATATTCCATACATAATCACATAGATATTATTTTTTGTTGTTCATAATTGTTTATTAAACGCAATATCCCATCATCACTTATTTGCATTTTGGAATCCGCGATGCCAATCTTCGATAAAATTAAGGTAATGGTTTTAATCCTTACCCAATACTTGCGAATTATCATAATCCCTATGCCATAATGGGACTAAATCAAAATCGATATTTTTCTTTTATTTCCAAAGTTTAAAGATATTTTAGACTTATAATATAGTTATTTTCCTAACTAGTACGGAAAGTGATACTTTCACACACGAGACTGCCGTTGACGCGAACGACGCGATAGCGGAGTTCGAGCAAGCAGTCGAGTGCGGGGAAGACATTTTCCGCATGAGTTAGAAACAATATTTTTTCTAGGGCCTTTCGTTTGGAAAAAAAGCCTTAAAGAATAAGTAATCGTAAGTGAAAATACACACATTAATTCTTTGACAAGGTCGTCAAAACCAAACTTTCACCACGACAGCTACAAAGACGACGATATTGGTTTCCATGACGACAATTCAAAACCAGCATCTTTGTTAATTAACCTCGTTTAGGCCGTTGGCCTCTTCAAGGGACGAAAATACCCCCTTTTTTTTAAGCGGGGGTTTTTGAGAAATATTGCGCTGTGGGTGCGATTGTATAGTTGACTGATGGATTTGTCCAGACGAATGGTATGGGTTTTTCTCTGAAAGGGTATGACATGCTACTTACTTTTATTTTGTGCTTTGTGCTTTCTTGTGCTGTTACTGCTGACTCAAGCTCTAAAGTTCTCAGTGGATTTTAGGAACGGCTCTTTGGATCAGCGTTTGGAGTGTAGACCATTGTAATTGCCTACTGATCTGACTTTTAAATATTATGTCAAAATAATTTTATTTCATCGAATTATCAGTAGTAATTGCACAAGAGCTCTGAAATTATTGAATTTTTCCCGAGTGACACTTTGACAGATTTAATTTCACGAGCCGAAGGCGAGTGAAATTATGTCGAAAGTGTCACGAGAGCAAAAATTCTATATTAATTTCAGAGGTCGAGTGCAATTTGTTGCGATTATTTCATGAATAAAACTGTTCAAAACCAAAATTTTATTGTAATTTATTTATGTAAGTACCATTAAACACACAGTTTTTATAAACATTTGACGATTGAAAGTCATCACTTTTATAATTTTTAAAACATTAATTGTCATTGCTCTGGAACAATGGAGGAAAACAGTTGCTGGGATGGGAATAATGATTGAAGAAAACTGCTTAACAACTTTGTTTTTTGCTGATGACCAAGTAATTCTTGCCAACGATGAACATGATATGGATTATATGCTAAGAAAGTTACAGATCGAATATGAAAAATGGGGCCTATGTATGAACATGGAGAAAACGGAATATTTGAGAATAGGAGAGGAAACCGAAGATCCGGAATAAGAGTTAAGAAATATAATGAAATGTAAGGAATATAGATATTTAGGAAGCATAATATCAGAAGAAGGAACTACAAAAAGAGACATACAGCATAGGATACAGCAAGGAAGGAAAGCAACTCGTATTTTAAATGGTCTACTATGGTCTAACAAGGTGAAGCTGAACACAAAGTTAACAATCTACAGAACAATTGTAGAACTTATTATAACTTATGGAGCAGAGTGTTGGCAACTCACAGGAAAGGAAAGGAAAAATATAGAAGTAGCGGAAATGGATTACTTACGTAGAGCCTGCAGAGTATCTAGGTTAGAACATGTACCAAATGAGGAAATAAGACGACGGACAAAAAGTTTATATTCCACGGTTGACCATATAGAAACAAAGAAATTGCTATGGTATGGCCATGTTATGAGGATGTCAGAGGAAAGATGGCCAAAAAGAGCATTAAATTACACACCCATAAATAGAAGAAGAAGAGGAAGGCCTACAGAAACATGGAAGAAAGGCATAGAACAGTCTATATCAGATAGAGCTATTGACGAAAACGAATGGGTGGATAGAAAACGATGGCGGGCGAAATGTGGGATGCGGAGGAGACCGTAGGAACCCCACTACTTATTATATAATTGTCATTAATGTCACTGAATGTATTTTTTCGTAGCAACGAAGGGCATCTGACGTAATATACTTAACGACGGGAGATTATCAAAAATTATCGATTTAATTCAGATTTCTGTAGCTTTCTATTGGTCAAAATCTCCTATTAATGAAATAATCAGTAGTAATTGCACAAGAGCTCTAAAATTATTGAATTTTTCCCGAGTGACACTTTGACAGTTTTAAATTATGTCAAAAGTGTCACGAGGGCAAAAATTCTATATTAATTTTAGAGATCGAGTGCAATTTGTTGCGATTATTTCATGAATAAAACTGTTCAAAACCAAAATTTTATTGTAATTTATTTATGTAAGTACAAATTAGTACAATTAAACACCCAGTTGTTCTAAATATTTTACGGTTGAAAGTCATCCTTTTTATAATTTTTAAAACATTAGTAATTGTCATTAGTCATTAATGTCACTGAATGTATTTTTTCGTAGCAACGAAGGGCATCTGACGTAATATACTTGACGACGGGATATTATCAAAAATTATCGGGTATAATATCACAAGAGAGTGAGAATAAATTAAAAATAACGCGACAGTTTTTCGAAATTTTGTTGTCTGGCAATAGAAACGAGAGCCCGCAGGGCTCGAGTGGTTATTGCCCAATGACAACAAATTTGAGTAAAAATGAAGCATTATTTTCTTATTTATTCTTACTGTCGTATGATATTCGTAAGATTATTTTTTAATACGTATATTATGGATATTCTCTTAAATGTGACAGTTGTCAAAACTAGGAAACTGGTTGCCATTAAACAGAAACAATCTACGTAAAAAAATTATATCGGTAATTTTCTACAGTAGATAATTCTCAGTACAATTTTAATCTGATTGGACAGAATTAAACACGTGATCAAATATCTTACTATACGATTGGAAGTTAAAATCATTAAAAAATAATCAATTTAATTTAGATTTCTGTAGCTTTCTATTGGCCAGAATCTCCTATGAATGAAATAATCGCGCTAATTTCATTAAAACATGAACACAATAAGATAAATTTGAAATAAATTAGTAAATAATATCTAATTATGAGTTTATTGCATGTAATATATTATATTATAATGCCATATTACAAGGTATTTTACTTTCACGCACGCCGTGCTGGAAAGTGCAACTTCCTGAAACGAAATGCATGCGTGAAAGTGGCTCTTTTAGCACGGCCGTAGAAAAAATGTTTTTCAGCATAAATTAATATGTATACATTTATATACATACGTAGAATATCACATAATTTGTCCTATTTAAAATATCTTTCTTATGTTTATATTTTGTATTATTTTGAATAAATATTTAGATATTTAATTTTCTTTTTAATTCGAGTAATTTGTATTTCGAGCAATTTTCATGTCGAGCAATTCGTTTTCGAGCAAATGATTTCGAGCAATTGCATTCGAGCAACTGACCGGTTACAGTTCGACAGGCATATCTACAGTCGGAAAAATGAAAGAATACCCATGAACGAACATATAAAATACGCTGTATATTCCTGTCAGCGTGTCACAAAAAAAATTGTCCAGTGCAAGTACATGTAACAATAATTATTACATGTACTTGCGCTGGCCAATTTTTTGTGTGACACGGTGACAGGAAAATACAGCGTGTTTTATATGTTCATTCATGGGTATTCTTTCATTTTTCCTACTGTACATAATATTGTCACCGACACTAAACAGATTAGAAATAACCAATATATTTTTGAAACAGTTACACGAAATTTATAAGTACGTTCTTTAATGGTAAAATATTGCAAAACCTCTAAATTTTAAAGAACCGCTTGGATTGACATAAAATTTGGCATACACATAGCTAACAAGTCAAAGGAAAAAAGTGATATTGTGCCGATGTGTGCCTTTGCCCTGGAGGTGAAAAAATATACGACCAAAGTAAGTCCGGAAATGGATAAACTGACTAATTGTAAGTAACTTTTGTTCTATAGAGTTTTTTCATTAAGTCAATATATTTCGAAAAATATGTTCATTTTTTCAACAAAATAACCACGCTTTTAGACAGTTTTTCGCAAATGACTCAAAAAGTGAGTATTTTGTCGAAAAAAACATTCTAAGCAAAAATATAGCCCGTAAAAAATTATAAAAAATGGTGTATATATCACACATATCTATACCTAGTAGAAGCAGAGTTATAGCTAATGAAAAATAGGGTCATATTCGTCAAATTGCAAATGGAATATTTTGTGAAATAACCAAAAATAAAGCACATCTCGGGGAAAACTCATTACAACGTATTTAAAGTGTTTAAAAAAAGCTTCATTTTTGTTTTATAAAAAAAATTTTTAGCATCAAAAGTAAACAAGTTACGCTCAAAATAAAGTCCCTTTTTTGGTAAAAAATCGGGAAAATCACCTCCTAATTAGTATCTTACTTAAATGAACTTAATCGTTACGACTTCACAAGTTTCTTGACTCGTGTATGTATTGTTTATATGATCTGCAAGTTTCATCGGTTCAAAGTCCTTATTTTTGAAAGGGCTGTAGTTAAAAGGGGTTGAGGTTAAACGAGTCACTGATCACGAATGTATGCAAATTTATAAACACCAAATCTTAATCAATTTTTGTCTTGTAGAAAAACAAAAGAATACAGGATATTCAGAAAAGCAGTGCTGACTTTTTTGTTTTTTGAGATTTTTGGTATCTCTAAAAATTTTTAGGTTATTTTGAAAAAAAGCATATTTTTCAAAATTAAAATTTTTGAAAATTTTACTTTGAAACCAACTTTTTTCAAAAATAAGCACTTTGAATCGATGAAACATACAGATCATATAAACACAACATAAGTAAAATAATTTGTGGAGTGGTAACGACTAATTTCATTTAAGTTGCTAATTAGGGGGTGGTCTTCCCAATTTTTTTTGCCAAAACAAAAGGGATCAACTTTATTTTGAGCGTAACTTGTTTAAATTTGATGCTAAAAACTTCTTATAAAAACAGAAATAAAGCTTTCTTTAAACACTTTAAAAAAGTCATAATAGGTTTTCCCCACAAAGTGCTTAATTTTTTGGATATTTCACGTCGAAATATTCTATTTGAAATTTGGCGAATATGAACCTATTTTTCATTGGCTATAACTCTAGTTCTACGAGGTCCAGAGACCTTACGCGTACACCATTTTTGTTTACTTTTTTACAGGCTATATTTTTGCTAAGAACGTTTTTCTCGGAAAAATACTTACTTTTGAGTTATTTGCGAAAAACCGTCTAAAAATGTGGTTATTTTGTTAAAAAATGAACATGTTCACTCTAAAATAACTCGAAAATAACTCGAAAAGTGTTAACTTGGCGAAAAAACTCTATAGAACAAAACTTAATTAAAATTAGTCAGTTTATCCATTTCCGGACTTATTTTCACTTAAAGTCACCCCCAGGGCAAAAGCACACATCGGCACAATATATCTTTTTTCCTTTCACATGTAAGCTATGCGTATGCCAAATTTCATGTCAATTCAAGCGGTTCTTTAAAATTTAAAACAAAAACCGTGAAAGAATGTACTATATATGTATGAGGATATACATATCATTTTTGGCCTACAATTCATTGTGGTTTTTCGCCTGTTCTATAGATTCATTGCCTTTCCTCTTGTTCTTCTTAGCTCGTGCGAGACTCATTAAGCTCTGACACTTTGTCATCCATAGGTACCTGTTTTTACTTTCATTAAAATTCAATAAGTCTTGTAACCTCAACGAAGACCAACAGTTTCCTCATTGGTGGTGGATCTTTTTTGGTTCAAGCCTCAGTTTTTGCCATATAATCACTTAGAATTTTGCAATGGCATAAGTCGTGTATAGCAGTTTCTTCTTCCATTTCGCGTTTTCTGCGCAACGGTTTATTCACCTTACCTATTTTGTATCGGTGTTTTTTCTAAAGACGATCAGTCTCTAAGCCTCTATGCTGAAAATGTCCTAGGAGAATATCAAGCCGGTTTTAGGGCAAACCGATCCACAATAGACCAACTATTCATGCTGAGACAGCTTCTAGAAAAGGGATGGGAGTATAACAGACCCATACACAATCTCTTCATAGACTTTTGACAGATGATAGCGCAGAAAGAAGCCAAGTATGGAATGCCATGGCGGAGTTCTCAATACCAAAGAAACTAATTCGGATGTAAATTCGGAAACTAAAGTCTGTATGGAGGGTGGAATATCAAAAGTACGTGTAAATAATAAACTGTCTGACAGCTTTGAAATCAACAGTGGACTCAAAAAGGGTGATGCGTTATCTCCACTACTTTTTAACCTTGTATATGAGAATAAGTATGAGGTCGACCGAAATAAAAACAGAACTGCTATCGGTTCAAGGTCCAAAGTTATTACTAGCTTACGCAGATGACATTGATCTCGTTGGAACGCTCCATCCTATCCACAAAAGCCATTTTCAACAAGTTGGAAGGAGCAACAAGCAAAGTAGGGCTGAGGATTAATGAAGAGAAGACGAAATATATGTGTATAAATAGAACGACACGAAGAGACAGGATAGGACAAAATGTGAAGGTCAACACCTTCAATTTCGAAAGAGTACAATGTTTTAAATATCTGGGGGCCGTAATCACAGGTGACAACGAAGTTACTGAAGAAATAAAAGACAGAATCCAATCAGCAAATCGCTGTCTATTCGCACTGGATAAGCTTAGAAAATCAAAAAATCTTACAAGAAGTTCCAAGATCAAAATCTATAAATCCATCGTCACACCTGTACTAACATATGGATGCGAAACGTGGACCATGACCAAATCAAACGAAGAAAAGCTCAGATGTTTTGAACGAAAAATACTTAGAAAAATTTTCGGACCTCACCACCACATTAACACAAACCAGTATAGGATCAGAACCAACATCGAATTAAAAGCACTCTACAATGACACCGATATTGTCCAAGAAATTAAATCACAGCGACTAAGATGGGCAGTCCACGTGTACAGACTTCATAACGAAAGACTTGTAAAACTGGTATGGGAGGAGATTAGGAGATTCCTACAGGCAAAAGACCACTCGGACGTCCCAGAATGCGATGGAGAGATAACATCCAATCAGATCTCCGAAAAATTAACATTCCATTTGACCCAAGGTTGATGGAAGACCGAACAAATTGGAAGAAAGTTGTACAGTCAGCCAGAACCCAACCAGGGTTGAAGCGCTACGTGATGATGATGATGATGTCCAGTCACCATTCCGTTGACAGTTTTAATCTGTCGTTTATAGAGATTCAACAAATTTTCGTAATTTGTTATCAATGTCCTTGATTATTTTCTAAGTCAGGATGTACCCTTATGAGTGGCTATTCATTTTTTTTATGATTCCTTATCAGCTACTTCTGAACCTCCTTTCTTGCAGCATCTTTGGTGATGCCATCCAGTGATAGTTCTGGGCCTACAAAAGTTTCTCTCGAACTTTGTTTTGTCAACAAATCTGCTTGTAGATTGCAGCGTATCATGATCGGGTACCCATATTAAAGACATTTTATTGTCTTTTGCCGGTTGTTAAGGTCTTTTTATTTTTTACCAGTTTTGATTTTGTTAGTGGTTCCTTTACGGACAAAATCGCCGATTGGCTATCTGATCTGTATAGATTTTAATTCTACATATTACATATTTGATTTGGGGTCTACATTCAGGCTTTCAACAATGCAGGCCACCAAAGAAAAAACTTCAGCCTGGAACAGTTTTATATTGACTTTTTAGGTCAAGTTTAAGATTTATCTTAATTACACGTTTGCGTCGATCGGATATAGGGATGCATCAAGTCAAACTAGTTTGATTTTATTCAACAAACTTGACTTGACTTGAAAACCAAACTTTTTTTGTAAAAAACTTTGACTTGACTTGATTTCAATATCTTTAGGATTGACTTGAAATCAAACTTCTTCAAACAGTTTGAAGTTTGAATATCGCAAAAAATTCGTTAAACCTATCAAAAATATAATATTTTGCTGTTCCTTCATAAATTTTTGTTAAAGGGGGCGTTCAAGTATTACGAAACGTAATTTTTGAAGCTCTTACAACCTCTTTATTCCATCTGTATTTTTTCATCTTTTGTTGTGAAGAAAGGTCCAGATATTTATTGCAAACACGTGTTACTGTGCTTGATCTGGTTAATACAAATTTTAAGATTTTTTCACTGGAATACTATTGTCCTATTGTAACATGAGCGGAGCGTGAGGGGGCAATATAATACAATCCAGGGTTCTATGTAAAATATAAATGAAAGTTGAAAAGTTGGGAGATTGTGGTTCCTTAGTTTTTTTATTTAAGTTAAAAAACAATGTTACTTGTCCTCTTTGAACTTGTTGTGCAACCCCCCCCCGTATAACGCGCCGTAACGTTTTACATGGTCCCCCTCTCCCCCTAACTTGCGTGACGTAATACTTGATTAAAAGTATCATCCAAAGTAGATTAAATTACACTTGGTATGATAAAAAAACTATCCAACGGATTCTTTGTTTTAATCTAGTAACACTCAAACATAAAAAAGTTATATCGATAAAACGAAACTTGCCAGCAAGCAATTCTAAGCATACAGGAATCATTTTCAAAAAAAAAAAATTACCCTATTTTGATTATAATCGTCTCCTGTATCAAGATACTTTTATGTGGCACTCATTGTATTATCAATTTTCTTATCTTAATTGGCAACTAAAGGATAGTAAGAATAGCCAGGGACAAGTCACCGTTAGGCAGGAGAAGTATAGGACGCCCAAGGAAAAGATGGAATGACAACTTAGGGGCAGAATGAAAGGCACCGTTGAAGAAAAACAGGCAGTACTGCCTATATAAAAGAAGAAGAAGAAGAAGAAGAAGAAGAATTGGCAACTAACATGTCAATCTCGACAAAAAAGTATATCTACTAAATAAATTATTTTTCAAACTCTTTCAAACTAGTTTGACAAACAGTTTGAATTTTCAAACCTGTACGATTGACCAGTTTGACTTGACTTGAGTTATTTGTCAGAAGGATTGCCTTGAGTTTGACTTGAAATTAAGTCAAACTCAAGTCAAATTCAAACATTCAAGTCAAACTTGTGCAACTCTAATCGGATAGCTCAGTGCGACTAGCGGCTGACCCACACTTCACTTCTTCGCCTTGAGGTATGTGAGTTCAAGCCCAGCCCAGACCATCGGAAAAACAAAAAGGCTTACGCGCCAGTATAAAATTCTAAATATGAATCTGGCGCTTAGACTGGAATATGCGAACATCTGATCGACCTATGAGGGAGCAGTACGGCAAGGGATAAGGCTTGCGGCTCGGTGATACTCCTCCATAGATCCCTAACGAAGGGCGTTGACGCCTAAGAACGGTGTAATCCAGACATAATTACACGTTTGTACAAAGACTCCTTACCCACTACCATCTGCAGTTTTAGATCCATCCATGAACCATAACTTATTAAGCCGCCATTAATAGTCCAAGTGGGACTTTTGGTTTTCTGGAGTTTATTCCATGTCTTTGTTTTTTCATAAACCATTTTTATATTTTGACTGTGGCTACTTTTCCCATTCGAATTTTCTTAACCGACTTCGTTTTCCCCACTGGCGAAGCGTCCATGTAACCACTGTTACCAATGGTAACAGTTAAAAATCTTGCAAATAAATATTTTATGACGATGAATAATTCTATTTACCAATATTTTGACCAATAGAAATATATTATTATATTATGTGGTAATAGTACCTAACTCAGTAAATAGCCAACTACTCGTATACAAGAAAATATTGCCGAGTTTATGTGACTCAGTTGCACTTTATTATACTCTGTTAGCAGACTCATTTCTGGTTACAATGGTTATATACCCACGCTGGCGCTCGGGACCGGCTAGTGACTGAAAATTTTGAAGAAGCGACGGCATAAGCGCGCTGTGTATCAGTAGCGCTGTTACCAGATTTAAACCAGTGCAGTTAACCATGGATGAGTGTCGCTTCTTAATCGATCAACTACTTGAAAAGTAATTCTCCTTGTATAATTTTGAAGAAAAAAATGAGATTAAAAATGAAGGATCTATTTTAAACCATTTAAAAAAGGAATCAACAAAAGTAGTTCGATATTTTAAATTTAGTTGGTACAGTGAAAATTCTTGGTTATATTATGGTTGCAAGAAAAATATACTGTATTCTTGGGCATGTCTTCTGGTTTCTACAGAAAAATGGGTGGACCAGGTTCACGATTGAAATAGTGTTAGATTTTTAAAAAGGAGACATGAAATTTCTCCGTTACCTACATGTAAGATGTATATCCAATTTGATTCAGTTTGGCAAAAAAAAATCAAAATCCTCTTAACCAAGCTTTTAAATCAAATATTGCTAAACATAATGAGTTTGTTAAAAAAATAGATAGGTATATCCTTAGCACACTTATAATAGATACTGTATGTTTTTGGGCTAAACAAGAACTAGAGTTTCGTGGTCATTTTGAGTGCGACGACTCTGGCAATCGAGGCAATTACAGGGAATTGTTAACATTAATTGCCAAAAAAGATCAAAAATTTTGTCAACATCTAGAAACATCTGATATTATTGAAGCTACACTCACCGCCGGCACAAAATTCCGCCACCCAAAATTTTTGATTAAGTTTGACAATTTATAACTTTATTATTTGTGCTCCGATTTTCAAGATTCTTGCAACAGTTTGTAGGTACATGTATTCATATTGTTTGGTATTATTCCGGTAACAAAAAAATTTCCTTGCATGTCATTGTACAGGGGTGAAAGGAACCGTTGTATTTTCTCCTAATTTTAAAAAATTCTGTGGAAAAATTGAATAGCTGATTTTGTTTCATAGTCCTGTCATATTTTCCCGGAGGCATCACCAACATTTTGATTTTTGAAATCTTCGAATATCTTTTTTCTTGTAAGAGCTGTACCATTTTTTGTAAATAAAAACAGTGATTGACTCATACAATTGAGGTTGGATTGATAAGATTAGAATGGCCCGCATGCAGCCCAGATCTCAATCATATTGGGCATTTATGGGATGAATAAAAAAAGCTATTTGCCGTCATCCTAGGCCTCCAGAAAATTTGGTACAGTTATGGCCCTGGTAGAGGAATATCGGGCTATTCCCCAGGCAAGGAAAACACATCTTTATTAGATGCTAAACAGATTGCGAGCAGTCGTTGCTGCAAGAGGTGGATATAACCGCTATTGAATTGTTTTGGTTTGTTGTTAAATTTGTTTTGTTTTGTTAATTTTAGTGCGTTTGATATTTTTAATTAAATAAACCTTCAAAGCAGTGTTTTTAATTACAGCTCTTACAAGAAAAGAGATATTCAGATAATTCAAAAAACATGACCTTAGTGATACCTCCAGGATAATACAAAAGGAGTATGAAACAAAATCAGCTTTCCAATTTTTCCACGGAATTTTTTAAAATTAAGAGTAAAAACAACGCTTATATTCACCCCCGTATAATGCCATCTAAGCAAACAATTTTTGTTACCGGAATAATAGCAATTGACATCAATACATGTACCTACAAATTCGTGCAAGAATCTTGAAAATCGAAGTACAAATAATAAAGTTATAGATTGTCAAACTTAATCAAAAATTTTGGGTGGCGGAATTTTGTGCCGGTGAGTGTATATATAAACATTTAGCCATATCTTCATTTTTTTTTTAAATAAGATTTTTTGCATCTGGTTTTGGTAACACTTCAGAAAAAGTCACGCGTCGCCACTGGTTTTCCCTACATTCCCTATCTTTCGTAGTCTCTTCGATGAATTGGTTAATACAACAAACAACAACAACAGTCCAGAATATTTACACCATTTTTCTTATTTTTGACGTTTTCAGTAATTCAGTAACGGTTTTGTGTTTACCTATAAGTTATTTCTAAGTATTTTGTATTTATTTATTCATTTAACACCACAGAGAGTAGTACCAGGTAGTGGTTAAATATATTAGGCTTAGGGCCGGTTGTTCGAACGCTAATCAACATTGATCACTATCAAATACTTAATTACTGCCACAACTGTCAATGTCAACTTTGGTTGAGTTGCCGAAAACATAATTATTGATGACAATTATGAAATTAGTTAATCAATTATGTTAATAATTGTTATGTTAATTGACTAACTAATCTCATAATTATAATTAACTATGTTTTCAGCAACCCAACCAAAGTTGATATTGACAGTTGTGACAGTAATTAAATATTTGATAGTGATCAATGTTGATTAGCGTTCGAACAACCGGCCCTTAATCTAAGATAAGTTTGTATCAGCTAGATGTTCTAGAAAATCCAGTACGGACTGTCGAACTTTGACAGTTGGTATAGGCTATTAGGTGCGTTCGCGGGTACAGTTGACAAATTGTCGCCGACAATTTCTAACCTCACTTAATATAAATAATACCGTTAATAGATAAATATACAGGATATAGTTACTTTTAATTAATATTAGTAACTAATTATTAAATTATACTAGGTAAATATACCTTGTATATTTATCTATTAACGATATTATTTATATCATTTTAAAGTGCGCATGCGTTTTGCTGCTAATTTGTCGCCGACTAGTCGTCGACAGGCACCCGCGAACGCACTTAATGTTGAAGCTACAACTGTCAAATTACGTGTCATTTAATCAGTCCTTTTGCTAAATCACCATGTTTTTTATACAAATATTATTTGATATCTTAAGTAGGTACACTTCGCGTCAAAAAAAAACTGGTACAACTCTTATAACCGAAAATCGTGTTTTTCAAGTTGTGTAAGTTGATCTTATTACCAGTGTCATTCTAATTTCTAGGGCAACGTTGCCAGTTCAACGAAAATATTATATCAAACTAGGTAAAAACGGGGCTGTGCGACAGACTGCATTTTTTAATATAAGACTAAAAACTAAAACAATTGTAATTTTCCGTCATCTCAATTAAGTATTCATACATTGATTCGTGTTTTATTATAATTTATGAAAATATTTTAATTCAAAAATAATGATAGATAATAAATCTTGACATGACTGTAAATTATTATGTTTAATGTCAAATCGAAAGGTGTGATTGGTTTCTCGTAAATTGTAGGACAAAACTGCATCAAGTTGTGTAGAATAAATAAAACACACTGGAAAAATTAAAAATTTAATTTGAAATTAATACAAAATGAATAACTTTTATAGCGAACAAGCAATGGCGGCCCGTGAGGTAGTGCCATAGAGCCATGGCACTACCTTGCTAACTATGCAGAAACATATTTTTTATCTTCAAAACTTTTTAATTCCTGTTAATTTTTTTGTGTGTATTTCTTTTGATCTTAATAAATTATATAAAATATGGCAACTATGGGCGTAATACAATCCCTGCCGACAGCGGAGAGTATTCGACAGGAGAATCTCCTTCGTGCCGAAGTCAGTACTGGCACGACTAAAGAGAGAAAGATTTTACGAGCATTCTATGTAAGTGACAGAGAAAGGGCTATATTAAACTATTAGTATACCTTAAAATTAGAATCTCTGTGCCAGACACGAGGGTATGATGCCAGGTCTATTTATTTTGAGTTTCTTTACGTGCTGGTTTGTCGCTTTAATTATGTATATTTTCTGTTAAAAAGTTTTTGTATTTATAATTAAACTTTTAGTGCATCATGATCGTGGGTATGTTGATAATATTTTGATTATTTTTTAAGTTTAATTAATAATTACCCCAGTTAATAGGGAAAAAAACATGAAAAAATGTTAAACAGGGTTTTGAAGGTGCTAAACGGTAGATGAGAGATAACTGATGATAATTCCGTGAAGAAGTACAGCTAATTTTTCTTCTTCTTTTTTTTAAACAGGTACAAAGAATGAAAAACTCAGTTTTTTTACTATGAAACGTTTCTTGTTAATTTTAGAGAAAAATGTTTTAAATAAGTGTTGTAGATCTTAAAAAGTTCTTTAATTTGATAGTACTCATAATAATATACATAAACAATTGACCTAGATAATTGCAAGCAACTCTCATTTTTGCACTAATTTTTAAATAGTAATAACTTTACTTTTTACATAATGATATATAATTTAACTACTTTAAATTATGCCATTTAATGGTTTATTTAAGTGCACTAAATTTCAACCAGATTGACCAAATAGTTTGTAAGTTATTCAATTTGTTTATCCCAGAGAGCAATTATTTATACAACTGTTCTTGCCCTAACAGTGAATCTAGAGATATTTAGCAAATCGCAATCATTTATTCGAGAGTCTACTTTTAAGATGCATTAAGAAAAAATTAACATTTTATTAAAATTGTTATTAAAAAACTCGTTTGAAAAAGACCCTACTTTCTAGGTTATAAACAATTTGAATAACTTTGACAGTTTTTATGTCACACGCTTGCATGTAGGCTCACTGAAAAGCTGGTGAAAAAATACATATTAAAAAAGAAAAAATAATTTTATATGACAAATAGGAATCAAGTTAGTATTTTTTTTATAAATCAAATTTTGCATTGTTTATAAACATTAAGAGCTGAAAATTTATATATGGAAATCTATATTTTACGATCCAGTTTATAGATTGCATATGCAGTGAAATAATAAAAACTTATGACCTGTTAAACTGATGGTACTCGTGAAACACCACCAACGAAAGTGAAGGTGGGAACTGTTCAAGCTTCGCTTCCTTTTTTGGAAAAAAACTGAAATATATTATCACCTTCCATAGCACGCACAACCTTTTTTTTTAACTGGAGTAGCTCAAAAAAATACTAAAAATTGTGCAAATTTCACCTTGCACAATTGGAAAATTGGAAAATCCCGTGAAAATCAATTGATTCAATTTTACTATAAAAGCTATTGAATTATACAAGTATTTCTTAAAAATTCTTTAAATCATTAAGTAAAGTATATTTTTTATATAAATATATAATAATTATAAATTAGTACAATACATTTTTTTTTATTTGAAATAATTAAAAAGTATTTAAAAGTCCTTAATAATTTTTAAAAAATTGTTTGTTTTATTTTGTTTCTGAATTATTATGAAATGTTATTTAATTTAATGAAACTATTAATATTTGTTTAGGTAGGCATCTAATAAGTATAAATATGTAATATGTTTGCACTATTTAATGATGTATGTTTAAGTTCAATAATTAGAATAAAGGTCATATATTTGTTTTGATAGTAATATATTGATGTGATCTTGATTATTGATATGAGATAATATTCTTATATGTTACTTAATTTAATCAATGTATTAATACTAATCCAATTAATTAACCAGATCACATATCAATATGTTTTCAATCTCAGGGCGAATTATAAATTAATTACTTACTTCCGTGGCTTCTAAATATTTCTTAATGGTTCCTAATCGGGATAGAAAAGAAAAGAGTAAAAAAAAATACACATATGGGTTACAATTATAATCAAAATATTTTTTATTTTATTTAAAAGGCAATCAATGCTTGATATTTGCTATTTCTTATTATTCTTAAACATAACATTTACAAATGGGAATCTTATTTCCTTTTGGTTTTCAATTGAAAGTTTTTATTAACATTTAACTATTAGGAGTTATTAGGAACAACTCTATTTAAGTTTGATGAAGCTTTTCTGATATTATTGATTATGTTATTCAATTTTTTATGTGGAATTTAATACGAAAAACCCATACATTCATGTCCAAACAAATGAGACTGACCTTTTCCTGGTGAACTGAAAATGTCCTCACACAAAACCCTTTCCTGCTATCCTTGGCTGCGATCAAACCTCGTCCTGGCTTCCAGTGATGTTCTCCTTTGAAAAACTAGCTCGAATAGCTCTCGTTCCTGCTTTTGTCGTGATGCTGTGTTCTACCTTTTTCGAAACTGCTATCAGCTACCGGGACACTCTGGGCTCAAGGAGGTTCTTTTACTCTCGACCTGGCCTATTTCTCGTTCCACGATAGATACTCCACACTCACGGAACTACACCGGCTATCTCACTCCTCGAACACTACCGTCTATTACTCGACTTCACTTCTCGACAGCTCAAAACATTCTGATCTCACTTTCTCATCCATTCCCCTACTTTCTAAATATCCCTTCCAGATTCACAAATCAATCTTCCACCACCAACTCTCATTCGTAATATTCCTCAAAACAATTTTTAATCTTTCTAAATATGCTTAATGGATTTCAAAAGAAAATATTTAATTCCCATTCTAAAATACTCTCTAACTATTTACAAATTTTAATGACCTATTCTCTCTTTCAAATGAGTCTTATTTAGCATAGGCTAATGATCGAAACCTTCCGCGAAAAACGATAATGAACTATCATCTATTTCACTGAGTTTTATTTAGCATAGGCTAATGATCGACCTTCCGAGAAGAACGATAATGGTACGCGTCATTCACTTTGTTTATCTAAGCACATTGTTCCGAGTTTCGTACGCTTATTCTAATCACTTCTTAAAATTAAATATAACAATTTGTTGTATACAGGTTGTTCTAAATTTATATGCCCGAGGTTGAGAAAATTAAAAATATTTTATATTAAAGTGAATTTTGTTTATAATTATCAAATTTTAATTTTTATATCAAATAGAAATATAACAAATCCCCGCCTTGTATTCGATAAAATTTATCTGCATTTTTAAATAAATTTTCTCGAGGCAAAACCAACTCCCTGTATATTTCCTTACTTTAATCTACGTCTTATACCCCTTCTTCTTGTATTACTCTAATTAGTCCCACCTGTAGAGTAATTGTTTCCTTATTTTCAGTGTCCTCATCCTGTGTTAGAGTGTCGGCTATTATGTTGTCTTTCCCTTTTTCCCATATTAATCTTCTGTCTTTTTCCTCAGATTTTTCACATACTTTTATCGTGTATTCTGCATCCTCGTTTTCATATGCCTCCTCTTCAAATGCCACTGTTTCGATCATATCTTTTTCGCTTTCATTTTTTTGCTTTATTTCTTCTTCTCCTGAGCTCGTCTCTTCTTTTGAGGAATCCCAGGTTTCCTTTGTTTCTGATACTCTCAAATTTTCTTCTTCTGGGCTCAACTCTTCTTTTGAGGAGCCACAGGTTTCATTTTCTTTTGTCTTTTTCTGACTTTTTCTCCCTTTTCTTCTTTGTCCTTGCTTCGTTGCCAAATTCATTTCCACTGTTTGTTCTTTACCTGATTCGTCCGTATTTTGTTTCTCCTGTTCCTTGTCCTGTTCTTCTTCTTTTTCTTCTGTTAGATTCATCGTATTATTTTTAAAATCTATCACTACATGTTTTTCTGCCAATTCGTCAACTCCTACTATCATGTCATGTGACATGTTTGGCATTATTACACATTGTAGTGCATACATCTTCTTACCCAGTCGTACCATTACTCGTATGCCTTCATTTATAGTTGCCAATGTCCGTTTGTTTGCGCCCACTAAATTTACCCTAGGTATTTTGTAAATTAAATTTGTTAAGTTAACTTCTTCTATTAGTTTTCTGTTGACCAATGTTATTTCAGATCCAGTGTCTATCATAATTTTAATTGGTTTCTCGTTGATAAATCCATCCACAAATTTTAAATTAACTCCATTTTTCTTTTCGTTGTTTCTTGCCAATTTAATAAACTCCTTGGGGTTACAAAAGATTCCTGTTTGATTTTTGGTTTTTAGTGAGCGCCGTCGTGAAAAAACGCCGGTTGCTCATCGTTGTTTATATTTTCGTCATAATGTCTCTCTCCGTCATATCCATCTGTCTGGGTATTATTTACTTCTCTTCTATTTTCTCTTGGTCTGTCGGATCTGTTTCGGTTTTCTTGATATCCCTGTTCATTTTGTCTACCATTATTTCTGTTTTCTTGATTTGAGCGTGTGGTGTTTCTATTCTGGTATTCTCGATTTCTGTCCTCATTCCATTGCCTATTTCTTTGTTCATAATTTCCTCTTCCGTTGTCTCTATTTTCGTTTTCCCTTCTGGGATTAAAATCTCGTCTTGTATAGTCCCTCCTATTTTGATTTCTATCTCTGTAATCCTGTGTTTCTCGGGGCCTTCTTGATTTTGTTTCTCTTACACGTAATTCTCTTATTTGTAGGAATTGGCATAAACTATCTATGTCTTTGTAGTTTTGCAATGTGATATGGTCTTCCAGCGTTTCTTCGAAATGTCTTGCAATCAGTTCGACTAATTGTTCCGATGAGTAATTATATTGTAAATGTTTTGCGTTATAGTAAATTTGTAATGCATATGTCCTTTCTGATATACCCATCCTATCATTGTATTTCCCATTTTGCAATTCCTTGTTAATTTCCAATTGTTGGACTTTTCCCCAGAAATAATTCAAAAATTTTTGTTCAAATTGTTGCCAACTGTCAAATTCTTCTTCTTTGCAATCGAACCATAGGCTTGCTTCATTTTTGAGATGGTTTCTGATAGTTTCTTTTGCTGTTTCGAAATTTCCGATGTGCTGTATTTTCTTTTTCAGGCTATTTATGAACGGCACTGGGTGTAATCTTCTTACGTCCCCGCCAAACCTTATCTTCACGTCATCTGTGCTATGTATAACCATTTCTCTTCTTTCTCCGACATTTTGTTGAGTATTGATTTCCGCAATCTTTCTTTCCACTTCTTCTATGTCTGCTTGAATAGCGTTTTTCAACTTGTTTTCCAAACTTTCAATTTCTTTTTTCTGGCAATTCGTTATCTCCTTTATTTTATTTTGAATTTTCATTTCTTGTTCTTTCATCTCGTTTTTCATTGTTGTCAAACATCCTTTTACTTCCTTTTCATACTTTCCTATGCGTTCCTCCATTTTCTTGTTATTCTCTTCTATTGCTTGTTTTGTTTCCTTCTGATTTTCTTGCATTATTCTTTTTGTTTCATCTATTGCTTGTTTTGTTTCTCTTTGATTGTCATCCAGTTTTTGTTGTGTTTCATACATTTTTTGATCCACTTTATCCATTTTCTTTGATGTTTCTTCTTGATTTTTATCCATTGTCCTTTTTGCTTCATCCATTTTTTGTGACTGGAGTTGCATCAGTTGTAATAGTTTATCTATTCCTGATAATTCTTGCTGTTCTGATGCCATGATTGTCGTGTCTAAAATATCTTCTTGGTCTGAATATTCTTTTTGTTTTTTGTTGTCCTTGCTTTGGCTTCTTGTCACAGACATTTGTTTTCAAGAAGTACTGTCCCCGCCAAATATGAAATTTTACTAGTATGTTACCAAGACGACTTTTTCTCACCCAAATATTATAAATTGTCAATAAATATATCAAATGTAAATATCGTAAAAATAAAATATTAAATCAGTTATGTAAAATTTGTACCTAAAGAGATCTAAAATTTTATGTTATCAAATGTAAGTATCTCACTTTTTACCACAGGCATATAAATTTTCAAATACCGGCTTTACTCTTTCTATCCTTCAAATTTGCCACTAGAAATACTTTACAATGCCCCACGTTGGGCGCCAGTTGATGTGATCTTGATTATTGATATGAGATAATATTCTTATATGTTACTTAATTTAATCAATGTATTAATACTAATCCAATTAATTAACCAGATCACATATCAATATGTTTTCAATCTCAGGGCGAATTATAAATTAATTACTTACTTCCGTGGCTTCTAAATATTTCTTAATGGTTCCTAATCGGGATAGAAAAGAAAAGAGTAAAAAAAATACACATATGGGTTACAATTATAATCAAAATATTTTTTATTTTATTTAAAAGGCAATCAATGCTTGATATTTGCTATTTCTTATTATTCTTAAACATAACATTTACAAATGGGAATCTTATTTCCTTTTGGTTTTCAATTGAAAGTTTTTATTAACATTTAACTATTAGGAGTTATTAGGAACAACTCTATTTAAGTTTGATGAAGCTTTTCTGATATTATTGATTATGTTATTCAATTTTTTATGTGGAATTTAATACGAAAAACCCATACATTCATGTCCAAACAAATGAGACTGACCTTTTCCTGGTGAACTGAAAATGTCCTCACACAAAACCCTTTCCTGCTATCCTTGGCTGCGATCAAACCTCGTCCTGGCTTCCAGTGATGTTCTCCTTTGAAAAACTAGCTCGAATAGCTCTCGTTCCTGCTTTTGTCGTGATGCTGTGTTCTACCTTTTTCGAAACTGCTATCAGCTACCGGGACACTCTGGGCTCAAGGAGGTTCTTTTACTCTCGACCTGGCCTATTTCTCGTTCCACGATAGATACTCCACACTCACGGAACTACACCGGCTATCTCACTCCTCGAACACTACCGTCTACTACTCGACTTCACTTCTCGACAGCTCAAAACATTCTGATCTCACTTTCTCATCCATTCCCCTACTTTCTAAATATCCCTTCCAGATTCACAAATCAATCTTCCACCACCAACTCTCATTCGTAATATTCCTCAAAACAATTTTTAATCTTTCTAAATATGCTTAATGGATTTCAAAAGAAAATATTTAATTCCCATTCTAAAATACTTTCTAACTATTTACAAATTTTAATGACCTATTCTCTCTTTCAAATGAGTCTTATTTAGCATAGGCTAATGATCGAAACCTTCCGCGAAAAACGATAATGAACTATCATCTATTTCACTGAGTTTTATTTAGCATAGGCTAATGATCGACCTTCCGAGAAGAACGATAATGGTACGCGTCATTCACTTTGTTTATCTAAGCACATTGTTCCGAGTTTCGTACGCTTATTCTAATCACTTCTTAAAATTAAATATAACAATTTGTTGTATACAGGTTGTTCTAAATTTATATGCCCGAGGTTGAGAAAATTAAAAATATTTTATATTAAAGTGAATTTTGTTTATAATTATCAAATTTTAATTTTTATATCAAATAGAAATATAACAATATATATATTTTAATAAATTCATATAATTAATTATAAAAATAAAAAAGTAAAACATTGTTTATGAATTTTAATTTGATTGTACTAGTGAACGTCTATAACTTCTAAATCGCTTCTCGGCAAGTTACAGTTCATCCTCTACAAAGTCTGACTCGACATCGTCAAGAACCACTGCAGCGCGATTACAACATTTTTTCTCTTCTTCCACTGCACAGTTTGTACAAAGATCCGTACAGTTTATACCATATTTTTTACAACCATATCTTGTACTTTTGCAACCCGTTGAACATTTAGATGTAATTTGTTTTAATATCTCTTCAGGGATCAAACAATCTAAGGTGTAAATAGGTTCAAATCCCGTATCAGTTTTTTGCCATCCATATTGGATAGCATCCAGTTTTTTACCTAACCAGTGTTGTAATTGATGATAAACGCGAAGTACATGCTGATAACCTGCACCTTCTGTTGGGGGCAAATTTTTCCAATCTAACAGATTTTTTCCCTGTATTTCTTATAAATTGTAAAAAACGTAACTCATTTAATGACAATATGTTATTATGTTTTTTTATATGTAACATCAATTGCAGCAGAATACAAAGCAACAATGATATCACATCCGTTTTTCATGATGTCCTCCTTGTTAGTATTCTCGTCGTAAAAAATATTTATCAGATCTACAATTTCTGACGATGCAGTTAATAATTTGAATTTTCCTTGATTAAAAAAAGAGGAAGTTGTATCACACCCAGTAAAAATATATAAGAACCCAACGTATTTTCTTAGATGAGAATGTTTAAAACTATTACAACTATAATAGATAGATTTTCCTTTTTCGCCTTTTTTTTTTTCAAAATACATATATGTTATTGTCCGGAGCAGAGAGTTGCGTCAATATTATGAGTATATCAGTATCATTACCAATTATTACAATGGTCTTGCTAGTTTCATATGTATGTTCGATGTTCGTGAAGAGCTGTCTGCACTATTAATACGTCCGCATCTTCATCTGCTACTTTAGGTCGGTACCCAGATTTGTTGAGCTCTGCACATAAAAGTTGAATCAATTGCTTTTTATTTTTACTAACTGCTAAAAATATTTTTTGTTTTATGGATAAGATCGTGTTTTCAACCAATTTAATTTCTGGGCCTGAGCTAATTATTATTGTATATTTATATAAATAATATACTTTAATTAGTAAAATATAAGTAATTCTTACGAGAAATTATTGTAAAATTCAAGCAAGTAATAGCAATTAAACTGCAAATTTTTTCAACATGTTTCAAATTGGGATTCCATTCTAAAAAATAAAACGAAGCTATTTTCACCTTTACATTTGTTGGCGGTGTTTCACGAGTACCATCATTTTAACGAGTCATGACTTTTTATTTTTTTTACTGCATATGCAATCTATGAAGTGGGTCAGAAAATATAGACTCTCTTAAACAACTTATTCAATTTTCAGCTCTTAATGTTTATAAACAATGAAAATATGATTTATTGAAAAAAAAATTCTAACTTGATTTCTATTAGTCATATAAAATCCATTTTATTATTTTAATGTGTATTTTTTCACCAGCTTTTCATGAGCCTACATACGAGCGTGTAACATAAAAACTGTCAAAGTTATTCTAATTGTTTATAACCTAAAATGTAGGGTCTTTTTCAGACGGTTTTTTTAACAACAATTTTGATAAAATCTTAAAACATTTTCAATACATCTTAAAATTAAAGTCTTAATAATCGATTGCGATTTGTAAAATATCTCTAGAGTCACTGTTAGGGCAAGAACAGTTGTTTAAACAATTGCTGTCTGGGATAAACAAATTGAATAACTTATAAACTATTTGGTCGATCTAGTTGAAATTTAGCACACTGAAATAACCCATTAATTGGCATAATTTGAAGTAGTTAAATTAAATATCGTTGTGCAAAAAATACAGTTATTAATATTTAAAAATTAGTGCAAAAATGAGAGTTTTTTACAATTATCTCGGTCAATTATTTATATATTTCAATATGTGTCCCACCAAATTAAAGAACTTTTTAAGGTCTACAATATTTATTTGAAACATTTTTCTCTAAAATGGATAAGAAACGTTTTATAGTCAAAAAACTTAGTTTTTCATTCTTTGTAACTGTTTTAAAAAAAGAAGAAGAAAAATTAGCTGTACGTCTTCACGGAATTATCATTATTTATACCTCATCTATCGTTTAAAACCTTCAAAACCCTGTTTAACATTTTTACGTGAAATCGACGATTTTTTTCCCTATTAACTGGTGTAAATTGACAATGGAGATTAGTATCTTAAAAAATTTTTTTGGTGGTTTTTCGCTAGGAAAAAAACTACAAAAATGTTATAAGGTGTTGTGGAGCTTTCGAGTTAGCTTTAAGAGGTCACGACGAAAAAGAAAATTCAGAAAATAGAGGCATATTTAAGGAGCTGGTCAATTTTAGCGCCGAATTAGACGAAGACTTAAAGGTTCATATTATTCAAAGTACCAGACCTTTCAAAGGTCTACCTTCTGCGGACATTTAGTTGCTTCTAATTTATTTATGTCGGAGAAGTTTTCTGCTTATAAGCATCAGTTCTCCGAATCATTTCTTAATGAAACATGAAGAAAATTTTAAATTTTTAGGCAAAACTCGGTTTAAAACTGAATTAGAAGTAGGTACTGTATTAGCGAGACGAATTAAGTACTACCTCTGGGGCTGTTTCGCTATCGGTTTTATTGTAGAGGGAAGGTTTAAAAAGCACATTAATTTGAAGAAACTATTAAACTTTTAAGTGTTTTAATTACCATTCCTATATCAACATCTGAAGCAGAATGCTGTTTTTCGATGTTAAAACATAGTGCTTAAGGCATGCTATCTGTAGAAAAGCATTTTGTAAATTGTATTGATAATTTTAATTATAAAGTCATTGAAAACTTTGCAACCAAAAAATAGAAGAATGAACTTCATATATCGTAAACTTTAAAAGTGACATTACAAAAATTAGTGCATGTATGTGATTAATGAAATAGTATTATTTTTATAAATTGGTAAATAGAGACTAAATCGTAATAACAATTTTCAACCACTATCAGCAGTAAATGCTGCTGGTAGGTGAAGAGGTTTTTATTATTAATTAATTTACGGAACTGTTTTGATCAATGTTGGACAATTGCTTGGCACCTCAGATCAATAAACTTAAGATACATAAGATAAAAGTATCCGCGCATATTTTTTTTAGTTTTTGTTGTCAGTATACCTTTTTTTGACAATATCGTGAATCCGTCACTAAAAATTTTGGCGGCTGCCCGAGTTCTGGCACTACCTTCTTAAAGTGGTATGAGCCGCCACTGCGAACAAGTGTGGAATTTAATTATATGTATTACAATTGGAAATATACATTTTAAAAGTTATTTTTTTGTATTTAGATTTAGTGCAATTCCGTTGTCTGTGATGGCAACAACGAAGTGATTCACGAACAATAATTATTGTCAGTCTGAACACAGGTTTACATTGAAAAAAAAAGTGTACCAATTTTATATGACGCGAAGTGTACCTAACTAAAATAATAGGTATCAATCACCTATGTAAAATAAAAGATGTACCTACCTACTTAGCTGAATTATCATGAACAAGAAATCCAGTTTTGTAAACCGCAATATAAAATTAGTACCTCCTATAGTACCTACATACTTCATAATCTAGGTATAATATACCTACCTAGTGTGGAGTATAAATATGGGTGGAGTCTCTGGTAGTACCTTTTAATTAATAATTTATAAAATATCTGAGAAGGTTTTATAAAAGCCATTATTAATTAAAAGGTACTACCAGAGACTCCACCCATATTTATATAATAACGCCACACCAGTTGATGTTAGTCGTTGGTTAGGTATTTGGAAGGGATTAGGTGGTACCTACCAAGAATACAGCAATTATTATTGTTAGGAATACATAATATATTTCCTTTTCGTTTCCAATTTCTTTATATGGGTACTTTTATAGAACTAAAGATTATATCTATTGTGAGCCAAAAAATAAAATTGCAGTTCCTCAGGTATTTTATAAAAGCCATTTCTTTATATTATTAATAATTATAAGGTACTACCATAAACCCCACCCATTTATATATCTGTTGACGCTATTGGTTGGTTGTTCGGAGGGAATTAGGTGGTACCACAGGTGGTTCTTGGTAGCGATATTATTCTGGCAATGGATGATATTTAATATTATATTTCTTACCTGACTTTCAGGTATAACCTACCTACCTATTAAATTTTGTGATTAAGAACGATAATATTTATAATTAAATTAGCTGCGTAGCGGCATTTGCTAAATAAAAGACTAAGTTTTTCAACCTAATAAAAATATTTGTAAATTAAATATTTTTAAAAGATTTTTAATTGAAAAACTTATTGGCCCATTTTCCTGGTGACACCTCTATTAATTAAATTAGCTGTGATTTCCAATAAAGTTTACTAGTTGTTTTGTGGGCTTATAATAAACTTACGTGCATAGAAATCGACCCACTTAAAAATTTAGTCATTTTTGATGTGTCATATTTCCCAAACATGTTGGCCGATTTAAGTGATTTTTTTGACCATGTTATAGCCTGATTCTTTAACAATACCACTGTAATAACATTGTTGCTAAATAGGTAAATTTTCATTGTATACCGGGCAGGACTGCTTTATCCGTTAGGCAATAGAGGCAGTTGCCTAGGGCGGCGAATTATGAGAGGGCGGCAAAAATACTGTACAAAAAATATTTGTATATAAAAATTAAAATCTAATAACATTTAGATACATCGTACATCCATCAATGGAATATAAGTGGGCATTCATTTCTAGAAAACAAATTGCATTTTCTTAACACTATTCATTCAAAAAGGACAGAAGTCGTAAATTTAGGGATTATTGCGCCGTCGGCAGCACCGCAAAGCTGGCGGGCGCACTGTTCTATAATTTTTTTAAACTGAATCCTTTCTGGTTATTCGTGGTTGAAAATTTGCCATTTTCATTGAAAAATGTCGCCTTTTCGGACGGTTTTTTGCGAATACCTTAAAAATTATGCATCTAACGAAAAAAACTATATAAAACATTTTTGTAGCTTATGAAAAATCAGAGATTCGTTCCTTCATAAGTCTTCTAGTGATAACATAAAAAGAGATATGGTAGGTGAAAAGAATTTTTTTTGTGCATGCTCAAATGGGTGTGTTCAACTTAATAACAGAGAAATGGCCGATTTTAAGGGTATAATGCTATCAATATCTTTTGTAAGTAGGTACTTGCCTGAAAGACCTTTCAAACGACCGCACTGTTAAATTTCGATTACATTCAAACTAAGCAAGATATGGTGCAACAAAAAAGGACGAATAATATATTTTAAGATAAAATGCGAAGTTTGTATATTTTAACCCCTCATCCACAGATTTAAATGCATCGTTTTGCTTCTACAATACCTTTTCCTATAGTTTATTTCTATGTTCAACAAGTTGGACGAGTTTAAAATGTATGGTTTTTGAAAAAAAATTAAGATCAAATAGAGAAAGCATTTTTAAATTTTTTTTTAAATTTTCCTTTAAATGAAAGAAAAATAAAATTGTTATCTAAATGAAAACCTACATTTTTGTAAGATATTTTTTACGTATCTCTTTATCACTTTCGAATTACATGGAGAAAAAGGAAGATTTTTAAGAAAATTTAAAAATGCGCTCTATAATTTGATCTTATTCTTTTAAAAAACCATGTATTTTAAGCCCGTCCAACTTTTTGAATATAGAAATAACACTATAGTAGAAGGTATTCTAGAAGAAAAACGATGCATTTAAATGCTGGTGGATGAGGGTTAAATATACTTCTCATTTTTCCTTAAAATACATTAGTCATAAGTTTTTTGCACCATATTTCGCTTAGTTTGAATGTAACCGACATTATTTAACAGTTCTCGTTTTAAAGGTATTTTCAAGTACTACAAAAGGTATTCATAGCATTATACCCCTAAAATCGACAATTTCTCTGTTATTTTAAGTTGAATACAGCGGTTTGAGCATGCACCAAAAAAATCTTTTTTCACCTACCATCTCTTTTTTTTTATTAAAACTAGAAGATTTATGAAAAAATGAATCTCTCTGATTTTTCATAAATTACAAAAATGTTTTATATAGTTTTTTTCGTTAGATGCCCAATTTTTATGGTATTCCCAAAAAACAGTCTCCGAAAAGTGTAATTTTTCAATGAAAATGGCAAATTTTTAACCACGAATAACTCAAAAAGTATTGAATTTTCAAAAAAATTTATAAAACAGTTATTGCTTAGCATTAGGTTCTCTGGCCACTTCCGGTGTTAGTTTGACAAAAAAAATTCCACCCCCGAGAACGGGTGGAAACCATCCCTAAGTTAAAATCATCATAGGATATAGCGTAGACTTTGTTTCTTGAGCTATTCCCTACTTACAGTGAAAATATCAAGTAAATTGATGCAGTAGGATGGAATTCGGAGCCAAATACCCTCACTGACTGCACTAATAGATACCTACATCATTCATACATGAATGCATTCACTTAAAGGTTCATTTGGATACCACAATAAAATCACCAATCGCCCATAATTGACATACCTAAATATTTAAAGAAGAGTGGATTGAAAGATATTTTGCCTAATTTTAATATTGCTTTGCGCATTTATTTGTGCCTCCCAGTTGCCAACCAACGTGTCCGCTGAAAGGTCATTATCGAAAATGTCAAGAATTTAAAATAGTCATGAGAATAATTTCTGATCAAGTATGACACAAGAACGTCTTAACAATTTGTCGATTTTGTCCATAGAAAGTGACGTAACAAAGGCGATACATTATGACGACATTATTGGGATCGTGCAAGTTCAGCAAAGCGATACCTGGTTTCTACGCTTAGCAATATTATTCGCACTTTTAATTATATTGGCCAATTATACCTATTAGTCCTGGCTACTAGGTAATTGTCAAGGCCATAGTCCAAAAAAATAATCAGAAGAAAAAATAAGATTCAGGTTATGTTATTAAAACCTAAACAATTCCATGTAGTAAATAAAATTAGTTATTAAAATGCAGTAATGCAAGCAAAATACAATTAATTAAATTTACCTTTATATAATAATTGCATATCATATCAATATTGTGGAGCAATATATAATTTTTCTTTTTCATTGACAGTAGATATGAAATAAACGTCAATTTGACAATTTCAATTGACAATGAATTATTTAAGAAAGTTACAATATTTCTCCGCTATTTTCGCACGATCGTTTCTTGTATCCCCTCCAAGTACTTGCACACCCCGAATAGATGATTTTTCCAAAGAAAAATCAAGAAAGAAATCTGGTGTGATCGAACTGGAATGACAATTTTTATGTATTCTTATTTAAATAAACAAATCTGTTTGCAATTTTTTTTTCGCAAAAATGGTACATGCTTGAAGGGCGGCTACTAGAGAATTGCCTAGGGCGTTAAGTGACCTAAACGCGGCCCTGATACCAGGTGTACCAATCAAACTGTGTTTTTTTATCAAAGTTCGCATCAGCCTGTGGAACATTCTAGCATTTATAAAATACTGAAATTAAAACTCAACTATAGCCTCAGGTTTTCTTAACATTCTATTTTTTGATTTATTCGTTTGTGTTGGATAATAAAAAAGGTAGGTACCTACTGTAACAACTAGACATATTCTTCATCAATACACGGTGTTTCTAAATAAGTGCGACAAGCTTTAAGGGGTAATTCTGGATAAAAAAATAATTACAGTTTGCTTTATAAACATGTCCGCAAATGTTTCGTTTCCGAGATACGGGATGTTGAATTTTTTCTTCCAAACTGACGATTTATTTTATTGCTTTAAAACCGGTTGAGATAGGCAAATGAAATTTGGTGGGTTTTAAGACGTAGTTATTTCACATTTTTTCACATTTGCGCAAAAAATGCGCAATAACTATCTCTTAAAACCTACCTTTGATGTGCATATCTCAACTGGTTTTAAAGCAATAAATAAATCGTCAGTTTGTAAGAAAAAATTCAACATCCCGTATCTCGTAAATGAAACATTTGCGGACATACGTTTATAAAGTCAACTGTCATTATTTTTTCATGCAGAATTACCCCTTTAAGTTTGTCGCACTTATTTAGAAACACCGTGTATTGATGAAGAACATGTCTAGTTGTTAAAGTACAAGAATCAAACAACAGAAAAGAAAACCTGAGGCTATAGTTGGGTTTTAATTTCAGTATTTTATAAATGCTAGAATATTCCACAGGGTGATGTTAACTTTGAGAAAAAAAAACACAGTTTGATTGGTACACCAGGTATCCGGTATACAATGAAAATTTACCTGTTTAGCAACAATATTATTATATTGGTATTGCTAATGAATCAGGCTACAACATGTTCAAAATCACTTGAATCGGCCAACAGGTTTAGGAAATATGAGACATCAAAAATGACCAAATTTTTAAGTGGGCCGATTTCTATGCACGTAAGTTTAGTACTTAAGTGATACATATTTACAATAACCAAGACAACAGTTCTGTTTTTGTTCAGTGGAACGAGTATTTAGATTAGTTTGTAAAAAGGTTGGTTGCTCTTAGGGTTTTAAAACTGTTGACTTGTGTCATGTTTAACCCTTTAAGCTCCTCTTTAATATTTCCAACCTCAGCTCCTGTGTCATCAGAAATTATTGTCTTTGAATATAATACACACAAAGCGCGCTTACGCGTCCAACGGTACTAATCTACACATACCCAAACTCATATGGAATCACCATGTAGGTATTTCAAAACAATATTTATTTCTTTTGAAAAAAGTTGTTATTGTCGTGAAGAATAAAGGTTTTTATTGAAAATAAACAATTCGATAAGACAATCAGATAGTAGGTACAGCTCGGTACGGTGTAGGTTATTTGCTGGAGTTGCAAATTGAACGAACATAAATAAACTAAATTTTGCGTCCAAAGACTAAAATATGCACCATGTGGTGTTATAGAGCTTACAATGAAGAAATATTATTGGTCTTGTGGAGCAAGTAATGTTCTCAGAGCGACATAGCTGCAGAGATAGGGCAACAGAGGACGTTCTGTCCAAAACTTATGCTAGGTAACAGGAGCTAGGAAAGCTCAAAAATAAAGCAAGGGACAGTCGCCAAAAAGTAAAAATGGCTTGGCACGATCGTTTAATTTTTCAATCAGCTGGAAGTCAACTAACCATTTCTCACCAGCAGCTCCAAAGGCAGCTTTTGGAAGGTATAGGTGTAGCTGTTTCAGTTGAAACGATAAGAAGAAGAGTTCGTACCAAGAAGTATATAGCAGGAGACGGTTATGGGTTCCCGAGTTATCCAGGCAGCACAAGATTAATCGCCTAAACTGGTGTCTTCACCACCAAAACTGGAACATTGGGAATTGACAAAATGTGCTATTTTCAGAAAAGTCAGGATTTGTGTAAAATCAGATGAACCACGAAATCGTGTACTTACTTAGACGTCAAGGAAGACAAGCAAGAACGAAAACTGTCAGATCTGTTCGCAAATAGGTATAAAAGGGGAAGTATGATGTTCTGGAGAAGAATTGTGATCCGTAAAAAAACTCCTTTAATTTTCATCCAATTAACTTTAACTGCTAATAGGTATGTTGATAACCTGTAGTCAGGCTCTGGATAGGTTCAACAGGAGAAAATTTAATTTTCATGTATGATAATGGACCTCTACATACCATCAGAGTGACTAGAGAAGATATCTTCATCATTGAAGCAGAAGGTATCCCTTGTTTGGAGTGGCCTGCTTGCTCACCCGAGCTTTACCCTATAGAGTACTTGTGGGATATGCTTAAAAGAAAAATTAGAGCTCGCCGGGAAAATCCCCAAAACACCGCACGGCTAGTACAAGCTGCTTGTTACGTTGGGATGTTCACGAATTATTTTACGCAAAGATCCCTAGGTTCGAAATTAAATTATAGAAAATAACTTTCGATTACAGAAAATTACCCCTATTAAACATACGCAAGTGTCTGACAACTTTTGAATTGAGTAGTATTACGCTTGTAAATTTCTCAAACGAAAATTGATTTCTTGAGTGTGCATTAGAACAAACTGTGTTTTTTAAAGGTACGTAAATATTTTTAAGTAGGTATTGCAATATTTGTCTCTCCAGTGCAGTTATCTGAATGTGATTCTTTAGTGAGCATTTGAACATAATTATTTTCATTAACTCCTTATGAGGTCGCCGTTGCAACCTAATATTTTTGAACATGCATTTCGGCTAATACCGGACACTGGACACCAGTGGCGGCTCTTGGCTTTAGGGACAGGGTAGGCAAGGTTTTGTCTCCAAAGGCTTCAATTTCATAGATCTTTGGTTTTTGTTTTTTTTTTTTATTTTTTTTCCTATAAATTTAGAAACTATACCTGTTTATAAATTAGCTCTAGTCTATGTTGTTTCGAAGTAGCAAAATGGGTTATAATGTATGTAATTGTAAAATTTATTATTGTTTTGGAGGGATTTTAAAAGTTTTTTTCTATCGACATTTGAGACAAGTTTGACATTCTCTCCTGTTTCATGGTGTTTCAACAATACGTTTTGACTCTTTTGAGACAAGAGAAATCCCGTTCATTTGAGACTGAATTTGCCCACATTTGAGCACAATAATTTATTAATTTCGGGCACAGTTTGTTGTACCTAATGAATTGCAGTATATAAAATTATACATAGTCTGTAACTTATCCCACCTTCCGAAAATATTTGGATCAGAATAAAAGACTGTTAATTCATTTTCTTATTTTATTTGATTAAAAAATGATGGTTTTAATGAACTTCTAATAGATATTTTGAAAATTCTTTGGCGTAACTTTTAAATTTTGAATAGTCAAAGAGGTCAATGACTTATAACAGTGAGTAAATAATAGTTTTGCCTGGTGCAATTGTTTTAACTTTTGTCCGGAGACCATACAATTCATTGGACATCAAGACAGCCCCGTCATAAATTTGCCTTACCAATTTATTTTTGATATCAAAAAATTTAATCTATCCTTTAAATTAAAACACCAAAAATATATTCTGTCTTATGGCTTCTACTCACGTCTGAAAACCTAACAACCTCTCATAAATTTAGACGTAACGCGTATCGAAGAACAATTATTGATACTTGTGAATGACATGTTACCTCTATCAGTAGTTTCGTCTACTTCTACCGAAAAGGATCAAAATGTAACTACTAATTGATTCTTTCATTCTGTGCTGTTTTAGGTACGCCGGTATATTCTTCGAGTCAGAAAATAAATTAGAAAATTCCAGATCGTATTTGTTAAACAATTTTATTTGTTCTCTATAATTAACTTGATTTAACGAATGCTTCGATACATCCTGTCCCCTAAATGGTAATTCCTAACAACTTAAAAGAATTACAATATCAATAATAATATTAATAATTAAACGACGTAAAACTACTTACCTATTTCATAATTATCCCGGGCGCGCCAGCAAGGCAATACGTGTTTACGTACGTGAGTTTCTGCCGTTTGCAGATCACCGCTCGGCCTCGGCAGAGGTACCCGCTGCCGTACTTTGCATTCAAATAAGTACGGATAATGTATAATTGGTTGCCTATCGGCTAATATTCCATAGCTTCTTATTATATAGCAAATCCTCGATCTGGGGACGGCATGCCGTGCCGGGCTTTATAATAAGAATTCACACAATCGCAATTGGGTGCGGGTGCATGGCTATAGGATCATAAATTTGAAAAGTCTCTTACGCACAGCGCACAGGCAATTAACTAACGTATCGGGATCGAAGTCTTTTAAAAACAATGAATAAAATTTAGTCTGTATTATTTCACAGATATATTTTTTATTTCACAGAAACGAATATCATCAACTCCGATTAAATTAAATATTTAAAAAATCTATAATGTGTCCATAAATCTGTGGGTCGGCACTGCCGACCCTGCCGACCCTGACGAGCCGCCACTGCTGGACACATGATTTTGGTTAATGACGGACAAGCGGGTAATTGAGGACTGACCCCTTTTCTTACCAGCAGCGACTCTGAATGATAGCAGACCAAGTGAAGAGACCGAAAATAATTTAAATATTACACGTGTTCAAAAGAAGAATGAAACAACTTCTGAAAAATCATCAACTGAAGTCAAATGCCGTTCAACAACTGAGAGATCTCCTATTTCTTCGACTTCAGCTAACAATGAGAACAAAGCGTCAGCTGAAGTAAATAAGACAGAAAACGATGCTGTAGGAACCAGTTTTGCAGAAATATTAGCATTGCCTTGTACATCGGAAACAAAATAGAAGACTCGAAACAGCAAAAAACAACACTCTAAAATTTTTACTTTAACACCATTTAAAGCAGAACTAGAAGAAATATATCTAAAAAAAAATGACTCTTCAAAACGAATTATTGCGAAAAGAAGAATTGTGGAAGAAAAGCAATCCGAGAAGCAAGAAAAATCTAAGAGAAACAAAGGTAAAGTGAAGTATGCGGACGAAACTGATCAGGAAAAAATTTTTTGGGACAGTGAAGAAGACAATATCTATTAATGAAGATAGGTATTTGCTTAGTATGAGGAGAATTTGAAAAAAACAACGAGGTATAGATGAGATGTAGGTACATTATGTGCACTTTGGGCTCATAAAGCATGTAGGTACTGATGCACAAAAAAATATTTGTGTGTGTCTTTTGCCAATAAAATTGGGATACGGCTAATAGCGGCCATCTGTCGCCATTACCCGACAAGCATGGCTAAAACCAGACACAACTGTATTTTTTTAAATGTTTATTATTTACATTAGTTTTATCGTTGTTTATGCATGCTGTTTTTTAAATAACGTATCAATAAGTATAGCCCAGTAAATGAACGGGAAATACGGCGATACCGTGTAATTTTCAGGGGCAACTCCGAATTGCATGAAAATTTGGATATAGGTTCTACTTACCCTCCACTTCAAAGTTGAAATTGTGCCGTTGGTTGATTTTACTTGGGGGGTGACAGTCACCCCTTCTCGGGGGTGAAAAAACATATATTCAAGATAAGACCGGAAATGGATAAATTGACTGGTTTTAAGCAACTTTTGTTCTATAGAGTTTTTTATGTAAGTCAATACTTTTCGAGTTATTTTCGAATGAAATTGTTTATTTTTCGACAAAAAAACTACGTTTTCGGACGGTTTTTCGCAAATAACTCCAAAAGTAAATACTTGATCGAAAAAAATATCTTTAGCAAAAGTGTAGCTTATAAAAAACTGAAAATAATGTATATCAGTAAAGTCTATCAATCGAGTAAAAACAATGTAGCTCATGAAAAATACGTTCTTGTGCGTCTAATTCCAAATAGAATATTTCAAGGTGAAATCACCGAAAAATTAAGCACTTTTCGGGAAAAATCTATTTGAACTTTTTTAAAGCGTCTATAAAAAGCTTTATTAGAATTGTTCATAAAAGTTTCTAGCATTAAAAATAAGCGAGTTACGCTCAAAATAAAGTGGGCCCTCTTTTTTTTTTGTAAAAAATCATGCAAATCTCCCCGTGTTTAGCTCCTCAAATGAAATTAATCGCTACCGCTTTACAAACAATTTACTTACTTATCTATTTTTTATATGATCTGTCAGTCTCACCGGTTTAAAGTGCTTATTTTTGAAATGGTTATAGTTAAAAAAGCTTGAACGGGTCACTAATCACGAGTGTATGCAAATTTTGAACAGCCATATCTTAACCAATTTTTGTCTTGCGGAAAAACAAAATGAAAGTAGCATATTTATAATAAGAGAACCTATATTTTTTTCTTTCTAAGATTTTTCTTATACTAATACTTTTTAAATTATTTTGAAGAAAGGAAAATTTTCAAAAATTTTTAGAAAAGTTTGTTTTACTATAAAACCAAATTTTTTCAAAAATAAGCACTTCAAGCCAATCAAACTTACAGATCATATAAACAATATACTGTTATATTTCTATTTGATATAAAAATTAAAATTTGATAATTATAAACAAAATTTACTGTAATATAAAATATTTTTAATTTTCTCAACCTCGGGCATATAAATTTAGAACAACCTGTATACAACAAATTGTTATATTTAATTTTAAGAAGTGATTAGAATAAGCGTACGAAACTCGGAACAATGTGCTTAGATAAACAAAGTGAATGACGCGTACCATTATCGTTCTTCTCGGAAGGTCGATCATTAGCCTATGCTAAATAAAACTCAGTGAAATAGATGATAGTTCATTATCGTTTTTCGCGGAAGGTTTCGATCATTAGCCTATGCTAAATAAGACTCATTTGAAAGAGAGAATAGGTCATTAAAATTTGTAAATAGTTAGAAAGTATTTTAGAATGGGAATTAAATATTTTCTTTTGAAATCCATTAAGCATATTTAGAAAGATTAAAAATTGGTTTTGAGGAATATTACGAATGAGAGTTGGTGGTGGAAGATTGATTTGTGAATCTGGAAGGGATATTTAGAAAGTAGGGGAATGGATGACAAAGTGAGATCAGAATGTTTTGAGCTGTCGAGAAGTGAAGTGGAGTAGTAGACGGTAGTGTACGGAGAGTGAGAAAGCCGGTATAGTTCCGTGAGTGTGGAGTATCTATCGTGGAACGAGAAGTAGGCCAGGTCGAGAGTAAAAGAACCTCCTTGAGCCAAGAGTGTCCCGGTAGCTGATAGCAGTTTCGAGAAAGGTAGAACACAGCATCACGACAGACGCAGGAACGAGAGCTATTCGAGCTAGTTTTTCAAAGGAGAACATTACTGGAAGCCAGGACGAGGTTTGATCGCAGCCAAGGATAGCAGGAAACGGGTCTTGTGTGAGGACATTTTCAGTTCACCAGGAAAAGGTCAGTCTCATTTGTTTGGACATGAATGTATGGGTTTTTCGTATTAAATTCCACATAAAAAATTGAATAACATAATCAATAATATCAGAAAAGCTTCATCAAACTTAAATAGAGTTGTTCCTAATAACTCCTAATAGTTAAATGTTAATAAAAACTTTCAATTGAAAACCAAAAGGAAATAAGATTCCCATTTGTAAATGTTATGTTTAAGAATAATAAGAAATAGCAAATATTAAGCATTGATTGCCTTTTAAATAAAATAAAAAATATTTTGATTATAATTGTAACCCATATGTGTATTTTTTTTACTCTTTTCTTTTCTATCCCGATTAGGAACCATTAAGAAATATTTAGAAGCCACGAAAGTAAGTAATTAATTTATAATTCGCCCTGAGATTGAAAACATATTGATATGTGATCTGGTTAATTAATTAGATTAATATTAATACATTGATTAAATTAAGTGACATATAAGAATATTATCTCATATCAATAATCAAGATCACATCAACTGGCGCCCAACGTGGGGCATTGTAAAGTATTTCTAGTGGCAAATTTGAAGGATAGAAAGAGTAAAGCCGGTATTTGAAAATTTATATGCCTGTGGTAAAAAGTGAGATACTTACATTTGATAACATAAAATTTAGATCTTTTTAGGTACAAGTTTTACATAACTGATTTAATATTTTATTTTTACGATATTTGCATTTGATATATTTATTGACAATTTATAATATTTGGGTGAGAAAAGGTCGTCTTGGTAACATACTAGTAAAATTTCATATTTGGCGGGGACAGTACTTCTTGAAAACAAATGTCTGTGACAAGAAGCCAAAGCAAGGACAACAAAAAACAAAAAGAATATTCAGACCAAGAAGATATTTTAGACACGACAATCATGGCATCAGAACAGCAAGAATTATCAGGAATAGATAAGATATTACAACTTATGCAACTCCAGTCACAAAAAATGGATGAAGCAAAAAGGACAATGGATAAAAATCAGGAAGAAACATCAAAGAAAATGGATAAAACACAACAAAAAATGGATGAAACACAACAAAAATTGGATCAAAAAATGGATGAAACACAACAGAAAATGGATGAAACACAACAAAAATTGGATCAAAAAATGGATGAAACACAAAAAAAAATGAAACAAGCAATAGAAGAGAACAACAAGAAAATGGAGGAACGCATAGAAAAGTATGAAAAGGAAGTAAAAGGATGTTTGACAACAATGAAAAACGAGATGAAAGAACAAGAAATGAAAATTCAAAATAAAATAAAGGAGATAACGAATTGCCAGAAAAAAGAAATGGAAAGTTTGGAAAACAAGTTGGAAAATGCTATTCAAGTAGACAGAGAAGAAGTGGAAAAAAGAATCACAGAAATAGAAAAACAAGTCACCGAAAACAGGACGCAACAGAATGTCGGAGAAAGAAGAGAAATGGTTATACATAGCACAGATGACGTGAAGATAAGGTTTGGCGGGGATGTAAGAAGATTACACCCAGTTCCGTTCATAAATAGCCTGAAAAAGAAAATACAGCACATCGGAAATTTCGAAACAGCAAAAGAAACTATCAGAAACCATCTCAAATATGAAGCAAGCCTATGGTTCGATAGTAAAGAAGAAGAATTCGGCAATTGGCAACAATTTGAACAAAAATTTTTGAACTATTTCTGGGGAAAGGTCCAACAATTGGAAATTAACAAGGAATTGCAAAATGGGAAATATAATGATAGGATGGGTGTATCAGAAAGGACATATGCTTTGCAAATTTACAATAATGCAAAACATTTACAATATAATTACTCATCGGAACAATTAGTCGAACTGATTGCAAGACATTTCGAGGAAACGCTGGAAGACCATATCACATTGCAAAATTACAAAGACATAGATAGTTTATGCCAATTCCTACAAATAAGAGAATCACGTCTAAGAGAAAGAAAATCAAGAAGGTCGCGAGAAGATTACAGGCCCCGAGAAACACAAGATTACAGAGATAGAAATCAAAATAGGAGAGACTATACAAGACGAGATTTTAATACCAGAAGGGAAAACGAAAATAGAGACAACGGAAGAGGAAATTATGAACAAAGAAATAGGCAATGGAATGAGGACAGAAATCGAGAATACCAGAATAGAAACACCACACGCTCAAATCAAGAAAACAGAAATAATGGTAGACAAAATGAACAGGGATATCGAGAAAACCGAAATAGATCCGACAGACCAAGAGAAAATAGAAGAGAAGTAAATAATACCCAGACAGATGAATATGACGGAGAGAGACATTATGACGAAAATATAAGCAACGATGAGCAACCGGCGTCTTTTCACGACGGCGCTCACTAAAAACCAAAAATCAAACAGGAATCTTTTGTCACCCCAAGGAGTTTATTAAATTGGCAGGAAACAACGAAAAGAAAAATGGAGTTAATTTAAAATTTGTGGATGGATTTATCAACGAGAAACCAATTAAAATTATGATAGACACTGGATCTGAAATAACATTGGTCAACAGAAAACTAATAGAAGAAGTTAACTTAACAAATTTAATTTATAAAATACCTAGGGTAAATTTAGTGGGCGCAAACAAACGGACATTGGCAACTATAAATGAAGGCATACGAGTAATGGTACGACTGGGCAAGAATATGTATGCACTACAATGTGTATTAATGCCAAACATGTCACATGACATGATAGTAGGAGTGGACGAATTGGCAGAAAAACATGTAGTGATAGATTTTAAAAATAATACGATGAAACTAACAGAAGAAAAAGAAAAAGAACAGGACAAGGAACATGAGAAACAAAATACGGACGAATCAGGTAAAGAACAAACAGTGGAAATGAATTTGGCAGCGAAGCAAGGACAAAGAAGAAAAAGGAGAAAAGGTCAGAAAAAGATAAAAGAAAATGAAACCTGTGGCTCCTCAAAAGAAGAGTTGAGCTCAGAAGAAGAAAATTTGAGAGTATCAGAAACAAAGGAAACCTGGGATTCCTCAAAAGAAGAGACGGGCTCAGGAGAAGAAGAAATAAAGCTAAAAAATGAAAGTGAAAAGAATATGATTGAAACAGTGGTATTTGAAGAGGAGGTATATGCAAACGAGGATGCAGAATGCACGGTAAACATGTGTGAAGAATCTGAGAAAAAAGACAGAAAATTGATATGTGGAGAAGGGAAAGAAAAAGAATTGCGGTTGATGTTAAGAAACTACGAAAATTTGATCAATGAGGAAAACAGAGTGGCTAAAAAGTACGATCATTCATTTGAGGTGAAAAACTTGGGAAATTTTCGATCCAAGACTTACCCGATTCCATACAAGTATCGACAAGAGGTGAAAGAAGAAATAAATAAAATGTTGGAAGATCAAATCATCGAAAGATGTGATTCACCGTATGTTAACCCGATTGTGATAGTAAAGAAAAGCAGTGGAGAATTGAGATTATGTTTAGATGCCAGGAATATCAACCAGCACACTGTATCACAATATGAATCACCTCTAAACATCGAGGCCATTTTTGGAAGAATCACCGGGTCACACATATTTTCGAAAATTGACTTAAAACACAGTTTTTGGTTGATACCGTTAGCTGAAAAGTGTAGAAACTACACCGCTTTTTCTATTGATGGTATTGTCTACCGGTTTAAGGTAGTGCCGTTTGGATTGCAGAGTGCTTGTGCTGCACTCGTCCGAGCTCTACATACCATTTTGAATCGCCACGAAGATTTCATAGTTCATTATATCGATGATTTATTAATTTTTTCACAAGATACTCAGAGTCATCTGAAACACATAGAAATAATTCTGGAAGAATTGGACACAGCGGGATTGAAATTAAACATTGAAAAATGTCAATTTTTTCAAAAAGAAGTCATTTATTTGGGTTTTCAACTGGACACCAAAACAGTAAGATTATCCGAAGACAGAGTCAAGCTCATAGATGAATACCCAAGACCAACGAATTTGAAAACATTGAGAGGTTTTCTTGGCACGATTAATTATTTTAAAAAACTGATTCCCGATTTGAGCCAAAAGGAAATCCCTCTGATAAAGTTGCTTAAAAAAGGAATAAAATGGAATTGGAAAGAAGAACAGGAGGAAGCTTTCGAAACATTAAAACGAGAATTCGCAAAAGGAACGAAAATATACCACCCCATTTACAATTTACCTTTTATACTCCGAACTGATGCGTCCATACAAAAATTTGCAGGAGTTCTGTCTCAAATACAAAACGACCAAGAAGTGCCGATATGTTTTATATCGCGAGTGACTAAAACACATGAGAGAAAATATAGTGTTACAGAATTGGAGTTTGCCAGTGTACTATATTGCGTAAACAAATTGAGGTTTTACTTATTGGGAGCAAAATTCACAATCGAAACAGACCATGCAGCTTTAGTACATATCATGAAGAATAGATTAGTAAATAATAGAATACACAGAGGCATTCTATTATTACAGGAGTATGATTTTGAGTTCCGATATATAAAAGGAAAAGACAACATAATAGCCGACGCTCTAACACGGGATGAGGACACGGGAAAAAAGGAAACAATTACTCTACAGGTGGGACTAAATAGATTAATACAAGAAGAAGGGATATATTCGTTAAATGATATAAGGACAAACCAAGAAGACCTAGAGGAAAGAGAGAAAAGAAGAGCGGAAGTAGAAAATGACATATATTTTAAGAGAATAGACGGAAAGGAACTATATTTAGTGACACAGACATTGGCCGAAAAGATAATAAAGAAATTACATGAGGACAATGGGCATATCGGTAGCAGAAAAGTTTGGCTCGTTTTTAGGGAAAATTACATCAGCCGACAGGATTACCGCATTGCAAAGGAAATTACCCAGAAGTGCGATGTATGTCAAAAATATAAGAGTCGGAATTTCAAAAACGAAAATGTTGCCAAAAATATTGAAGCCCGAAACAAACTAGACATTGTAGCAATAGATATGTTAAGCGATCTAATTATGACCACTAAAAGGAACAAACATATTCTGGTAATGGTGGATGTGTTTTCAAAATACGTAAAATTATATAGTTGCCGCACCACAAAGGGGGAGGAAATATTAAGAAAAATCGACAATTTTATAGCCATAGTAGGAACACCAAAAAAGATTCTACTGGACAATGCAACGTATTTCCGAAATGATCGTTTCAAGGGACAACTTCGAGAACGAGGAATAGAGACAAATTTTGTCAGCATCAGGCATCCACAGAGTAATCCTTCGGAACGATTCATACAGGAAGTGACGAAATTTCTTCGCATTGCAACAGATGGTCAACATCGCCACTGGGACAGGAAAATGGCGGAAATAGAAAGGTATCTAAATACAATTCCGAGCACAGTAACAAAAGAGACCTCAGAATACATCATGAAGGGTGTACTGCCGATAAGGCCATGGGAAGACCAAGAGCCAAAAGAATATCAACAGGTGATTGAAACCGTACAGAGAAGATTACGGCGAAGCAACGAAAAATATATCCAAAGACAGGAACAAAATAGAAAAAGAAGACCAGTGACTTTCCAAAAGGGTGAAAAAGTACTCGTGAGGGCATTACGAGTATCAAATCTTCCTGGTGGCATTTGCGCAAAGTTGATGCCTGTTTTCGAAGGCCCGTACATCGTGAATAATGAAAATGGGATAAATAGTTATGAGTTGAGGCACAGGAACTCGGAAAAGATCCGAGGAATTTATAATATTCACGATGTATACAAATATCACGAATAAAAGACAGAATTACATGAAGTAGATAGTAAGTTAGGGTATAAGACATAGATTAAAGTAATGAAATATACAGGGAGTTGGTTTTGCCTCGAGAAAATTTATTTAAAAATGCAGATAAATTTTATCGAATACAAGGCGGGGATTTGTTATATTTCTATTTGATATAAAAATTAAAATTTGATAATTATAAACAAAATTTACTGTAATATAAAATATTTTTAATTTTCTCAACCTCGGGCATATAAATTTAGAACAACCTGTATACAACAAATTGTTATATTTAATTTTAAGAAGTGATTAGAATAAGCGTACGAAACTCGGAACAATGTGCTTAGATAAACAAAGTGAATGACGCGTACCATTATCGTTCTTCTCGGAAGGTCGATCATTAGCCTATGCTAAATAAAACTCAGTGAAATAGATGATAGTTCATTATCGTTTTTCGCGGAAGGTTTCGATCATTAGCCTATGCTAAATAAGACTCATTTGAAAGAGAGAATAGGTCATTAAAATTTGTAAATAGTTAGAAAGTATTTTAGAATGGGAATTAAATATTTTCTTTTGAAATCCATTAAGCATATTTAGAAAGATTAAAAATTGGTTTTGAGGAATATTACGAATGAGAGATGGTGGTGGAAAATTGATTTGTGAATCTGGAAGGGATATTTAGAAAGTAGGGGAATGGATGACAAAGTGAGATCAGAATGTTTTGAGCTGTCGAGAAGTGAATTGGAGTAGTAGACGGTAGTGTACGGAGAGTGAGAAAGCCGGTATAGTTCCGTGAGTGTGGAGTATCTATCGTGGAACGAGAAGTAGGCCAGGTCGAGAGTAAAAGAACCTCCTTGAGCCAAGAGTGTCCCGGTAGCTGATAGCAGTTTCGAGAAAGGTAGAACACAGCATCACGACAGACGCAGGAACGAGAGCTATTCGAGCTAGTTTTTCAAAGGAGAACATTACTGGAAGCCAGGACGAGGTTTGATCGCAGCCAAGGATAGCAGGAAACGGGTCTTGTGTGAGGACATTTTCAGTTCACCAGGAAAAGGTCAGTCTCATTTGTTTGGACATGAATGTATGGGTTTTTCGTATTAAATTCCACATAAAAAATTGAATAACATAATCAATAATATCAGAAAAGCTTCATCAAACTTAAATAGAGTTGTTCCTAATAACTCCTAATAGTTAAATGTTAATAAAAACTTTCAATTGAAAACCAAAAGGAAATAAGATTCCCATTTGTAAATGTTATGTTTAAGAATAATAAGAAATAGCAAATATTAAGCATTGATTGCCTTTTAAATAAAATAAAAAATATTTTGATTATAATTGTAACCCATATGTGTATTTTTTTTACTCTTTTCTTTTCTATCCCGATTAGGAACCATTAAGAAATATTTAGAAGCCACGAAAGTAAGTAATTAATTTATAATTCGCCCTGAGATTGAAAACATATTGATATGTGATCTGGTTAATTAATTAGATTAATATTAATACATTGATTAAATTAAGTGACATATAAGAATATTATCTCATATCAATAATCAAGATCACATCAATACATACAGTTAAAATAAATGGTAAAGCGGTAACGATTAATTTTATTTAGGGTGCTAAATAGAGGGAGGTTTTTAGAAATTTTTTACCAAAAAAAGGGGCCAACTTTTTTTTTCAGTGTAACTCGTTTATTTTTGGTGCTAGAAACTTTTGTAAAAAACAAATATAAATCTTTTTTTAGGTACTTTAAAAATGTTAATAAGCTTTTCCCGAAAAGTGCTTAATTTTTCGGTGAATTCGCGTTGATTTATTCGATTTGGAATTAGACGAATAAGAACGTATTTTTCATGAGCTACAACTTTGCTTTTTCTCAATTCATATACTTTACTAATACACCATTTTTTTTTGTTTTTTTATAAGCTACACTTTTGCTTAGAATATTTTTTTCGATAAAATATTTAATTTTTGAGTTATTTGCGAAAAACGGTCTGAAAACGTAGTTTTTTTGTTGAAAAATCAACATTTTCAATTGCGAATAACGAGAAAAGTATTGACTTACGTAAAAAACTTTATAGAACTAAAGTAGCTTATAATCGGTCAATTTATCCATTTCTGGGCTTATTTTGAACACGCGTTTTTCACCCCCTGAGAAGGGGTGACTGTCACCCCCCAAGTAAAAGCAACCAATGGGAAAAATTCAACTTTGAAGTGGAGGGTAAGTAGAACCTAAATCCAAATTTTCATGCAATTCGGAGTTGCCCCTGAAAATTACACTCCAAAACGGTCATTTATTGGGCTAGTAGTCTTTATCATTTAATTTGCAAATGTTTTATATACTATGAAGTAATAATAGGGAACTTGCACTAAAAATTTTTTTTGCATAAAATTGTTAATTTATATTTTAAAATGTTATATTCAAAATATTACGTCTTAACAATGAATAGTGTACGTTCAACATCTAATCAAAGTTCCGCGCCTAAAATTTCCGTTTTAAACAACTTCAAAAGCGAGACCTGTGGTCTGATGTCACAGGCCACTCGTATCGTTTGCCCGTTCGGGGTGGGCCATTGCATTTAATGCAGTTTGCCCATAGATAAATAATATAGTTGAAATATCTTGTTTTACTCTGTGGCAAAAATGATTTTTTCTGTGACAGGCAAAATATTAACATTTTATCTCTGTTGACATGTATCAAAAAGTTCTTTTTTATGAAATTACTTTGTTCGTTTCTTGTGTTGAAGAACAACGAAGAAACAAGTAACTTAAAAATAAACAAAACTTTTAGTAATAAAAGTAAGAGTAACTAAAAAGTATTGGTGCTACTATAGTATGCGGTCTACAGTCGGGTTTCTACTATAGCTTGCGGTCTACCGAGGGATGCGGTGTAAGGCCGATGCCACATTATGCGTTTTGACCGGATGCGGTGAAAACGCATCCGTTTCCAACGCAACCGGACTGACCTGTCACACTATGCGTTTAGTCTGGTGCAGTTTGTAAGCGCGTACCGATGACTCAAAACGCATCCGTTTCCAACGCAACCGGACCAATCTGTCACACTATGCGTTTTCACCGGATGCGGCGGAAACGCATCCGGTCAAAACGCATAATGTGGCATCGGCCTAAGTATAAGCTGAGATGATAAAGATATTAACTTGTAAAATTACAATAATGATTCTTCTTATTTATGCGTATTATTAACTTTGTAAAGAAGGATTTTGTTGCTGCTAATCACCATCATCTTTTCTCAGAAGGCTTTGAACACAATAATGAAAGGCTCCAATAGGTACTAATAAACATTACAATAAAATATAATCTTTATTATAATGCAAATTACACCGTAATCTTTTCCAGGATATACGAAATCCTTCGATTAGAGGTAGGTAGATCAAACCCACGGGGTAAACCGTATAAGTACTATAATATAATGGTACCAAACTATTGTTATAAACGGTTTAAACATGCTTATTAATAACTCTTACTTATTTGCCTTGACACCTCGCATTTCTCCAATGGAATAGCTTTTACTACTTTTTATAAAAGTTGCCACGATGAAGGCATCAACGGTAGGTAAGTTCGTCAGATTGACCTTTTGAAAAACCCTCGTCCGTCATATTATGCGTTTTAAACTCTTTACAAGGTAGCACTCAACTTTATCAATTTCAGTTTAAAACTAAGCTGATTGGGGAACTACTTATTACAATATATAAGATGAACATAAATAATACCTAGGAATTTTTCATTAAAGACGATTAAAATGTAATATACCTGTGATACCTACCTTAATCGCGTTGTTTCCGCCGGTTCACCGGTGGCGTCGAACCAATAGAAGGACGTTCAAGAGCCTCCTAAGATATTTGAATTTTATAGCATTTTCAAAACGTCGTAATTAGCGTACGGGTTAAAAATATTTGTTTTTTTCGCATGCAAGCGTTTTAAGATCATGTTACCTTATGTTTTTTAATATCATTTTAATATTTAAAATTTTTTGCAAGTTCCCTATTGATATTTTTATAAGTAAAATACCTTAAGCGTCCGCTATTACCCGCCTTTACCCTACGTTCTTCGTTTTAGGTGAATTGGATGTGATATTGTGATAATGTTTTATAGGTACCTACCCTGTATTTTATTTAATAATTTTTCATAGTTATTTTAGATAGGAAAAAAAGTAGTCGAATTATTTTATTTAGTAAGACAAAGAAGAAAACTCTCTTTCTTGTCTAAGATTTTAGTATGTAAACAAGTAGTTTTTACTCCCTCCCACATCACAGAGTTTTTATTTGTCGCCACTTGCCGGGATCGTCATAAAGTAAACTGTAAAAAGTTGCGCGCCTAACTTGTGTAAAAACCTGTAACACGGTTGCTTAGTTTAGGAATTCCGCGGTAGATAGCGCTTTAGACAAAAATCGATTTTATTTTTCATAACCGTCACCCCAAAGAGGTTTATGGATAGAGAATACATATTTTATTTGATAATATGATTTTTCTTTTATTACTTTGGAGGTTCTTTTGACAAGATAAGAGTTTTAATTTTATCGCTTGACTAGGATATTTTTGATATTTGAACCCTAAAAGAAATATTTTAAATATGGCAAATTAAAATATTAGGTACCTACCGACATTATCTAATCAGTTACGAACTTTGTTACAGTTACATTTGATTCAATTTTTATTAGGTATACCTAATAAAAATTTCAGTTAATAATAATAAATCAGTTAATACTAGTTAAATACTTTTTTTTAAAATTAGACATTAATAAAAATAAATAACATTTTAGATTAATAAATATTAATTGAAAAGTTGATACAGTGAGGATGTTTGAGTTGGAATAAATTAATCTCGAGAATGGGCGTGTCTGGGGATAAATCACGAAACAGGATTTTTGATTTTTAAAAAATAATTTTTTGGCATATATTATACTAGTGACGTCATCCATCTGGACGTGATGACGTAATCAATGATTTTTTTAAATGAAAATAGGGGTCGTGTGATTGCTTAGGTATTCAAATGGTTATTCAATTCTCTATTCAATAATATAAACATTTACATAATTATTTATACAGGGTGCCCCAAAACAATTTTTTTCAATTAAATTAATTGAGACAAAAAGAAGAATGTATATAATTCATTTAATTCGACACATTTTACTGTTGTCGAAAACAGGAAAAAAATAAATTATGGTTTTGCTTGTTTTTGATTCAGAGGGATGCACAATCGCCGGACAGCTGTTTCCACCGTTTCAGGCTTTTTCAACAGCGCTAGCGTGCACTCCTCTGAATCTAAAAACAGCTCAAACATCAATTTAAGGGGAATTTGGAAGATCATTGTGCATCCCTTTGAATCAAAAACAAGCAAAACCATCATTTACTTTTGTATCTTTACTCAGGTTTATTTTCCGAGACGAATGAAAACGGAATGTGATTGCAAGGAATCCTTTTTGTTTTCTATATTCGTCGTCAGCGGTTTTATAAATTGTTAAAGTCGCAGATTAAGGATGTACCAGAAAAAGAACTTTCAACATGAACAGTCTCAGATTTAAATAACTATTTACCATTTTAATGGTGAATTCTGCATCTGAGACTCTTCAATTTGTTTATGAAAAAAAAAATGGAAAAATTTATAGTTTTATTTTCTTATAAATAAATTAATCTATTATAACAAAACAAACCAAGTTTGACATTTAATAATACGTTACTTAGATGGCTCTACTCGAGTTACTTGGGAACAAAAAAAGAATGAAGAAAATTGCTCCATGGGAAGCCGAGAAAATCTATTTTTTAACGTATACTGATTTTGAACTTTGAGATTACATTTTCTCCAACCTAATTTTTGATTGGAATTTTGCTATTTTTGGCAATTTTCACTCGTAATATCGATAATTTTTATTATAATAATATATGTTATGAATATTTTAAAGATATAAAAATTGGTGTGGAGAAAGAGTAGAAAAAAAAGGTGATGGTTCAAAACATATGATCCTACTGTTTATATCTTTGCCGTAAATGCCGGTCAACCTTGACCGGTTGTATCTCAGGAACCACTCATCACAATTAAACGTTTTTTCTTTTAAAAGAAGCGACCTGCCACTTTTTTTTTTAAAATACTGTTGTCATGATTAACTTTAGTTTAATATTTCCCGAGATATTCTATTTGTTTATAACGCAAGAAATTATTTATAAATTTAAAATATTCCTGAGGCCGCTTAAATAGTCCAATTTCAATTCTGTGAAGTATATTAGATAGGTACAGTGTCTTTTTATACAAAAATTATAGCTATTCATATGTATCATAATTATTCCCATATAGCACACAACGTCCGATGTACGTCCATATAACGTACATTTAAAGTCCAAACGTCCATGGACCAAAACTGGACGTACTATGTACGTACATTACGTTACGTCCATTGGACGTTAGATTTCAACATACATTGGACATCCATTTGTGGTCCATGGATATTTTACACAAAACGCGACTATTATATTAAGTCCCAATACAAACTAAATGAGAATCTTCTTGACAACGTTGTCGCTCTTCGCGCTATCGGTCGTGAAAGGTAGTATTAAGGCAGGTACTTTTAGGGGATTATCGCTTGTGGAATACTGAAGGAGGGTTTATTTATGATAATTCACAGAATGGCAAACCTGCTTGTAATATACAACAACGTGACTCTAAAAATAGTTTGGAACAGAAACAGAACAGAGATTAAACCTCTTTTAATGTGCATGCTTCCTAAGGCGTCATTATCTGAATCTCGTCTTTATGAAAATACATCCTGTGATATATTTGTGTTTTCTGTTTATCGTGCAAGTGCAGTCGTGCATTACTGAAGTTCCTAGTTCCTATAATAAAGTATATATTATAATGAAGTTATAGTAAAGAGAAATAAAAAAGGTCTTTTGTGTAATATTTTTAAGTATAAGTTTAGTATTATAAGGAACTATTTCCTATAAAGGCTTTTTGCTATGTATTCACAAAATCATGGATACTAGATTGCTTTCTGAAAAGTGCCCTACAAATGTCCATAAGACGTACATTGAATGTACATAAGGTGTACACTGAAAGCTCCAATACAACGTACAATGTACGTTTGTAGCGGACGTTCTATGGACGTCCAATTTTGTGAACTCTGGACATTCGTTGGACGTCCATCGGATGTCCATTGTACCTTAGCGGGACGTCCATTGGACGTTCCAATGTACACAGATGTACGTCACTTGGATGTCCATAAAACGTACTTGTGCTATCTGGGTTGTGGTTATTATAGCAACCAACAATTTTTAATTAACAATTTAATTGTTGCTAAACTGTTCATTTAATTTCCATCGGCTTCTGGAATTATAATCTTTACGAAAAGAGCTTTTATATTACCAAGTTATTTAGTTGTTAATAAACAATTACTTATCTAAACTTTTAGTAGAAAATTAAAGATTTTGTTGGAAAAACCAGCATTTTCCGGGGAAAATTTTCGTCGACGTAAATCGGCAAAAACGAGTCTCTATGAAGAATTGAATTACGGTGAATTTTTATTTGGGTGTTTTTGTTGTAAAGTTAAAATCTGTGAAGTTACAGAGCAAAAATTAAAAAGACACGATTTTCGGGCGCCATTTTGTTTATAAAAAAGTAGCACACTATCTGTGGACTTTGCATACCAATATATACAATCATAAGATTGGATTCTAGCAATAAAATTGCTGGTAAATCTTTTCTTTGTATTTTCCTAATTAGCCCAGAGTATGATTCAGTTACCTTTAGTTCTCGAGGTGTTTCTAATTGGCCGTTTATCCACCTCACCCAATACAGGTTGGAAGGTTGGAATAAATTAAATTTCTTGAGAATGGGCGATTCTGGAGATCAATCCCGAAATATGTCCATTTTTTTTTAAATTATAAATTTTCGGCATATGCATCACGCTAGTGACGTCGTCCATCTGGGCCTGATGACGTAATCGATGATTTTTTTAATGAGAATAGGGGCCGTGTGATAGCTCATTTGAAACGTTAATCAATTCTCTATTCAGCAATATAAATGTTAACATAATTATTTATACAAGGTGTCTAATTTTTTTTTAATTAAATTAATTTAGACAAAAAGAAGAATGGATGTAATTTATTTAACGCAAAATACATTTTACTGCTATCATAAAACATAAAAAATATTTATCTGAAAAATAAACATTGCTTTTGGCTTAAATTAAATATTCAAACTGCCAACAGGTAGATGGGTGGCAACTTAAGATATTAAGCGAAAACCAATATTTATTTGTCAAGTATTTATTTGTCAAATAAATATTTTTTTCTGTTTTCTGACAAAAGTAAAACGTACTTCAAATTAAATAAAAAAAAATTTTGGCCACTCTGTATAAATAATTATGTTAATGTTTATATTACTGAATAGATAATTAAAATAACGTTTCAAATAAGCAATCACGCGACCCCTATTCTCATTTAAAAAAAAATAATCGATTACGTCATCACGCCCAGATGGATGACGTCACTAGTATTATATATATATGCCAAAAATTATAATTTAAAAATATAAATCGACCTCTTTCGGGATTTATCTTCAGAATCTCCCATTATCGAGAAAATGAATTTATTACAGCCTAAACTCCTTCACTGTACATATACCTACCTACTTGTTGTATCACAAACTGTCAAACATCATATTTATGTGGTAATAATATTGTTATGAACACAATTACGAATGTAACTATCTGCCTCTTAATGCGATTACCAATTTAATTACTGTTACAAATACCTGTTGACAATAAACACGTTAGCGAAACATAATTAAATTAAATTAAGTTATATTAGCATAATTATGCAATTAAATTAAAATTAAATTACAATAGAGGGCAGGATAATATATGAGCGCTTTTTAAAATCACAGTATGAATAGGTAATATTATTCTGTTTTTATTACCTACCTACATTATTCTCTTTTTTTATCCGTTTTTAAATTAGTTAAAAAAGACACTATAAAAATCACCAGATTCACCTTCTTTTTGGTTGACCTTGTCGACCTTGGTCGGTAATCCAGTAATCAGTATCATTAGCTTAAGAACCCTAATAATACGTCGCTTAAGGGTTCTAAAGAGGAGGGGTTTAAAGTCAATATAGATATGTTATTCTCTAACATCCGTAACTGCTGCCACCATGAGAAAAAGAAGGAAACACATTGCGTCCAAGCCTTCAAATTTAAGGGGATTTAATTAAGAGGAATTAACTCTACTGAAGTTATTGACTAAAAGTCTCCATCTAAATAATAAAGTTGACATGTCTTTCCGATTTTTCATATTATTTACAAGAATGAAGATAATAACGGTGTAAAACTATGGACCCCGTACACATCTTCTTTTGGTGCCTATTCGTTTCGAATATTGGCGATCATTCTGGCTATAATTCTGGCAAACCAGTGGTTTGACCAGGAGTGCGAACAAAGCTTACAGCAGAAAGCAATCAAGAGGCTGGAGCTACTAACGCGACCTACAGAAGAGAACAGGGAAGACTACAACAGAGTAAGGACTCAAACGAGAAGACTTTTGAGAAGAAAAAAGAAACAGTACCTAGAAGCACGAATACAGCAACTCGAGGAGGAACATAGAACCGGTCAGTCTAGACAGTTTTATAGGGACATAAAAACAATGACGGGCAACACGATCAACAGCCCAAGATTTATAAAAGACGACGCAGGACAATTGCTCACTGACGACGAAGAGATAAGCCGCCAATGGAGAAAGTATTTCGAGCAACTCTTAAATACAGAAAACCCCACAACGACAGGGCAACAAAGACAGTACCAGTTAGCCGAACCTGAAATACCAGAGCCCACACTAGCTGAAGTAAAGTCCGAAATTTCGTCCCTAAAAAACCATAAAGCCCCAGGCCCAGACGGCATACAGGCGGAACTACTAAAAAAAGGGGGAGACAAACTACATCTTGAGATATATCATCTCATAAGAGAAGTCTGGGAAAGAGAAGAAATACCGAAACACTGGCATGAAAGCCATATAATACCTATTCACAAGAAGGGAGAACAAATATGTCGGAACTATAGAGGAATATCGTTAATTAATACAACATACAAGATTATATCCATAATACTGTTTAGAAGATTAACTCCAAACGCAGAGGGAATAATAGGCGACTACCAAAGCGGATTCAGACCGGGAAGGTCGACTATAGACCAGATCTTCGTTCTACGCCAGGTGTTGGAAAAAAACTAGGAATTCAACCGCGATGTACACCAAATCTTCGTGGACTTCAAACAAGCTTACGATTCTGTTAGCAGAGAAGCATTGTGGGAGACTATGGTAGAAATGGGAGTACCTGGAAAACTGGTACGATTAGCAAAGGTGAGCACGGAGAACGCTTCCGCACGAATCAGAGTTGGCAGCAGCACGTCGGAGGAATTCCTCATTGACACCGGACTTAGACAAGGAGATCCTCTCGCCCCCCTGTTGTTTAACTTCGCACTGGAACATGCAGTAAGGAAAGCTCAGCCACAACTGACAAACGGATTTGCCGCCCAAGGATCAAAAATACTATTAGCCTTTGCGGATGACGTGGACACAATTGCACAATCCACCAGAGATGCAAAAGAAGTTTTCACCCTATTCGAGAACGGAGCCAAGGAAGTTGGTCTTAAGGTCAACGAGGACAAGACCAAGTACATGGTGGTTACGAAGAAGCCAAGGCCAAGGGTTAGACAAAACGTAACAATTAATGAATACAACATTTGAAAATAACTATGAAAAGGACGTGGCAGCCAGGATTATTGCAGGAAACAGGGCATATTACTCGTTAAGGACCCTACTTAAATCAAAAATACTTTCAAGACCAGCAAAAATAAGAGTATATAAGACAATAATTCGTCCCACAATAACGTATGGAAGCGAAACCTGGACTCTGAATCAGCGGGAAACAACAAAATTACTGGTACTTGAAAGAAAGATACTGCGGACTATCTATGGGCCTTGCAGAGAAGAGACAACAGGAGAATGAAGAAGAAGACACAATGATGAACTCCAGACAATATACGGAGATGAAAACATAGTACGCTACATTAAATCAAACAGAATACGATGGGCGGGTCACGTACTAAGATCAAGTGACGAAAGACTTCTAAACGCCACATTCTGGGAAAGGCCCGATGGAAAAAAGTCAGTTGGTCGCCCAAGAAAGAGATGGAAGGACGCAGTAGCCAGCGATCTACGCAAAATGGGAGTACAGCAATGGGAAATAGCTGCTCAGGACCGACAACAATGGAGGGAAATAGTAAATGCGACCAAGATTCACATAGAGTTGTAGAGCCAAATGATGATGATGATGATTCTGGCTATAATTATTTTACTAACTGACGCTATTAAATAGATTAGTTGTTGTTGTGGAGAACAATTTCCTCAGGTTCATTAACCATGATATTCTTCTTCTCCTTATACCTCTCTTTCCGAATACTTTGTCTTAAAGGATTATTTTCAGTAATCTGTATTTAGTGCAGTTTCTCATTATGTGTCCGAGATATTCTAACTTTCTATTTTTAATTGTAAACATCACTTCTCTTTCCTTCCCATTCTTCGTAGTACGGTCTCGTTAATTATCTTGTCCGTCCATGATATTCTTAGAATTCGCCTGTATAGCCACATCTCGAAGGCTTCGAGATGAGATAACCGTACACATAACCGTTCTTAACGGTTATGTGTAACCTAATAACAGTGGCGGCTCGTGGCCTTGGAGACAGGGTCGGCAAGGTTTTTTTTGTCTCCTCATATAGGTATACCATCAAACTAAAAGGCTTAAATCAAACAAAGATTTTGTTGTTTTTTGCTTTTTTTTATTTGATGTACTTGACATTCTCTCTTGTTTCATGGTGTTTCGACAATATGTGTTGATTCTTTTGAGACAAGGTAAATCCCGTTTATTTGAGGCAGAAATTGGTGGTAATAAGAAAATTGATGAACAGTTTTTTGTAATGAATTGCAGTACTTACTACAGTGGAACCCCGATATGTCGGCCCCCGATAACCCGCAAGTCCGGCTAACCCGGACCGATTTTTATCAGACAAACATTACAACAATAAAAATGTATGTCCTTTATGCTGGACTTTCCAATTTCTTTTCAACATCTTAAAATATTTTAATTTATCTTTCCTTATAATCATATTGTTCCAATACTATAATATCTTATATTTTTCAGGCTAATTTTATTTATCATAATAAACTTTCTTACCAACAGGCATCTGTAGTATCTTTTATTTACTTGAAACTGTCTTAGCATTGTTTAGAAAAAACTATTAAAAAATTATTTTTCAAACAATGGTCTTAGTCTTCACTCTTATTAAATAACATAAGTTCGTTCTCGTTGCGAGACGGTATTGTGTGTAGTAAAGTCGCATTGTTCGTTCCGTTCTGTAATCGTTCGTAAATATATTCAGATTTTGTGTTTCCTTGATTTTTGTCTACGTAATGGCAATAAAACTTAAAATGTTGTTTTTGTTTCAAAATGATAACAAAAGACAGTTTGGACAATCGGTGCAAAGATAAGAAAGCTAAAAATGAGACTCTCGACGACGCTTTGTATGTGTGGAACGCGAACGTGGTTTACAAGTGTCTGTGTGCCAATTATAACGGAGTTTATCTGTAAGCATACCATATTTTAGTAATTATTACCATTTTCTCCGGCTAACCCGAATTTTCGATAACCCGGATCGGCCGCGGTCCCGATTAATCCGAGTTAACGGGGTTCCACTGTACATAGAATTATACATACATCTTTTGTAACTTATCCCACTTTATGAAAATATTTGGATCGGCATAATTTTTAAGTATGGTATGTTAAACAGTAAATGGTTAAGTTCAATTAGTTACCACTATAAACAGCCCGGATTAACCGATAACAGTATAAAAGGCCCGGTTTCAGGTAAAATTTATTTTAGGCTTTATTATGGGAGTACCGTCTAGTCAGTGTTAATTGCAAAAGACCAACTCTGTCTACCTCGGTGGCTTATCGCTCCGGGTGGGTCTTAACAATGGGCAGGTCAGATAAATTAATAATATTTACGACCGCACTAATTGAACTCAAACCATTTACTGTTGATCAAACCATACCTAACTTGTAATAATAAATATCTTGGAAATTCTTTGGCGAAAGTAACTTATAAATTTTGAATCGTCAAAGAGGTCAAAAATTTGCAAATCTTTAAAATTCGAAAAACGAGTATCTATTTGCATATAATAGTAGGTATCCAAAATTTCAAGATATACTTACTCGTTTTTCGAGATATGTATCATGTCGTTGTCTTTTTTGGGATGGTTCGGAAATATCAAGCGAATCCAAAACGTCACTGCTTTTATGTTGGAATCTACCATCATTACGAAAATCTCTGAGATTTTTCACCAGCTTTCGTATTCTATTTTTGAAATAAATAATGTCAGTTGACTGATTTTGAACAACAAGGAATATCTTGGGCAAACTCTGTCTTAAAAATATTTAAAAGAATATTAAAAGAGTAATTATTATTTAATAAAGTTCTCAAATCGATTGTTTCACGGATCGAGGTATCGCCACTTTCAAAATCATCGCCTCCGATAATAAAATCAAAAACTTCCAAAAGCTGTTCACGAAAATCTGTTACAGATACTAAAACTACCAGAGATAATCTGCTTAGATAAAACTAACCGAGATTTAAAATTTCATCGCGTCTGACAAACTGTTCGCTTGTTTTCGAAACAAATTTGTTCTAAAGCGATAATCCGTTTAGATGAGCTAAACTGGCAAGAAAAGATGATATTCTTTATTTTTTTACACTTATCATGTAAAGCTAAATTCATTATATGCGCATAATAGTGAGTAAATAAAGCTTGTGATGCAATAGTTTTAACTTTTGTCTGGAGACCATTCAATTCACCACTTATCACAGCAACGCCGTCATAAGATTGCCCCAGTTTGCCCTACCAATTTAGTTTTGATATAAAAAAATTTGAATCTGTTCTTTAAAACACCAAAAATATATTCTGCCTTATTGCTTTTACTCACGTCTCTAAAACCTAAAAACCTCTCATAAATATTACTACGTAACGCGTGTCGAACAACAATAATTGATAATTGTGAATGACATGATAATCAGAAGTTTCATCTACTTCCAGTGAAAAGCAAATGGTTTTCTAAATCTCAGATTCAACAACGTCATTCAAAATGTAACTATTTGATTATATGTATTAGTTCATTCTGTATTACGAATACATTTCGAATCAGAAAGTAAATACTTAGGTAGTATTAAACGACGTAAAACGGCGTGATTATTTTTGACAATTTCTGCCGATGCATGCTTCCAAATGAAACACCAACCGGCAGACCGAAATATGCCGTACCTGCGGCTTAACCTGCCATGCCGTATCTGCTATTGCCCACGGAGAGAATGTAATGTTCGCTTGCTCATCGACTTGTTATTCGTTGAGTTTTACGTGTAAATCATCAAGCTACGGAGTTGGGGACGGCAAGCCGAAAAGTCAGATGAATGTCTCGGATCATTCATGTTTTGAGAAGTCTGTTATGCGCAGGGATCACTTAACGCTCGGAATGATCAAATCCTTTTAAAAACCATGAATAAAATTTAGTCTGAATTATCTGATAGATTTTTTTTTATTTCACAGATACAAATATTAAAAAAATCTATATCTATAAATGTGTGGGTCGGCACTGCCGACCCTGCCGACCCTGACGGGCCGCCACTGCCTAATAATAATAAACCTAAACAACCTAATAATCGCGTACTTGCATGTGTACGATACCATTTGTTCATTGTGTAATATTTATTTATTACGAAATTACTTATTTATTTTTAGACACTAATTGTTACACGATTGACTTATATTTAAATAAATAAAAACACTGAATTTATATTCAATAATTACAAACTTATTTATATCATCTAATATTTTACACTGATTGATCTATTCAATAAATCCGCTGTTCCAAATGAATAACCTAGCGATCTGATAAAGTTGGTCAACGAGAAAAACCTGGACATAATAGTAGAACGGTTCAACGCTATCTATACTACGGGAATCATCCCTAGAGAAATGTTGACATCAGCATTTGTGTGTTTGCCAAAGAAAGTGAATGCCAAATGCAGTGACTACCGAACCATAAGCTTAATGTCACATACCTTGAAAATTCTGCTGAAAATTATCCACGCCAGAATACACTCTAAACTGGAGCTGGATATTAGTGACACTCAATATTGGTTCCGCAATGGTATGGTTACCAGAGAGGCATTATTCTCCTTCAACGTGCTGACACAGAGATGTTTGGATGTTAACCGTCCTCTTTACGTCTGTTTTATAGACTACAATAAAGCGTTTGATAAAGTAAAACATAATCGGCTCATGGAAATTCTGAAAACTAAAAACCTAGATCAAAAAGATTTAAGACTAATAACACACCTCTATTACAATCAGCGAGCAATAGTAAGAATTGAAAAAGAAACATCTGAAGAACTGGAAATAAAGATAGGAGTCCGGCAAGGCTGCATACTAACACCCCTATTATTTAACGCTTATTCTGAACAGGTAATAAGAGAAACTCTGGAAGATGAAACAGTCGGCATAAGAGTAAATGGAATCTTAGTTAACAACATTAGATATGCAAATGATACAGTAATAATAGCCGATAGTTTACAAGACCTGCAAAGTCTCATGAGTAAAATAGTAAGGTGTAGTAGGGATACGGACTCTCTCTCAATATCAAAAAGACGAAGTTTATGGAAATTAGTAAAAACAACCATAATATCGACGGTTGAAAGGCAAAAGTTACCAAATGCCAATTTGGGAGATATTGACATATATATATCACTGAAATCAGAAAAATTTTCTGCGTCGATTGGTTGTATCCTCATGCGGCTACGAAGTTTTTGTCGCTTCGTTACTTAAAATAATTGACATTTTTAACAATTTTCGGCGACCAAGCGACTAGAATTTTGTAAATTTAAGAACAACTTTCATTTGGCACCTCTTCCATTTTAATCATTTACAGTTAGTAAGTTTTTATTAGATTGTATTTTAAATGTTTGGGCGCGTAGTGATTTTTTACAAACAATATCTAGAGTTTTTAAAATGCTTAAGAAATTTTACCCTACCCGAAAATTTTGTTTTTGTCATTTATTACTTTTTTTCGCACATTACTTGAACACCATTTTTATTTAGTTAATTATATCGAGATGTAACTTTCTTAAAAAAGATCAATAGTTCCTTCTTTCTACCGAAAATAGGTCGAAGTTGTCGCTTGGTAATAATTTACCTGCCGTTTTTTTATGTTTTTGTTGCTTAGATATAATATTATATTTCTTTAAAAAGGAAATTTTAAAAGGAATTTTATCATTATTGCACGTAACCTGTTCCGCCGTTTAGAAGGGCTCCAAATCATAGTTGATTTGCAGTTAGTAACAGAATACTGGTCAGTGTGCTTCGAAGTTGTGGAATAGCTAAAATCGGTATTTTTTACTATTGGGTATTACTATTATAACTTATTTTTGAATCAAATGTATTGTTTTATTAATATAATGGAGAGTAGAAAACGAATACATAACATCCTAAATCTAGCTTTGGCAAGAGCAGAGGCATCTACCACAGATTTACCTTCGGTAAGTACCCATATTTATAATATTTTAGTGTTTCTTATACTATATTAGTGTTTGGTGTTACTAACTTCTTCTTCTTCTGTAAGTGCCGTCTATTAATCGGATGTTGGATATCACCATCACTATCTTTACTCTATCTACCACTGCTCTGAATAGTTCTATAGAACTGCTTTTAAACCAGTCCCTTAAATTCTTCAACCATGCCACTGCCTTCTTCCTATACTCCCTCCGCCTCTTATATTTCCCTGTATTATCAGTCTTAGCATTTCATATCGCTGTCCCCTCATTGCGTGCCCCAGATATTGTAACTTTCTTTCTTATTTTTAATGTGTTTATTATTTCGGATTCTTTAACCAATTCTCGCAATACTTCCGTGTTCGTTTTCTTCTGTCTCCATGCTATTCTAAGCATCCTTCTGTAACACCACATTTCAAATGACTGTAGCTTATTTATATGTTCCTGCTTTAATGTCCAGCTTTCAAGTCCATATTGCAATATCTACATTACATAAGCTAAAGTGTTTGTAGCAGATAACTGTTTTCATTTTTACAAACGCTCTACTGTTATATAAATAGGTCACTGGTACTTAATAGAAATATCTTAACATTTGCAAATGTAGCAGTATGCCAAGAAATCAGTAAATATTTCAAATAAGAAATTTATATATTTCACTGATCATACATGTCGTATAGATAAAGACGACACGATTCAAAGTAAGATTGGTTATTAATGTGATAATTACTGTATATAATATTTTTTAGTTTTCTAGTTCAACCATTTTACCTGTTACAAAACATGAATGATTTTCGGATAGGTCATATTTCTGAAAATACATTCAAAAATTTATCAGGTTTAGTTAATTTTACCAGTTCCGATAATAAAAATTAGTCACTTTCAGTATTTTTTTCCAGTCGAAGGTAAAAAAATATAGTCGGTTGGTAACTTTTTCCTGGTTGCGATTTAGCAGAAAATATTACTAACCGACACTATTTCATAAAGTATTAAAAAAATACATAGTCTACAAAGGGTAGTGCATAAAGTATCTAAACTGCATTTAAAGTTCGTTGGAATTATGACAATAAAACCACTTAATCATGTTTTATGAATTTTTTTTTTTAATTTCAAACTTTAAACCGCTCTAGTGTAAAGTTAGCCAAATGTCGCTTGGTCATTTTTGCCTTTCAGCCGTCGATATGTACTAACGAAATCTTGATAGTAGATGGCCAGCAGATCGAAAGAGTAAAAAAAGTACACTTACCTAGGAACACTTATAACAGAAAATAATGACTACACTGGAGAAATCAAGGTCAGAATCGAAAAAGCACCTTCTAATTTTATGAAAATGAAAAAGGTCCTATGTAGCAAAGATTTAACATTAGCTCTTAAAGTACGGCTAACAAAATGTTACGTATACAGTGTAGTATACTATGGAGTGGAATCATGGACGTTAAATGTAGTCAAATGGAGTCAATGAGACGACTTAACGCCTTTGAAATGTGGACCTATATAAGAATTATGAGGCTTTCCTGGGTAGATAGAGTTACGAACAACGAAGTACTAACGAAGTGCTAATTGTAAAGAAATCGTGTGTTTAATAAAATGGGATATCTATTAATATCCACAAAATTGTTATATCTCCCAAGTTAGTTACCTACCTACTTTAATTAGAAATGCGGAAAATGTTTCAGGAAGAAACCCAAACGCAAATAAAACAAAAGAAACACGTCTCCCTTTCCAACTACCTCGAGAATGTGAATAGTTCTTAACCTACAAAAATAACAGCCTATCTTAATTAGAGGGCAACATTCCGTGACTTTGTCTTTATTTGCGACGTTTCTTCGATGGCAGAGGACTAGAAAGTGACTCCTTTTGACTCGTGACTTGTGTCGGCACGGAATCTTAAAGGATTGCCGGGAATTTACGAGGTCGTTAAGAATTACGGACTTTTATTGGTTTATTACAGATGTCAAAAGGGGGAATATATGGAGCATGGGATTTTAAGGAGATTTGTGATGTATCTAGTCACATATTTCTTTTAAGATGAAAGCAGCCGCTCATTTAAAGATAAACCTAGATAGTCAATGTGGTGAGACCGTTCCCGTCTGGAAAAATTTCTGATTCGGTTTCTTTGTGGATTCCTATTCAAAAATGTCTCCTTTAAACAAATCTAAAGGGTGCCTAGCGGAATTTTTGGGCAAACATTGTTTAAACAATTTTTTAAACAAATACAAAAGATCACGTTTTTTTGCTCCGCAACATATATTTTTAAGTTTTGAGAGTCATTCTAAACAAGAAAGTTATCTTGTAAATTTTCTCCAAAAATTGATAGTTTTCGAGTTATAGGCGATTTAAAATCTGAAAAATGCGAAAATACGCATTTTAGAGGCTTAGTAACTCATATTTAAATTAGTATTTTTGAAGTTGCCAGATACTTAAATTGAAGTTTAAACATTCAGCTTCAAGATTCTGAAGAGTGATTGCGCCTAACCTTAATTTAAACCGTTGTTTTTTTAATTGATAAATATGCATGTCCATTCGATTTTTTGCCGGTGCGGCGCGCTCTATTTCAAAAATCTCCAATTTTCATCCGAAAAATATTTTTTCTAGATTCTTGGGACATTCTAAATAAAATAAGTTTCTTGACATTTTTCTCAAAAGTTAACAGTTTTAAAGTTATAAACGATTTGAAATCTAAAAATGCGTTTTTATTGGCATTTTTCGGATGTTAAATCGCTTATAACTTTTAGGGCCGGTTGTTCGAACGCTAATCAACAATGATCATTATCAAATATTTAATTACTGTCACCAACTGTCACTGTCAACTTTGTTTGGGTTGCTGAAAACATAATTGAATACAATTATGAAATTACTTAATCAATTATGTTAATAATTGTTATGTTAATTGATTAACTAATCTCATAATTATAATCAATTATGTTTTCAGCAACCCAATAAAAGTTGACATTGACAGTTTTGGCGACAGTAATTAAATATTTGATAGTGATCATTGTTGATTAGCGTTCGAACAACCGGCCCTAAGGGCCGGTTGTTCGAAAGCTAATCAACAATGATCATTATCAAACATTTAATTACTGTCACCAATTGTCAATGTCAACTTTGTTTGGGTTGCTGAAAACATAATATGAAATTACTTAATCAATTATGTTAATAATTTTTATGTTAATTGATTAACTAATCTCATAATTTTAATCAATTATGTTTTCAGCAACCCAATAAAAGTTGACATTGACAGTTTTGGTGACAGTAATTAAATATTTGATAGTGATCATTGTTGATTAGCGTTCGAACAACCGGCCCTTAAACTATTAACTTTTGAGAAACATGTCAAGAAACTTATTTTATTTAGAATATCTAGTCCTGTCGCCAGGGGGTACAACGGCCTCCTGTATTCAGATGGACTTACCCAAGTTTTTTTTATGTATTTTGACCTGTAGAACACGAATTTTTTGGGTAACAGTTGATCCGGATGTCGATAAGATTGTTATAAACCAAGAAGTTGAGGAATCACATAACAGCGATTTCTCGCAAAACAAAACATTTTTTTGTATTTTTTGGGTCACTCTTACCAAAAAATGTTCCTACAAATTTTTTCGTAGGATGCATAGTTTTCGAGATAAACGCGGTTGAACTTTCAAAAAAACGAAAAATTGGAATTTTTGAACCCGAAAAACTTTTGATTAAAAAATAAAATAGCAATTCTGCTTACCGCATTTGAAAGTTCAAGTCAAATTATATCGGTTTGAATTATTTGTATTGCTAAAAATGTATTATTTTATTGTTAAAACAAAACTATAAACACCTAGTGCTTGAGTGATGTTTCAATGATTTCTCATTTAAAATGGAACGAGTACGTAGAGAAGGTAAAAGTGCAAGCGGGGCTATTTCTAAGTAGCACGCATTAAAACGCATGTATTAGGCACGGGAAACACTATGTGTTTATAGCTTTTTTTAACAATCAAAAAATAAATTTTTAGCAATGCAAATATTCAAAACAGATATAATTTGACTTAAACTTTTAAAGGCGGTAAGCAGAATTGGTATTTTATTTTTTATTCAAACGTTATTCGGGTTCAAAAATTGCAATTTTTCGATATTTTGAAAGTTCAACCGCGTTTATCTCGAAAACTATGCATCCTACGAAAAAACTTGTAGCAACATTTTTTGGTTATAATGACCCAAAAAATACAAAAAAATGTTTTGTTTTGCGAGAAATCGCTGTTATGTAATTCCTCAACTTCTTTGTTTATAACAATCTTATCGACATCCGGATCAACTGTTACTCAAAAAATTCGTGTTCTACGAGTCAAAATACATAAAAAAAACTTGGGTAAGTCCATCTGAATTAAGAAGGCCGTTGTACCCCCCCTGGCGACAGGACTAATCCCAAAGAATCTAGAAAAAATATTTTTCAGAGGAAGATAGGAGATTTTTGAAATAGAGCGCGCCGCACCGGCAAAAAAATCTGATTAACACGCATATTTAACAATTAAAAAACAACGGTATAAATAATTAAGGTTAGACACGATCACTATTCAGAATCTTGAAGCTGAATGTTTAATCTTCAATTTAAGTGTCTTGCAACATCAAAAATACTAATTTGAATATGAGTTTTTAATGAACTATTTTAAATGGGAAATAAGCCACAATTTTACCAAAAAAATGAATTTAATAACGTTTCGACGTCCAAGTCGGGTGTCGTTGTCAAAATACAAAATAATTTTATTAAATAAATATTATACCCGCCCAAGTCGGGTGTCGTTGTCAAAATACAAAATAATATTTATTTAATAAAATTATTTTGTATTTTGACAACGACACCCGACTTGGGCGTCGAAACGTTAATAAATTCATTTTTTTGGTAAAATTGTGGCTTATTTCCTATTTAAAATAGTTCATTATAAAAATGCCACAAGGAAATAGCTTCAGAACAACATGAGTTTTTAAGTCTCGAAAATGCGTATTTTCGCATTTTCAGATTTTAAATCGCCTATAACTCGAAAAATATCAATTTCTAAGAAAAATTACAAGATACCTTTCCTGTTTAGAATGACCGAAAAAATCTAAAAATATATGTTCCAGAGCAAAAAAACGTAATCTTTTGTATTTGTTTCAAAAAATTGTTTGAAGGGTGATTGCGCCTAACCTTAATTTAAACCGTTGTGTTTTAATTAAATATGCATGTCCATCCGATTTTTTTGCCGGTGCGGCGCGCTCTATTTTAAAAATCTCCAATTTTCCTCCGAAAAATATTTTTTCTAGATTATTTGGGACATTCTAAATAAAATAAGTTTCTTGACATTTTTCTCAAAAGTTAACAGTTTCAAAGTTATAAACGATTTGAAATCCAAAAATGCGTTTTTTTTGGCATTTTTCGGATGTTAAATCGCTTATAACTTTAAAACTATTAACTTTTGAGAAAAATGTCAAGAAACTTATTTTATTTAGAATATCCCGAAGAATTTGGAAAAAATATTTTTCAGAGGAAAATATGAGATTTTTTAAATAGAGCGCGCCGCACCCGCAAAAAGATCTGATAAACACGCATTTTTAACAATTAAAAAACAACGGTATAAATTAAGGTTAGGCATGATCACTCTCCAGAATCTTGAAGCTGAATGTTTAATCTTCAATTTAAGTATAATTGCAACATCAAAAATACTAATTTGAATATAAGTTTTTAAGTATCGAAAATGCGTATTTTCGCATTTTCAGATTTTAAATCGCCTATAACTCGAAAACTATCAATTTTTAAGAAAAATTACAAGATACCTTTCCTGTTTAGAATGACCGAAAAAACCTAAAAATTTATCTGTTTTGGCACAGTGCCTGTCTCAGATGATTTAGATTACTATGAGTTTGCCTTTTTAAAGTCTTTAACTGAAGAGGTTGAGGAGTGGTGAGCTGTTTGTCTCGAGTTGGTCATTCAGAATTATCTGTATTTTCCAATTTATTAATTTCCATAGATTCTAATAAAGATAACTTAAGGCCTTTATTTTGAATATGCAGAATTTGAAACTGTTTATTAAAAGAGTGATTATGATCTAGAAGGTGAAGTGCGTATGTAGAAGTGTCTGTTTTTCTATTGTTGAAAGCCCTTTTGTGTTCTGTTATCCGTTTGTCAAATGTTCTGCCAGTTTGACTGATGTAAGTTTTCGGACAGTCACCACAAGTTAGTTTGTAAACACCACTCTGTAGTTGTTTTCTCTTTCGGCTCTTATTGTTCTTAATATATCTGCTTAAGTTGTTAGTTCTGAAAGCTGGTGTTATTCCTTTCTTTTATATGTATCTGGGTATTTTTGTTGTTATCTTGCCAGTATATGTGATAGAGCAGAAGGTACTGGGTTCTTTCTGTGGTGGTGGATAGACTAATTTCAGGACTTTCTTATGGAGTTTTTGGATTAAAATTTTGTTAATTGTGTGTTTGTTATAGCCATTGTTTAATGATGTTTAGTTCTCGAAATTATTTTTTGACATGGGAATTTCTGTCAGTCTATATGTATCATGCTGTGGTAGGCTGCTAATTTGTGTTGTGTAGGAAGTATAGAAAACAAACGTTTTCAGTGTTTTATTGTTAGATAAAATGAACTTCCATCAAGTAACGGTCGAATCCATCAATTACTAAAAATATATGTTCCAGGGCAAAAAACGTGATCTTTTGTATTTGTTTAAAAAAATTGTTTAAACAGTTTCTGCCCAAAAATTCCGCCCGGCATCCTTCAGATTTGTTTAAAAGGGGACATTTTTGAATAGGAATCCACAAAGAAACCGAATTAGAAATTTTTTCAGACGGGAGCGGTCTCAGCACATGGACTAAGAGGCACAAGATCTACTTGTACTCTAGGCGGGGGCTGTTTTGAAGATTCCATAAAATCGGAACGCGACAGATCATAACCCCACAAATCGTAACGGACAATTCGTAACGCCTTCAATTCGTAACGGCGATATTTCGTAACGGCAAAATTCGTAACTACACCTATTCGTAAAGGTTGTATGATTCGTATTACCAGCAGGGCCGCCGAGAGGGATGAGTGGGCCCCCGCAAAACGTGAGCGAAAATAATTGTTTAACTTTTACAGAACTACAAATATCAATAGTAAAAATATGGAATAAGAAACATTTCAAATATAAATTTATACACTCACCGGCAGAGAAAACGGGCACCCCATAAAATGGGTCATTTTTAATGTCTTGTATTTCCTAAACCTGATGTCCGATTTAAGTAATTTTTTTAATATGTTATAGCCTTATTCTTTATCAATATCGCTGTAATAATAATATTGCTAGACAGGTACATTGTCATTGTATTCAGGGTGTACGAATCAAACTGTGTTTTTTTCTCAAATTTTGGAACACCCTGTGGAATGTTCTAGCTTTTATAAAATACTAAAATTAAAACCCAACTATAGCCACAGATTTTCTTAACATTCTGTTTTTTTATTCATTCGCTTATGTTGGATAATAAAAAAGTTAGGCACTTTAACAACTACCCCTGTTTTTCGTCAACACAGGGTGTTTTTCAATAAGTACGGCAACCTTTAAGGGGCAATTCTGCATGATAGAATAATGACAGTTTGCTTTATAAACTTATGCCCGCAAATACTTCGTTTCTGAGATAGGGGGTGTTGAAATTGTTCTTACAAACTGACGATTTATTTATTGCTCTAAAACGGTTTGTGATATGCAAATAAAATTTGGTAGATTTTAAGAGCTAGTTATTGCGCATTGTTTGGCATACAACTGAGAATTTTATATTCACCATTGGCGTGCATACGGGATATATCTAAAATATTTATACCCGTATGCACGCCAATGGTGAATATAAAATTCTTAGTTGTATGCCAAAAAATGCGCAATAACTACCTCTTAAAGTCTACCAAATTTCATTTGCATATCATAAACCGTTTTAGAGAAATAAATAAATCGTCAGTTTGTAAGAACAATTTCAACACCCCCTATCTCGGAAACGAAGCATTTGCGGGCATACGTTTATAAAGCAAACTGTCATTATTTTTTCATGCAGAATTACCCCTTAAAGTTTGCCGTACTTATTTAAAAACACCCTGTATTAACGAAGAACAGGGGTAGTTGTTAAAGTGCTTAACTTTTTTATTATCCAACATAAACGAATGAATCAAAAAACAGAATATTAATAAAACATGAGGCTATAGTTTGGTTATAATTTCAGTATTTTATAAAAGCTAGAACATTCCACAGGGTGTTCCAAAGTTTGAGAAAAAAACACAGTTTGATTCGTACATCCTGTATACAATGACAATGTACCAGCAACAATATTATTACAGCAATATTGATAAAGAATAAGGCTATAACATATTAAAAAAGTTACTTAAATCGGACATCAGGTTTAGGAAATACAAGACATTAAAAATGACCCATTTTTTGGGGTGCCCGCTTTCTCTGCCGGTGAGTGTATATAAAATATTTATAATACAGGTGCTTTTCGAGTTTTCTGATTGGAAAAGATGTCTGTAACTTTCGAAAAATCGCATGATTTTCATTCCACATCATTCTCAATGCACAAAGTTGATAGGCGAATTAATCAATCCTGTTTCAATGTAGATATCACAACAGCCTTTATGCGAGAAAGAAAACTAAAGGATATTTTCGCTTCTGCGACTGTCACCGGCAATATGCAAAATATTCTTCACGCAATAACGACGTTAGGAAATAATGAATATAATTTGAGATGTCTAATTTTATTAAGTAAATCTATTGGAGAAATTGCAGGGAAAGATTCAAGGAAGGCTGCAGCATGGGTAGAAAAAAATGTCCTGGCAGAGAAATCTCAGAGAATGGTTTGAATCCAGCTCAACTAAACTCTTTCGGGCTGTAGTGTCAAAAGTTAGAATAACAATTATGATTGCCAACCTTCGTCGCGGATATGGCGCGTAAAGAAGAAGATTGGAGAAAGTTGAGATTTACCAATATTATCCTTGTATATCGCTCTTAAATGAATAATTTCAGCTATCAATTCTTCACTGATGTCTTCTTTATAAAACTCGCGCAATATATCAATTTTTTTCTTAATATTCTCGTCATGGCCATCTCGGAATATCCATAAAATGTTAAATAGCGACTGAATTTCATTTGCCGCATTAAATATTCTGGTTAAAATGCTTCTTATTTGACAATATTAAATAGTTCACAGCGAAATATTACATCGGGCTCAAAATTATCAGTCGCATCACACTAGGCCCAGGCAATCATCAAAAAATTTCACAGGCTTCTTGCGCCGTTTTTCTTTATTTGATGTAAATTCTGGATTTATTCCATAATTGCTGGTAACTACTTTAGATTCTTCATCATCAACAATGGAATATATATTTTTAATCTCCATATCCAGCATTTGACTTCTGTGATTTATTGCTGTTAAAATTTTACATCAAATCAACTAAAGGTCATGTTAAATATAGCCGAGGATTAATTAAACGTATTATGGACATAAAGTGAAGAGCAAAAAAAAACGGGAAAAATTACGTATTTGGTCTGGTCGACGCCGGGCCCCTTACATCGCCGGGCCCCGGAAAAATGTACCGGCTGTACCGCCCTCTCGGCGGATCTGATTACCAGTATTTCATTTTTAGCAAATTTAGTACAATATGACAAATAAAGATTTTTTTTTTTAATTATTTATCTTGGATTATCACTTTATTAGATTAGATGTCAAAAGGGGAAAATTATAGGATCAGGTGATTTTAGGGAGATTGATGGTGTATCTAGTCACATATTTATTTCTTTTTAAATGAAAGCGACAGCTCATTTAAAAAGAAACTAGTAGCACAGTATCTACATATCGATTTCTTTTTATATGAGGGAGAATGATTGTGTAATCGATCGCACGTGAATTTATTTTGGCTCAATTAATTTTTTATTATTTGAATATACTTCGTCTAATATACTTACCGTTGCACGTCATCCGCGTCATAGGCCGTGATGTCACATGATACCAACATGAAATATTTAAGCGGTAGGTGTGTTCTTTTTTAGAATCATTTTGCAGAGTACACTGGAATTACAGTCACTATTTAGACATATTTTATTATATACGCGTAGAAATAATATTTGAAGATTTCTATTAATGTTAAGTTAAAGAAACACACGATAATATATATGTCATTTAATTTGTATAAATGGATTATAAAGCGTTTTTATGAAGCACATTTGTTCGGAACACACTGTAACTGTAATCAAACGAAGGTGATATTTTGGCATAAATTGGTAACATTTATTTGACAGTTGCGGTGATCACACTTCATATTTGTTTTTAGCCTTTACTATAAGTATGTGTTTAATTATATTTACTGTTTTTATTATTTACTTTAATGTAAGATTATAACTTAATTCTTGTTTTCTATTTCTTAATTTTTTATTTATTTACATTGAATATTAATCTGTTTTGTTGCATAATCCACTTTCGCAAAAATTATGTGATATATTTGATTTAAAATGAACTCATGAATTTTTTGTAATTGGGCAACATGTCAACTTAGATCTCTGACTTAGATAATGACGTGCAACGGTAAGTATATTAGACGGACTGTATGTATACGTATACATGATGTTTTATTATAGTATAGTTGATCCAAAAGATGGCATAACCCAGACATCCAAAGTGAAAGTTATCCTTCAACACCAAATTGTTCTATATGGTCCACACAATGTCCAGAAAAAAGTCACACCATTTTGAGCGTTGGGTTTGGGGGGAATGGGGGGAGAAATCGGTAAATTCGTAGTTTTTTAAGTTTTTCGCCAATATTTCTAAAACTATGCGGTTTAGCATGAACAACCTTCTATACAAAATTGTTCTACATTAAATTTGAAATAAAAAAGGCCCTATGCATAATCTTTCTAAAATGAATGGTTCCAAAGTTACGGAGGTAGTATAGTATAACTGGTCCAAAAAAAAGGCCTAACCAAAACATCCAAAGTAAAAGTTTTCCTCCAACACCAAAATGTTGTATATGGTCCACATATTGTTCAGTAAATAGTTACACCATTTTGAGCGTTCGTTTTGGGAGGGAGATGGGAGAGAAGCCGGTAAATTAGTAGTTTCTTTACGTTTTTCGTCAATATTTCTAAAACTATGCTTTAGCGTAAACGATGTTATATACAAAAATGTTCTACATGAAATTTAAAACAAAAAAGTTTTAGACATAATTGTTATAAAATCAACGGTTCCAGAGTTACAGAGGGTGAAATGTCGAAGTTTTCGATACTTTTTATATTTTTTGGGCAATATTTATGATATAACTATACCAAAAACCCAGACATCCAAAGTGAAAGTTATCCTCCAACACCAAATTGTTCTACATGGTCCACATAATGTTCAGAAAAAAGTCACACCATTTTGGGCGTCGGGTTTGGGGGGGGGGGGGGAGAGGGGAGGGAAATCGGTAAATATAAAAAGTATCGAAAACCTCCACTTTTCACCCTCCGGAACTCTGGAACCATTGACTTTATAACAATTATGTATAAAACCTTTTTTGTTTTAAATTTTATGTAGAATATATTTCTATAGAAGATTCCTTACGCTAAAGCATAGTTTTAGAAATATTGACGAAAAACTAAAAAAACTACTAATTTACCGACTTCTCCCCCATCTCCCCCCCAAACCGGGGGCTCAAAATGGTGTAACTTTTTACTGAACAATATGTGGACCATATAGAACAATTTGGTGTTGAAGGAAAACTTTTACTTTGGATGTCTGGGTTAGGCATTTTTTTTGGACCAATTATACTATAAATACTACCTCCGTAACTTTGGAACCGTTCATTTTAGAAGGGTTATGCATAGGACCTTTTTTATTTCAAATTTAATGTAGAACAATTTTGTGTAGAGGGTTGTTCATGCTAAACCGCTTAGTTTTAGATATATTGACGAAAAACGTAAAAAACTACGAATTTTCAGATTTCTCCCCCTCTCCCCTCAAACCCGACGCTCAAAATGGTGTGACTTTTTTCTGAACATTATGTGGACCATATAGAACAATTTGGTGTTGGAGGATAACTTTCACTTTAGATGTCTGGGTTTGGGTCTAACTATACCATACTATTAATCATTATCATCACTCTCTCGCCTTATCGATATGCCTGATCGACTTCATTAATTAGCTACATTTATCTATACTTAATTTTTGTTAATTAGTTATTGATAGCGCCGTATACTTTTCAGACTCTGGACTTTCTGAATATTGTGGACTTTTGACGTTGTTTTTGTTTTAATCTCTATTTATTGCAATTTACAGTTTACTCAATAAAAACATAGAGTATATAAATTTGGTAAATGTGATGTAAGAGTATGTCTCAGGTAGGTTCATTGATGTCTCAATGGTTCATTGAATAAATCTTTGGTTGTGGTTTTTTCCAACTATTTGGTTGACAATTTTCTTATTAGATGATTTTTGGATCATGCAATGGCGATATTTATTTCTAATAAATGCGATCACCATCATTTTAGTTATATAAATATGGTATGTTAAATCAATATGTAGATTTTGGTTCGAGACATATCAAAGCGCACCAGATCTTTATCTTTGTGTTGGATTACTTCATGTCTCCTATGTAACATGTAAATATTGCTTTCAATATGGCCTTGTGTATATCTAGAGGAGATCTGAATTAAGTAAAGTACTTCAAAGAAGACGGATATTCGGGGCAGTCCTCAACCCCAGGATATGACATCAGGCCTATTTCATATGGATTCAATGCTGGAGGAAAATAATTTTCACAGATGTGGTATCACAGTTTTATATAGAACTGTCTATAAAACTGCGGTGTAAAGATCAAGGGGAAACTACTACACTATATATCCCAAGAACAATGACCATATTTGGCCCCCAGTCTGTGGCAAACTGGGGACCAAATATGGTCATGGGGTCAGATGAAAATGGACTGGGACTACGAAATGAAAGAGGCGACAGAATACTTTAGTTCTGTCTATTTTAGCCTTGAAAGTCTAATAGTACTTCCGCCTACTTCAATTTTTGGTGAATGCCTGCTTGAACTAAAATTTATTTATTCTTATTAAATATTTTAATCAATTTTTTAGCCTTTATAACTTTTTCTAAAAATTTATCAGGTAATTTTTTATCTTCAGTAGCAATAAATAAATCTTCGAAATATGTAACAATTAATAATTAATAAAACTGAATTTCATTACTTCTCTTGCGCTGAATTTCCAAACAAATCAAACACCATTTTGACCTGTGCTAATGTATTTATACTACACTGTTAATATATTTCAGGCATAATTGTTGATCCCTTTGGCTGGCTCAGACAACTAGCGGTTAGTTACACCCTCAGGATAGCAGGAATATACATGCGGCTCGGTCCAGGAGTCATGTTATGCCATCTTTCTCTATTGATAAACACGCCGGTATTGTTATTAATCATTGTAGGAAATAATTAGACTAACTATGGTCCTTCTGTCATGCAAAACCGAGTTTCTCTATTACATACGACCCAGAACACTGATTAGTCAGCTGAATAATAATTAATAATGGATATGACCAATGCATCATTAACCTGCAGATAATTAGGCGTATAATGTAATGTGAGTGACTAGTGGATGGTGCAGATTTACTGATACTGATAATTAATTTTCGATTGTATGATACACGTGTAGAAGTACGAAACAGAGTTGAATTTTTGAAAAACATATGTGCAGTTAGGGCACGTTCACAATCGCGCGTTAACAAAACGCGCGATAAGCGCTTGTCATGTGAATGTGTCCTTAAGCTCATAGCATTCGTCGACCTAAATCAGGTCGCTAGATTAGTTTCTTGTTTTTATGTATTTTCATGTTTTCGAATTACAGGTAGAAAAGGCAGTATTGAAAGGAGTATTAGTTTAAACTTCAAACTGTTAACATAATATCGAATACCCAACTTGTTTTACCTCCGTTGTTTTCATTATAAAGGAACCTTTCAACTCTGAGATTAATTAATAATTATTAGTATGTGGCCTTATTCCAACCTATCGTCACATAAATAGCGCGAAACGTGGGGATCGTCACAACTTTTAATTTTAATCAATCTTCGTATCTTCAAAAGTTTCTTCATATTCTCATCACATCCTCAGACCATCCAGGAATATATTTTTGCGGTGCCATCTAGGAATTGTTGTTTTTGCTGATGATGTTTTTGCTCCTATTGTTAAGTGAGATCCTACCTAAGCATGATCCTGCTATCAAGATTACTAGAAAAGCCAGGCCAGTTAGCTTTCTTGAAGTTCCATCTGGGTCGTGGAAAGGATATTAAAACTGGGTTTAATCAGAATGGGCAATGCTGGCTATCGGGGAATCGAACATAATCTTTGATGCTGGTAGACGCTGACCTTTGTCGTCAGTGATAAGAAAGTAAAGATCGGGGCTATCCTCTTTCTTGCAACGTGCAGATCGCTGGGTGTTCGTAGGTATTAAGAACATGTGTACGCAGTGGCGGCTCGTATAACTTTAGGAAGGTAGTGCCAGAATCCGGGCAGCTGCCTAAATTTTTTGTGGCGGTTTTACGATATGGTCAAAAAGGATATAAAATATAAATAGAGTATCACGATAAGCTGAATTTAATTGGGTTTTTATATTTAACTTACCAAGCATTGAAAAGCTAAAAACGTTATTCATGTGCACTTTAGATTTTTCATGGGATTTCAATTTCTCCCATATATGTACAAGATCATCGGTGCCTTTGTTTGACCAAGTCTCGTCACCTCCAAACAAAACGCATACAAAACAGAAGAGTTTATTAGTTTGTTCGCAACCACACAACCAGCTATTTTTATCATAAATAATTTTATTAAACTTACGACAGCGAAGTTTTTGTCCATTTCCACTTTGTTTTTCAATTTTTAAATCGGGTAAAGGCCGACCGAGTTCTTTAATTTGTAGTTTTCTTTTCTAACGAAAAACCACCAAAAGAGTTTTTTAATATACTAATTTGATTCATTGTCAATAAATAAATTAAACGTAGAAAATAATCAAAATATTATTTTTATACCTACGACACCCACGATCACAACGCACTAACTAATAATTACAAATTAAAAAATATAGTAGAGTATAAACACAAATATACAATACAGTAGTAGACAATAAACACAATAGCGTCAAGCGAACGCGTAAAGAAACTAGAAATATGTAGATCTAAAACATTGTATCTTAAGATACACTAACTTCCTTTTCGAGATTTCGAGCCTGGCACGGAGACTCCAATTTAAACGTATGTTAAAAGTGCAATACCGCTCTCTCTCTCTCTGTCACTTACACAGGATGCTCATACAATCTTTCTCTTTTCTCACGAGCCACTATGCCGTTCGGCACTGGGATTTTTATGATTTTCATCCTTTATCCGGTCAGCTGTGGGTGGCCAGAGTCGGTAGATTTGCATTGCGCTACACAGTTGCCAGATTTGATATAATTTATAAAAATAAAGAGAAATATTCACAAAAAAAATAAACAGGCATTAAAATGTTTTTAAGATAAAAATATGTTTCTGCATAGTTAGCAAGGTAGTGCCATGGCTCTATGGCACTACCTCACGGGCCGCCACTGTGTGTAGGCCTGGTAAGAGAAGGGAGCTTGTAAATATTAGCGATTGCGATATCGCCTATATTCATAGATATCTCATGAATGTTGGGATAACCTCATGGATCTCAAGTATATCTCAAATGAAAGTAGGGATTGTAGGTTCAATTTACATTTCTCAATGTTGTTAAAAATATTTATTACTTTCCGAATATTACGTTGTGCCGGGTGTCTCAATAAGAATGGCTCTCGGCCATATCTCAGGAACCGTTTATAGTACAGCTTTAAGAAAAAATATTTATAACAAAAGTTGCCTCGTGAAAGGCGTGGAAATTATATTCATAATTGTAGGTCCACCGCTAGAGGGCGTAATTGAATATCAAAAATTAAAAAATCAAAATTTTACAAAATTTATCTAATAAAATGGCACTGGAAATCCAATCATCGTATTCTTCATAAAATTTTGCGCATATTTGATTTAACAAGTTTAAGTCTACCTTTGCAAATAAGAGGTGGGGATGAGTGGGAACCTTCTTATGAAAAAATGGCTCTAAGTCCGGTTCTGCTGAATCGAATTTTGCGTACTTGGTCTTGTTGAAAACAGCTCTTTTCGTCAATGTAAAAGTCTTATTGTCGAAATAGCCTAATAAATAATATGCCAGCTAGTAGGCGTTATTTAATTATTTTAGGAAATCTAGTTCTCTTTGAAGAATATTAAATACAAGTATGCATTTTTAATCCTGCATTACAAAATTAGACCAAATTAGAAATATAATACCGAAAACCGCCTGTTGATACCTTTTTTCCATCTCGAGATATCTTAAGAAACGTGTAAATTTTAAATACCTGTTAATGTCACCGGTAAACGAAGTTAAGGAAAAGTAGTGTGCTATGGAAAAAACAAAGAAACATTTTCCAGATGTAAACGTATACAGTGATGAGCGTGCTAATAACCGGCCAAACATTCTTATTGGGACACCCGGTACAGACAGTTGGAACAAACAACATTGAACAGACACTTGGAACAACAGTATATAAATAACACTATATAACACTGTATATAACACTATAATAACAGTATATAAATAAACAACACTGTATAAATACATATTAGTATAACCTCAAAAGACTTGAAGGCTACAGAGTTCGCAACGTTTTTTTAACCCTAATAAAGGTTTTGGTTTAAACTACACCCCAAATTCTAAAGAAAATCAGTTAACTGAAAGTATATATGCGCCGTAAATATCCAATTTCACATCCAGGTAAAGCCGACGTGAAACGTAGCGGACAAATTAAATAGAACCAAAGCCAACCCCTATTTTCCAGTCGTATCTTCCGTCTCCTCTGCGTAGAATTCCGATATGCCAATGTAATTAGTAAGCTGTGACATTTATTGGGGCAGAAACAAACAAAATCGATGGTTTATAGTCCGACCACCTATTAAGTAAAGTACCGCTAATTATGGCTAAAGTCTCACGGAATTAGAGGCTATATCGGGGATGATTTAAAAGCGTTTCGGTGCCGGCAATCTTCAGTATCTCATTTTCAATGTACGTTAATGGTAAGTGAAATGACTGTTTTGTGACAGGGAGGGCGGTTTATTAGGCAAATGCGGTTTCATTAAGTTTTACCGATTGTTTTATACTAGCTAATTTCTTATTTCGTAAATGAGCGCATTTGGAAAAAATCCCTAAACAGGTCGATTTTTCATTTAAAATTATGATTTTTTTGTCTCAAAGATTGTAACAACTATCGAGGAATTACACTGTTATGTTCTTCACTCAAAGTATATGAAACCGGCGTTATCGAAATGCCTCCCACTTTTTCAGGTAAATATTTTCATACATGAAATGCCACCCAGGTACAATCGAAATGCCTCCGATTTGTTAGACATTTAGGCTGATATTTTGTCTACTTAATCTCTATATAATGAGACAATGTAGCCAAATCATACTAAAATGTACATAAAATAAAATATGGTAACATAAATATTTCACAGTATGACATACATATTTCTTTTTAGAAAAGAAACTTCTTCCGACGTTCCGACAATCTAATAGCCCTGGGTAATTCCAATTCCGATTCTTATCTCTTCTTAACGATTCCATGAATAGGTACTTTTACCATAATCTTTTTGTTTGTTTATATTGTACTAAATATGTACTAAATATGTACTAATGCACTAAAAAAACCTGCAAAGCATTTTTGAAAACACAGGGATGTGAAAATACGATAATTGAATTAATATTAGATCATAACCACGAAAAGTTGTCTGCCGAAGTTTACAATAGAAAAGCCGTAAGCAATCCAATAAAAAGAGCAGCCGTGGAAGATCTCAGCGAAAAACCAATGAAGCTAATCTGTAAAGAACTTAAGAAGACAAATATAGAGACATTTACTATCAATGATATCAATAAGGTGAGACAAAATTTATATTATGCTAGAACCACTAATTCTTTAATTAAACTTCCCAAAAATATATCTGAATTTCATCAAGCTCTTGATTTATCTTCTATTATTACAAATAGAAATGAAAATTTTATAATTAAAAATGACAAAGATAATCATATTGTTATATTAACATGCTTTTCAAATCTTTGTTTTCTTTCGACTGTTTCCAATTGGTATGTTGACGGAACTTTTGAATACTGTCCTCGTTCTTTCACTCAATTGTTTAGTATACATGGCTTGAAAAATGGACATTATATTGCTCTTGTCTTTTGTTTACTTCAAGATAAAAAGTCGTCTTCATATTATCTCGCTTTTAAATATATCATAGACGCATGTTTTACAATTAATTGTCCTCTATCCTCTAAAGTAACAACTTCAGACTTTTAAATTTCCATTCATAATGGTATTAGTATGGCATTTCCTGAAGCAGATCTTCATGGATGTCGTTTTCATTTGGGACGGGCATGATATAGAAAGGTTCAAGCACTGGGATTAGCTCCAGAATACCAGAAAAAAGGTGTTAACTCAACCGAAATTCTTAGCGATTTTTTTGCTATAAATTTGGCAGAAATTAAACCAGTCGATGAAAGATTCACCCAATTTTGTGATTATCTTGTTGATAATTACATATCTGAAAATTCAACATTTCCTCCACATCTTTGGGCTGAGCACTCTTCATCCTTACAAAGAACCACAAACCCATGCGAAAGTGTTCATTCCAAGTATACTTCTTCTTTCTACTGCCCTCATCCCAACATTAATAATTTTATTGATATAATTTTACAATTTCAAAAAAATACCTATATTAAAATGAATTCTGTTTCGACACCAAAAAAAATGTTGGCGAAAGTAAAGCAAAAATAAATTTTCTAAATGAAAAAAATTTAGAATTAAGAGAATGTAAAATAAATAGATTAGAATTTGTCAAAGTAGTATCATATAAATTTAGGAAAAATATTTTGTAATTTTATATTTCTATACGCATTTTGTAATATTTTCCAAATAACTTTTTGTGATGTTGTTTTTAATAAATCTATAAAATATGTACTTATTATATTTTTGTATTTTCTGTTATAGTTATTAAGGTACCAAGGGTATTATAGGGATAATAACGCTTGAGGTTGAGGTCAATGGTGTATATACCGAGGGCCTTTAGTCCGAGGGATATACGTTGACCGAAAGCGTTATTATCTATAATACCCGCGGTGCCTTCAACGTTTAATGTCCGACTAAATTATTTTTTGTATGCAAAAAATTTGAGTGAATTTTGAATTAATTAGTTTTAAAATAAGTACATTTACCAGCAATAGTCGTAACGTAATTGTGGTAACCATAGTTTAACTTAGGTTGTTATTTGTCAACTTGACAGTATTTAACTAGGCTGTTGTTGGCATTGTTTTTAAAAATAACGCCCTAGGGCATTATATCATACTTAACTGACTTCGAAATCATGTCATTATTTGTCAAATAATATACCAGTCGGACATTAAATTATTAATGTCCGACTGGTTTATTATTTGACAAATAATGTCATTATTGCGAAGTCTATTAAGTACAATATAACGCCCAAGGGTGTGTTATTGAAAAATAACGCCCTAGGGCCTATTAAATTTAAATAACGAGTTAAATACTGTCAAGTTGACAAATAAAACTCTAAGTAAAATTATGGTTACCACAATTACGTTACGACTATTTCTGGTAAATGTACTTATTTGAAAACTAATTAATTCAAAATTCATGCAAATTTTTTGCATATAAAGAATAATTTAGTCGGACATTAAACGTTGAAGGCACCACGGGTATTATAATAATAACGCTTTCGGTCACCGTATATACCTCAAGCGTTATTATCCTTATAATACCCTTGGTACCTTAATAACTATAATAACAAAAAATAATGGTTATTATAAAATATATTATAATGGTTATAAAACTAATTGTATATATAAGTAGTTAGTTGAAATTTATAAATACCGCCTAGTGTGAATAATCTTTAATACATAAAGGTTGACAATTAAATAACAAAATACCAATTTTGCCAAAAATTTACAAGGGGACGAAGATGTGGCAACGTTTCACCTTCACATAAAGATTAGAAGCATGTAATTTATTTAAAGCTTGGGAGGCAATTCCTATGTGACCATTTTAGCGACAGGTAAGATACCCTTTTTTGGGAGGCATTTCATATGCGGCCTATGAAACAGTACTAGAAAAAAAGCTGAGAAACATTACTGAGAAACTACTTTGAGTGAAGCACACAGCGGCTTTAGAAAGGGACGTGGAGTACAAGACCATATTTTCACGGTAAAACAAATAATTGAAAAAACGTTACTGTCCAAAAATTAAGCATATATGGCCTTCATAGCCCTGGAAAAGGCATTCGACAGGGTGAAACGACAAACTATGTGGGATAGCTTGATATGAAGAGGGGTTGACGATAAACTAGTTAAAATCATCAAAAGTCTTCATAAGAGAAACAGAAACTACATAATACATAAAAAACATGAAATCAACAGACTTCGAAACAACTGAAGGACTAAGGCAAGGAGGTGTCATGAGCCCAATCCTCTTCAACATCTTTATGGACGAAATCATGAAAGAGTGCACACCCACCGCAACTAAAGAAATTGCATGTAGGGTACAGGAATCTCCATATAGCGTAACCGTTTCGGAATGTGCATTCGCAGATGATGTCATTGTTATCTGAGAAAAAAAAGAAGACCTACAAAATATCCTGCAGGCGTGGAATCTCGCATTATGTAAACAGGGTATGAAGATAAATACACATAAGACGAAGACCATGGCAATATCACAAGAATCAGTCGTAATAAATATACAAATTAATGAAGAGGAAATGAAACAAGTAAACCATTTCCAATACTTAGGCGTTACAATTGAAAATAATGGAAGGCAGGACAAAGATGTTGAAAAGAGGATTAGTAAAACATCAATAATATTTCATGCAATAAAAAATAGCTTCTTAAACAAGAACGAAATCACAAGAAAAACCAAACTAACTGTATTCAACACGATATAGATATAGACCAGTGCTTACATACGTCTGTGAATCATGGATACTAACAAAAAAAACTAAAGAGTATGATACAAGCCCTAGAAATGAAGTATTTACGAAGAGTTAGAGGAGTGACAATGAGAGACAGAATGAGAAACACATATACACGCACAGATCTTAAGACGAAATCAGTACTTAAGTATATTGAAGAAAAACAACTAACTTTGTTTGGGACACATGAAAAGAATGAAAGACAACATACCGGTGAAGGAAATATGGGAAGCTAGGATACAAAAGAAAAGAAATAGAGAAAGGCCTAGAGAAGATTGGGATACAGTAGTCGCTAAGATCATCCAAAGGAAGGGGAAAACAATAGCAGAAGCAAGCAGATTAGCATACAAAAAGAAACAATGGTCAACATTTGTACAGACGTGAAAAGACGTGTCAGTCCCGACACTGAAAAGTAGAAGGGACTCAAAAGACTATATATATATATATATATATATATATATATATATATATATATATATATATATATATATATCATAAAGGAGTACGACCGTCACTTGTTTAAAATAAACTGTGATTCTTGTCTACGAGGTATAAGGTACATCCCTTGATTACTTCTTGATATTACTTTCACTTTTTAAACACTTTTATAACTGTTTTAAATACATCAATTTAAATTTTACCGCGCTGCGCTGCAGTTGTCAGTCACTCTTTGTTATAAAATTTTTTAAAGGTTGCCTGCCTCTTGGCGAGATGTCAGTTTACACCTGATAATTCAAACTCCATTTTCTTTTGTGTGTCCGTTGGGCTAGGATGACCTGCTGGTAACTATTCAACTTTAAATTTTCGAAGTTGCATATTAGCACTATATTCATTTAATGATGTTGCCTAAGGTTAAAATGAAGTATGCTTAAACACTACTAAATTTTTGGAAGTGTGAATCTGGTTTTTTCTTGGTTCATTCTTGACTTTGAAAAAAAGCAAGCCAGCTTTTTTCCACTTGTTTTTTATATGTGACTGTTACCACATGGTCTTGTCTTTGGCTGTACTAAAGTTTTTAAATATTAACTATACACTTAAATGTTACATACTTATACATTACATTGGTTCATGGATAAGGTTTTTTTTACTATGTACATCTTATCTTTTGCTACATGTCTTTTTAAGGTAACGCTAGTGCTTTTTTACCTCTCTTTTGGATGTTGTTTCTTATAACACTCTTTTTGTAGATGAACTGATGATGTCTACTGAGCAGTAGACGAAACGTCTTCAATAAATAGATGAAGTAGCTGAATTCTTTGTCTCTTTTTTCACCCACTTGACCGATAAAACCCTACACTTACGAGTGCTCCTTTTATATATATATATATATATATATATATATATATATATATATATATATATATATTACTGTGTTTTCAATTTTATCAATCAAAGGCAAAATAAAAATTAAATTAATTTTTTTTTAAATAACGCGGGCACATAAATTTGATACACCCTGTATATTGATCTGTAAATATTTATTAGAATTTAGTTTGGATGTAAGTGGATTTCTTTTTTTATGAGCTTTCCGATGAACCATTAAAGACTTTTGTGAATAATTAAAGTGAAAAGAACGATGTATTTAGGTTTAAAATGGAAAAAGATTGTTTATTACGGCAACTAGAGAATCCACAGGTAGAGGTAATTATCATTTTCTAGAAAAATGGTTTAAAAGAAAGTTTGGAATTTTAATATCTTTGTTTCACCCCGAGTAAATGTTGTAGAGTTCCCCGAAAGTAATTAGGATGGTCGGAATAATTTTGAAAGAATGACTGTTTGTTAATCGAATGGAAAAGAGAAATGTTTCTGATTCTTGGCAATTTGGAAGGGGAAAAGTGGTTGGAATTTTTGAGTGAGTTTGAAAAAGAAGTAATTATGTTATTGGCATCGCTGAGGAGCAGTTCGACGTTTTCGTGGATAGATAGTTAGCAAGTACCAGTGGCTGTTTGATAGTGGAGAATAGTGCTGAAAAGTGGAACAAGAGACAGATCAAATTGAGACGAAATACCTCTTTGATTCTGTATTATTGTGAGAAGGAGAGCAGAGAATTTTTGGAGTTTTGTTTGAATCGAGTACTGGTCAAAAGAGGCCTGGCTTGTTGGAGAATTGGTGCTGGTATGCTGATAGTTTTGAAGCTGGAGAACGGAGAGGGCTTTGATGAGTAGCCTTTAACATAGTCAACGAGGGAGAGCTGTTTTGGGTCACGAGAAGACATCAGAGTGAGTTAAGAAAAAGGTCAGTCAACTTATGTGAAAGATATTTTTATGTTCGGAAACTAAAATTTTGAGTAAAAAGCGTAGGAATTAAAATTCCAATATTTCAAAAAGTAAATAGGAAGTATAGCTAATCTTGCGAATACATAATTTGGTTTTGTTTATTTTGTTGTACCAAAGTCATCGGGAACAAACCGATAAATTGTTTTTTTTTTAACTAGAATAAATTTAAGTGGTAAAAATTTCAGTCGGACATCTGTGTCCACAGGTTTTAGATTTGATAGATTTTTAGAGTATTGATTTTGATAAATAAAAGACAATTCTGTATGTTTATTTTATATTTTTGCTTTATTTCTTTTTCCTATTTTATCCCGATTAGGATCAACTAAGAGATACTGAAACCACGAGAGAAGATAAGTATAACGTAAGATAAGTTAGACATTTTTTTAATATTATAAAAAGGCACCCTGAGATTTTTTATTCATTTTTTATGTATGATTTGCGACAATTAAATAATTAATCAAATTAATAATAATTAATATAAAATTAATAAGAAGCAGATCATAACAACATGGCGAGCCAACGTAGGACATTAAAGTATCTCTGGTTGTGAATTTGAAGGGAATAGGAAACGGAAAAACAGGTGAAGAAAAAGTTATTTGCCCGTCGGAAAAAGCTGATATATTTAGAATTTTTGAAATATTTGTTTGACTTAATTTTTTTACCTAGGTACAGTTTTTACATATTTATTTTATTTTTGATTGATTTGAATTTTGAAATATTTAAAAATTTGTGGGATATATTAATTATATTTGGGGAGAGAAAAATTTTCGTCTCGACCGCATACAAGGTATTTTCGGATTTCATATTAGGCGGGGATAAATTTTAAATACATGTCGATAACAACCAGAAGCAAAAGCAAAGAAAACAAAAAACAAGAAGAACATTTGGAACAAGAAGAACATATAGAACAAGAAGACATTTTTGAAACAACAATCATGGCATCAGAACAACAGAAATTATCAGGAATAGATAAAGTAATACAACTGATGCAACTCCAGTTACAAAAATGGGATGAAATATTAAATAAAAGGGATAAAAATCAGGAAGAAACATCAAAGAAGATGGATAAAATGGATAAAATGCAAGAAAATCAGGAAGAAACAAAACGAGCGATGAAGGAAACACAACAAAAAATGGATAACAATCAACAGGAAACAAAACAAGCAAAAGAAAAAGAACAGGACATTCTGGAAATGGACAAGGAACATGAGAAACGGAAAAAGGATAATTTTGACAAAAAACAAACGGTGGAAATGAATTTGGCAATGAAGCAAGGACAGAGAAGAAAGAGGAGAAAGCAACAGAAGATAAATAAAAACAATGAAGTCTGGGATTCCTCGAAAAAAGAGATGAGCCCAGAAGAAGAAAAAGAAGAAAAAAGAGTGACAAAGGAAATTGACGATTGGAATTCCTCGAAAAAAGAGATGAGTCCAGAAGAAGAAAAAGAAGAAAGAAGATTGATAAAAGAAAATGAAGATTGGGATTCCTCGAAAAAAGAGATGAGCCAAGAAGAAGAAAAAGAAGAAAGAAGATTGACAAAAGAAAATGAAGATTGGGATTCCTCGAAAAAAGAGATGAGCCCAGAAGAAGAAAAAGAAGAAAGAAGATGGATAAAAGAAAATGAAGATTGGGATTCCTCGAAAAAAGAGATGAGCCCAGAAGAAGAAAAGAAGAAAGAAAATTGACAAAAGAAAATGAAGCTTGGGATTCCTCAAAAGAAGAGATGAGCCCAGAAAAAGAAAAGGAAGAAAAAAGATTGACACAGGAAAATGAAGCTTGGGATTTCTCAAAAGATGAGATGAGTCCAGAAGAAGAAGAGATCAGAATAGAAAAAGAAGGCGGAAAAGATACAATTGAGACTGCGGTATTTAAAGAGGAAGTATGCAAAATGGAGAAGAGAGAATACACAATAAACATGTGTAGAGAATCGGAGGAAAAAGAAAGAAAATTGATATGTGGAGAAGAAAAGGAGAAGGAACTGCGTGTAATATTGAGGGAATGTGAAAATTTAATAAATGAAGAAAACAGAGTAGCCAAAAAGTATGAAAATTCATTTGAGACTAAAGACTTAGGAAATTTTCGATCGAAAACTCACCCTATCCCATCTAAGTACAGACACTGGGAAAGAGAAAGCAATTGTTTTTCAGGTGGGACTCAATATTTTGACACAATAGAAAAGTGTTGTTGTCGAGAGAAAATCATATTTTTGTTGCACTTATTAATACTGATTTTATCTCAAAACAAGGCGGGGATGTTATTGTGTTTTCAATTTTATCAATCAAAGGCAAAATAAAAATTAAATTAAATTTTTTTAAATAACGCGGGCACATAAATTTGATACACCCTGTATATTGATCTGTAAAGATTTATTAGAATTTAGTTTGGATGAAGTGGATTTCTTTTTTATGAGCTTTCCGATGAACCATTAAAGACTTTTGTGAATAATTAAATTGAAAAGAACGATGTATTTAGGTTTAAAATGGAAAAATATTGTTTATTACGGGAACTATAGAATCCACAGGAAGAGGTAATTATCATTTTCTAGAAAAATGGTTTAAAAGAAAGTTTGGAATTTTAATATCTTTGTTTCACCCCGAGTAAATGTTGTAGAGTTCCCCGAAAGTAATTAGGATGGTCGGAATAATTTTGAAAGAATGACTGTTTGTTTATCGAATGGAAAAGAGAAATGTTTCTGATTCTTGGCAATTTGGAAGGGGAAAAGTGGTTGGAATGTTTGAGTGAGTTTGAAAAGGAAGTAATTATGTTATTGGCATCGCTGAGGAGCAGTTCGACGTTTTCGTGGATAGATAGTTAGCAAGTACCAGTGGCTGTTTGATAGTGGAGATAGTGCTGAAAAGTGGAACGAGAGACAGATCAAATTGAGACGAAATACCTCTTTGATTCTGTATTATTGTGAGAAGGAGAGCAGATAATTTTTGGAGTTTTGTTTGAATCGAGTACTGGTCAAAAGAGGCCTGGCTTGTTGGAGAATTGGAACGGAGAGGGCTTTGATGGGTAGCCTTTAACATAGTCAACGAGGGAGAGCTGTTTTGGGTCAAGAGAAGACGTCAGAGTGAGTGAAGAAAAAGGTCAGTCAACTTATGTGAAAAATATTTTTATGTTCGGAAACTAAAATTTTGAGTAAAAAGCGTAGGAATTAAAATTCCAATATTTCAAAAAGTAAATAGGAAGTATAGCTAATCTTGCGAATACATAATTTGGTTTTGTTTATTTTGTTGTACCAAAGTCATCGGGAACAAACCGATAAATTGTTTTTTTTAACTAGAATAAATTTAAGTGGTAAAAATTTCATTCGGACATCTGTGTCCACAGGTTTTAGATTTGATAGATTTTTAGAGTATTGATTTTGATAAATAAAAGACAATTCTGTATGTTTATTTTATATTTTTGCTTTATTTCTTTTTCCTATTTTATCCCGATTAAGATCAACTAAGAGATACTGAAACCACGAGAGAAGATAAGTATAACGTAAGATAATTTAGACATTGTTTTAATATTATAAAAAGGCACCCTGAGATTTTTTATTCATTTTTTATGTATGATTTGCGACAATTAAATAATTAATCAAATTAATAATAATTAATATAAAATTAATAAGAAGCAGATCATAACAATATATATAATATGATTGTTTGGCATGTATATCATACTAGTGATGCCATCCGTCTGGACGTGTTAACGTAATCGATGATTTTTTAAAGGAGAATATGGGTCGTGTGCTGGCTCATTTGAAAGATCATGCAATTCTCTATTCAGTAATGAACAATAACATAATTATGTATACAGGGTATCCAAAGGTTTTTTTTTAATTAAATTACTTGACACAAAAGGAAGAAGGTATGTAATTTATTTATTTAATTCAAGATATATTTTGCTGCTGTTGGTAAACAGAAAAAATGTTTATTTGGCGAATAAACATTGCTACTCGCTTAAATTCCATGTTCAAGGTGCCACTCACCTGCCCCTTGGTAGGTTGAACATATAATGTAAGCGAAAAGCTCTTCAAGTAAACGTTACTTCAAGCCACAGCGTCGAAAAGCGGAACTCCTGAGTTACCAATGGAATGTGCAACCTTGCCTCTTCAAAATAATGATTTTTCTAAAAACCAAAATTATTTAACGTGGAGTCAAACCCCCGGAACACCACATCCACATGTATATATCCATCGCCCCGTGCATAGACGATATGAAAGCTATGCTTCCCCTCCTCGGTTACTTCTGGAGTACCAATTCCCGTTTTTTTTGTAGAAATCGAAAACCTAGAAAAATAATTAGAAAGATCTATTTATATAATCATTAAATTGACGCTGTCAATCGCAGAGCGCTGCAGGAAAGTATATTTTAGTTACCGTCCAGATAGCTGTAGTTTAGAAACTAGGTCTTGACGTCATTTTTGGTCGACTTTTTACGGATCAAAATGAAAAATCCCTCTCCGTTAAAAAGAGCCAGTTTCCGAATATACGGTTCTATAAAATATTTTTTGCAAATCCTCTATTCAACCCTTCATCCAATGGCTTTGTTTCCTTACTATTTGCAATTTAAACTCTGAAAAATCAATTATCATCAGCTATAGAATTAAGTTTTCGTTAAAGCTCAAATTAATTCGCCAGGAATATATTTTTTAGCAAAATCTTCATTAGTATTCGGGATATGGTCGCCGGTTTCGACGAAAAACCTCGCTAATTGATTTCATTTTATGTCCTTGATCACTAGCTTTTTAAACGTTGCCATGCCAATGCAATGTTGTCTAATCCTAAAAATTTTAGAAGAAGCAAAATCTCAAATAATATGTAAATTTAGTACAGAATCTACTCCTAGCAAAAAACCAGTTCATTTTTGCGTCTTTTATTCCATTTTCTGTCCATTGTTTTAAAGTCCATACTTCGCAGCTCTAATACATGATTATGCTCATAATTGTAAATTCGCTTTTTATTCTAGTTATTTGTTGTTCTACCCCATAAGATGTCATTTAATATTGATGTTGCTTTCCATCCTTTCATATATCCAATATTTATTCTTCGATTGTTTCATCTTTTGTTACTTTCATCAAAGAATACCCCAACCAACAAAAAGCGAAAGCATTTGTCGGCTTCTTTGATGTTCAGGGGACAAATATATCGGTTGGAGAATGATCGGATGGCCACCTATTATTACACTAAGAAGAGTAATGAGGAATTCGGTCAAACAGTAGTACATTTTTGGTTACACTGAGAAACAGAGTATTAATTAAAACTATAGTGTTTTTTGTAGATTTTAGTTTTAGCCCAATAAATGACCGTTTTGGAGTGTAATTTTCAGGAGCAACTCCGAATTGCATGAAAATTTGGATTTAGGTTCTACTTACCCTCCACTTCAAAGTTGAACTTGTGCCGTTGGTTGCTTTTACTTGGGGGGTGACAGTCACTTTTTCTCGGGGCTGAAGAAACATACGTTCAAGATAAGCCCGCAAATGAATAAATTGACTGATTATAAGCAACTTTTGTTCTATAGAGTTTTTTATGTAGGTCAATGCTTTTTGAGATATTTGCGATTAAAAATGTTTATTTTTCGACAAAAAAACTACGTTTTCATACGGTTTTCCGCAAATAACTCAAAAAGTAAACATTTTATCGAAAAAAATATTCTTAGCAAAAGTGTAGCTTATAAAAAAACTAAAACATGGTGTATCATAAAAGTCTATAAACTGAGTAAAAGCAAAGTTGTAGCTCATGAAAAAATCATCTTATTCGTCTAATTCCACATCGAATGTTTCAACATGAAATCACCGAAAAATTAAGCAATTTTCGGGAAAAATCCATTTAAACTTTTTTAAAGTGTTTACAAAAACCTCCACTATAATTGCTTATAAAAGTTATCATTAAAAGTAAGCGAGTTATGCTCAAAACAAAGTTGGCCCCTTTTTTTTGTTAAAAAAAATCTTGAAAATCTCCCCGTGCTTGGCTTTCCCAATGAAATTTATCGTTACCGCTTTACCATGCTTTAACGCTTTACCTTACTTTACTTTAAATGTATGTATATTGTTTATATTCTGTAAGTGTGACCTATTTGAAGGGCTTATTTTTGAAAACATTTGGTTGTATAGTAAAAAAAAATTCTAAAAATTTTGTAAAAATTTCCTTTTTTCGATATAACTTAAAAAGTATTAGTGATACGATAAATCTCAAAGGATAAAAATTGCAGGATCTACTGTTATAAATATGCCAGCTTCATATTGCTTTTCCGTAAGAAAAAAATTGGTTAAGATATGGCTGTTCAAAGTTTGCATACACTCGTGTATAGTGACTCGTTCAAGCCCTTTCAACTATGCCCCTTTCAAAAATAAGGACTTTAAACCGGTGAAACTGACAGATCGTATAAAAAAAATAGATAAGTAAAACAAATTGTTTGTGCAGCGGTAACGATTAATTTCATTTGGTTAGCTAAGAACGCGGAGATTTTCATGATTTTTTTTACCAAAAACCGGGGTCAACTTTATTTTTAGCAAAACTCGCTTATTTTCAATGCTAGAAACTATTGTAAACAATTAGAATGAAGCTTTTGTAAACATTTTAAAAAAAGTTTAAATGGATTTTTCCCGAAGAGTGCTTAATTTTTCGGTGATTTCACGTTGAAATATTCCATTTGGAATTAGACGAATAAGAACACATTTTTCATGAGCTACAACTTTGCTTTTACTCAGTTTATATACTTAACTGATACACCATGTTGTTAGTTTTTTTATAAGCTACACTTTTGCTAAGACAATTTTTTTCAATAAAATATTTACTTTTTGAGTTATTTGCGGAAAACCGTCTGAAAACATAGTTTTTTTGTCGAAAAATTAACATTTTCAATCACGAATATCTCGAAAAGTATTGACGTACATAAAAAAACTCTA